>NW_027286915.1:0-201387 GCF_022747635.1 Hetaerina americana
CCCCCCTTTGGGTTCTAGGTGAAAATCTTACTTGACACAAATCAAACAAAAATGTTTCCATGGTGTGTATTGTTGTTCATTTTCGTCAAATAAACAAAATAAAACCAAGAATTCCTCTTGAAAGACCAGAAATGAGCATAAAAGTCGCTTCAGCGAAAGTGTTAATGTTACTAAAAGAGCCCAAATTTCTAAAAATATTGCGAAAAACAACAATCTTCTGTTTTAGAGTGAATGTTTGAGGTGTTTAGAAGGCATTTATTTCATTTTTAGAAAATTTAATTTTTCACATTTTTCCATGAAAAGTGCCAATACCCCCCCCTTTGGGTTCTAGGTGAAAATCTCACTCGACACAAATCAAACAAAAATGTTTCCATGGTGTGTATTGTTGTTCATTTTCATCAAATAAACAAAATAAAACCCAGAATTAATCCTGAAAGACAAGAATTGAGCATAAAAGATGCCTCAGCGCAAGTTTTAAGGTTAACTAAAAGAGCCCAAATTTCTAAAAATATTGCGAAAAACAACAATCTTCTTTTTTAGAGTGAATGTTTGAGGTGTTTAGAAGGTATTTATTTCATTTTTAGAAAATTTAATTTTTCACATTTTTCCATGAAAAGTGCCAATACCCCCCCCTTTGGGTTCTAGGTGAAAATCTCACTCGACACAAATCAAACAAAAATGTATCCATGGTGTGTATTGTTGTTCATTTTCATCAAATAAACAAAATAAAACCCAGAATGAATCCTGAAAGACAAGAAATGAGCATAAAAGTTGCTTCAGCCCAAGTGTTAATGTTACTAAAAGAGCCCAAATTTCTAAAAATATTGCGAAAAACAACAATCTTCTGTTTTAGAGTGAATGTTTGAGGTGTTTAGAAGGCATTTATTTCATTTTTAGAAAATTTAATTTTTCACATTTTTCCATGAAAAGTGCCAATACCCCCCCCCTTTGGGTTCTAGGTGAAAATCTCACTCGACACAAATCAAATAAAAATGTATCCAAGGTTTGTATTGTTGTTCATTTTCATCAAATAAACAAAATAAAACCCAGAATGAATCCTGAAAGACAAGAAATGAGCATAAAAGTTGCTTCAGCCCAAGTGTAAATGTTACTAAAAGAGCCCAAATTTCTAAAAATATTGCGAAAAACAACAATCTTCTGTTTTAGAGTGAATGTTTGAGGTGTTTAGAAGGCATTTATTTCATTTTTAGAAAATTTAATTTTTCACATTTTTCCATTAAAAGTGTTAATACCCCCCTTTGGGTTCTAGGTGAAAATCTCACTCGACACAAATCAAACAAAACCTTTCCATGGTGTGTATTGTTGTTCATTTTCATCAAATAAACAAAATAAAACCCAGAATGAATCCTGAAAGACAAGAAATGAGCATAAAAGTTGCTTCAGCCCAAGTGTAAATGTTACTAAAAGAGCCCAAATTTCTAAAAATATTGCGTAAAACAACAATCTTCTGTTTAAGAGTGAATGTTTGAGGTGTTTAGAAGGCATTTATTTCATTTTTAGAAAATTTAATTTTTTACATTTTTCCATGAAAAGTGCCAATACCCCCTTTGGGTTCTAGGTGAAAATCTCACTCGACACAAATCAAACAAAAGTGTATCCAAGGTGTGTATTGTTGTTCATTTTCTTCAAATAAACAAAATAAAACCCAGAATTAATCTTGATGGACAAGAAATGAGCATAAAAGTTGCTTCAGAGAAAGTGTTAATGTTACTAAAACAGCCCAAATTTCTAAAAATATTGCGAAAAACAACAATCTTCTGTTTTAGAGTGAATGTTTGAGGTGTTTAGAAGGCATTTATTTCATTTTTAGAAAATTTAATTTTTCACATTTTTCCATTAAAAGTGTTAATACCCCCCTTTGGGTTCTAGGTGAAAATCTCACTCGACACAAATCAAACAAAACCTTTCCATGGTGTGTATTGTTGTTCATTTTCAACAAATAAACAAAATAAAACCCAGAATTAATCCTGAAAGACAAGAAATGAGCATAAAAGATGCCTCAGCGCAAGTCTTAAGGTTAACTAAAAGAGCCCAAATTTCTAAAAATATTGCGAAAAACAACAATCTTCTGTTTTAGAGTGAATGTTTGAGGTGTTTAGAAGGTATTTATTTCATTTTTAGAAAATTTAATTTTCACATTTTTCCATGAAAAGTGCCAATACCCCTCCCTTTGGGTTCTTGGTGAAAATCTCACTCGACACAAATCAAACAGAAATGTTTCCATGGTGTGTATTCTTGTTCATTTTCATCAAATAAACAAAATAAAACCAAGAATAAATCCTGAAAGACAAGAAATGAGCATAAAAGATGCTTCAGCGAAAGTGTTAATGTTACTAAAAGAGCCAAAATTTCGAAATATATTGCGAAAAACAATAATCTTCTGTTTTAGAATGAATGTTTGAGGTGTATAGAAGGCATTTATTTCATTCTTAAAAAATTTAATTTTTCTCATTTTTCCATGAAAACTGCCAAAACCCCCCCCTTTGGGTTCTAGGTGAAAATCTCACTCGACACAAATCAATCAAAAATGTTTCCATGGTGTGTATTGTTGTTCATTTTCATCAAATAAACAAAATAAATCCCAGAATGAATCCTGAAAGACAAGAAATGAGCATAAAAGTTGCTTCAGCGCAAGTGTTAATGTTACTAAAAGAGCCCAAATTTCTAAAAATATTGCGAAAAACAACAATCTTCTGTTTTAGAGTGAATGTTTGAGGTGTTTAGAAGGCATTTATTTCATTTTTAGAAAATTTAATTTTTTACATTTTTCCATGAAAAGTGCCAATACCCCCCTTTGCGTTCTAGGTGAAAATCTCACTCGACACAAATCAAACAAAAATGTTTCCATGGTGTGTATTGTTGTTTATTTTCATCAAATAAACAAAATAAAACCCAGAATTAATTCCAAAAGACAAGAAATTAGCATTAATGATGCTTCAGCGCAAGTGTTAATGTTACTAAAAGAGCCCAAATTTCTAAAAATATTGCGAAAAACAACAATCTTCAGTTTTAGAGTTAATGTTTGTGGTGTTTAGAAGGCATTTATTTCATTTTTAGAAAATTTAATTTTTCACATTTTTCCATGAAAAGTGCCAATACCCCCTTTGGGTTCTAGGTGAAAATCTCACTCGACACAAATCAAACAAAAGTGTATCCAAGGTGTGTATTGTTGTTCATTTTCATCAAATAAACAAAATAAAACCCAGAATGAATCCTGAAAGACAAGAAATGAGCATAAAAGTTGCTTCAGCGCAAGTGTTAATGTTACTAAAAGAGCCCAGATTTCTAAAAATATTGCGAAAAACAACAATCTTCTGTTTTAGAGTGAATGTTTGAGGTGTTTAGAAGGTATTTATTTCATTTTTAGAAAATTTAATTTTTTACATTTTTCCATGAAAAGTGCCAATACCCCCCTTTGCGTTCTAGGTGAAAATCTCACTCGACACAAATCAAACAAAAATGTTTCCATGGTGTGTATTGTTGTTTATTTTCATCAAATAAACAAAATAAAACCCAGAATTAATTCTGAAAGACAAGAAATTAGCGTTAATGATGCTTCAGCGCAAGTGTTAATGTTACTAAAAGAGCCCAAATTTCTAAAAATATTATGAAAAACAACAATCTTCTGTTTTAGAGTGAATGTTTGAGGTGTTTAGAAGGCATTTATTTCATTTTTAGAAAATTTAATTTTTCACATTTTTCCATGAAAAGTGCCAATACCCCCCCTTTGGGTTCTAGGTGAAAATCTTACTTGACACAAATCAAACAAAAATGTTTCCATGGTGTGTATTGTTGTTCATTTTCGTCGAATAAACAAAATAAAACCAAGAATTCATCTTGAAAGACCAGAAATGAGCATAAAAGTCGCTTCAGCGAAAGTGTTAATGTTACTAAAAGAGCCCAAATTTCTAAAAATATTGCGAAAAACAACAATCTTCTGTTTTAGAGTGAATGTTTGAGGTGTTTAGAAGGCATTTATTTCATTTTTAGAAAATTTAATTTTTCACATTTTTCCATTAAAAGTGTTAATACCCCCCTTTGGGTTCTAGGTGAAAATCTCACTCGACACAAATCAAACAAAAATGTTTCCATGGTGTGTATTGTTGTTCATTTTCATCAAATAAACAAAATAAAACCCAGAATTAATCCTGAAAGACAAGAATTGAGCATAAAAGATGCCTCAGCGCAAGTTTTAAGGTTAACAAAAAGAGCCCAAATTTCTAAAAATATTGCGAAAAACAACAATCTTCTGTTTTAGAGTGAATGTTTGAGGTGTTTAGAAGGTATTTATTTCATTTTTAGAAAATTTAATTTTTCACATTTTTCCATGAAAAGTGCCAATACCCCACCCTTTGGGTTCTAGGTGAAAATCTCACTCGACACAAATCAATCAAAAATGTTTCCATGGTGTGTATTGTTGTTCATTTTCATCAAATAAACAAAATAAAACCCAGAATGAATCCTGAAAGACAAGAAATGAGCATAAAAGTTGCTTCAGCCCAGGTGTAAATGTTACTAAAAGAGCCCAAATTTCTAAAAATATTGCGAAAAACAACAATCTTCTGTTTAAGAGTGAATGTTTGAGGTGTTTAGAAGGCATTTATTTCATTTTTAGAAAATTTAATTTTTTACATTTATCCATGAAAAGTGCCAATACCCCCTTTGGGTTCTAGGTGAAAATCTCACTCGACACAAATCAAACAAAAATGTATCCAAGGTGTGTATTGTTGTTCATTTTCATCAAATAAACAAAATAAAACCCAGAATGAATCCTGAAAGACAAGAAATGAGCATAAAAGTTGCTTCAGCCCAAGTGTAAATGTTACTAAAAGAGCCCAAATTTCTAAAAATATTGCGAAAAACAACAATCTTCTGTTTTAGAGTGAATGTTTGAGGTGTTTAGAAGGCATTTATTTCATTTTTTAGAAAATTTAATTTTTTACATTTTTCCATGAAAAGTGCCAATACCCCCTTTGGGTTCTAAGTGAAAATCTCACTCGACACAAATCAAACAAAAGTGTATCCAAGGTGTGTATTGTTGTTCATTTTCATCAAATAAACAAAATAAAACCCAGAATTAATCTTGAAGGACAAGAAATGAGCATAAAAGTTGCTTCAGAGAAAGTGTTAATGTTACTAAAAGAGCCCAAATTTCTAAAAATATTTCGAAAAACAACAATCTTCGTTTTTAGAGTGAATGTTAGAGGTGTTTAGAAGGCATTTATTTCATTTTTAGAAAATGTAATTTTTCACATTTTTCCATGAAAAGTGCCAATACCCCCCTTTGGGTTCTTGGTGAAAATCTAACTTGACACAAATCAAACAAAAATGTTTCCATGGTGTGTATTGTTGTTCATTTTCGTCAAATAAACAAAATAAAACCCAGAATTAATCCTGAAAGACAAGAAATGAGCATAAAAGATGCCTCAGCGCAAGTGTTAATGTTACTAAAAGAGCCCAAATTTCTAAAAATATTGCGAAAAACAACAATCTTCTGTTTTAGAGTGAATGTTTGAGGTGTTTAGAAGGTATTTATTTCATTTTTAGAAAATTTAATTTTTCACATTTTTCCATGAAAAGTGCCAATACCCCCCCCTTTGGGTTCTAGGTGAAAATCTCACTCGACACAAATCAATCAAAAATGTATCCAAGGTGTTTATTGTTGTTCATTTTCATCAAATAAACAAAATAAAACCCAGAATGAATCCTGAAAGACAAGAAATGAGCATAAAAGTTGCTTCAGCCCAAGTGTAAATGTTACTAAAAGAGCCCAAATTTCTAAAAATATTGCGAAAAACAACAATCTTCTGTTTAAGAGTGAATGTTTGAGGTGTTTAGAAGGCATTTATTTCATTTTTAGAAAATTTAATTTTTTACATTTTTCCATGAAAAGTGCCAATACCCCCTTTGGGCTCTAGGTGAAAATCTCACTCGACACAAATCAAACAAAAGTGTATCCAAGGTGTGTATTGTTGTTCATTTTCATCAAATAAACAAAATAAAACCCAGAATTAATCTTGATGGACAAGAAATGAGCATAAAAGTTGCTTCAGAGAAAGTGTTAATGTTACTAAAAGAGCCCAAATTTCTAAAAATATTGCGAAAAACAACAATCTTCTGTTTTAGAGTGAATGTTTGAGGTGTTTAGAAGGCATTTATTTCATTTTTAGAAAATTTAATTTTTCACATTTTTCCATTAAAAGTGTTAATACCCCCCTTTGGGTTCTAGGTGAAAATCTCACTCGACCCAAATCAAACAAAACCTTTCCATGGTGTGTATTGTTGTTCATTTTCATCAAATAAACAAAATAAAACCCAGAATTAATCCTGAAAGACAAGAAATGAGCATAAAAGATGCCTCAGCGCAAGTCTTAAGGTTAACTAAAAGAGCCCAAATTTCTAAAAATATTGCGAAAAACAACAATCTTCTGTTTTAGAGTGAATGTTTGAGGTGTTTAGAAGGTATTTATTTCATTTTTAGAAAATTTAATTTTTCACATTTTTCCATGAAAAGTGCATATACCCCCCCCTTTGGGTTCTAGGTGAAAATCTCACTCGACACAAATCAAATAAAAATGTTTCCATGGTGTGTATTGTTGTTCATTTTCATCAAATAAACAAAATAAAACCCAGAATGAATCCTGAAAGACAAGAAATGAGCATAAAAGTTGCTTCAGCGCAAGTGTTAATGTTACTAAAAGAGCCCAAATTTCTAAAAATATTGCGAAAAACAACAATCTTCTGTTTTAGAGTGAATGTTTGAGGTGTTTAGAAGGCATTTATTTCATTTTTAGAAAATTTAAGTTTTTACATTTTTCCATGAAAAGTGCAAATACCCCCCTTTGCGTTCTAGGTGAAAATCTCACTCGACACAAATCAAACAAAAATGTTTCCATGGTGTGTATTGTTGTTTATTTTCATCAAATAAACAAAATAAAACCCAGAATTAATTCTGAAAGACAAGAAATTAGCATTAATGATGCTTCAGCGCAAGTGTTAATGTTACTAAAAGAGCCCAAATTTCTAAAAATATTGCGAAAAACAACAATCTTCTGTTTTAGAGTGAATGTTTGAGGTGTTTAGAAGGCATTTATTTCATTTTTAGAAAATTTAATTTTTTATATTTTTCCATGAAAAGTGTTTATACCCCTTTGGGTTCTAGGTGAAAATCTCACTCGACACAAATCAAACAAAAATGTTTCCATGGTGTGTATTGTTGTTCATTTTCATCAAATTAACAAAATAAAACCCAGAATTATTCTTGAAAGACAAGAAATGAGCATAAAAGTTGCTTCAGAGAAAGTGTTAATGTTACTAAAAGAGCCCAAATTCTAAAAATATTATGAAAAACAACAATCTTCTGTTTTAGAGTTAATGTTTGAGGTGTTTAGAAGGCATTTATTTCATTTTTAGAAAATTTAATTTTTCACATTTTTCCATGAAAAGTGCCAATACCCCCCCTTTGGGTTCTAGGTGAAAATCTTACTTGACACAAATCAAACAAAAATGTTTCCATGGTGTGTATTGTTGTTCATTTTCGTCAAATAAACAAAATAAAACCAAGAATTCATCTTGAAAGACCAGAAATGAGCATAAAAGTCGCTTCAGCGAAAGTGTTAATGTTACTTAAAGAGCCCAAATTTCTAAAAATATTGCGAAAAACAACAATCTTCTGTTTTAGAGTGAATGTTTGAGGTGTTTAGAAGGCATTTATTTCATTTTTAGAAAATTTAATTTTTCACATTTTTCCATTAAAAGTGTTAATACCCCCCTTTGGGTTCTAGGTGAAAATCTCACTCGACACAAATCAAACAAAAATGTTTCCATGGTGTGTATTGTTGTTCATTTTCATCAAATAAACAAAATAAAACCCAGAATTAATCCTGAAAGACAAGAATTGAGCATAAAAGATGCCTCAGCGCAAGTTTTAAGGTTAACTAAAAGAGCCCAAATTTCTAAAAATATTGCGAAAAACAACAATCTTCTGTTTTAGAGTGAATGTTTGAGGTGTTTAGAAGGTATTTATTTCATTTTTAGAAAATTTAATTTTTCACATTTTTCCATGAAAAGTGCCAATACCCCCCCCTTTGGGTTCTAGGTGAAAATCTCACTCGACACAAATCAATCAAAAATGTTTCCATGGTGTGTATTGTTGTTCATTTTCATCAAATAAACAAAATAAAACCCAGAATGAATCCTGAAAGACAAGAAATGAGCATAAAAGTTGCTTCAGCCCAAGTGTAAATGTTACTAAAAGAGCCCAAATTTCTAAAAATATTGCGAAAAACAACAATCTTCTGTTTAAGAGTGAATGTTTGAGGTGTTTAGAAGGCATTTATTTCATTTTTAGAAAATTTAATTTTTTACATTTTTCCATGAAAAGTGCCAATACCCCCTTTGGGTTCTAGGTGAAAATCTCACTCGACACAAATCAAACAAAAGTGTATCCAAGGTGTGTATTGTTGTTCATTTTCATCAAATAAACAAAATAAAACCCAGAATTAATCTTGATGGACAAGAAATGAGCATAAAAGTTGCTTCAGAGAAAGTGTTAATGTTACTAAAACAGCCCAAATTTCTAAAAATATTTCGAAAAACAACAATCTTTGTTTTTAGAGTGAATGTTTGAGGTGTTTAGAAGGCATTTATTTCATTTTTAGAAAATTTAATTTTTCACATTTTTCCATGAAAAGTGCCAATACCCCCCCCTTTGGGTTCTAGGTGAAAATCTCACTCGACACAAATCAAACAAAAATGTATCCAAGGTGTGTATTGTTGTTCATTTTCATCAAATAAACAAAATAAAACCCAGAATGAATCCTGAAAGACAAGAAATGAGCATAAAAGTTCTTCAGCCCAAGTGTTAATGTTACTAAAAGAGCCCAAATTTCTAAAAATATTGCGAAAAACAACAATCTTCTGTTTTAGAGTGAATGTTTGAGGTGTTTAGAAGGCATTTATTTCATTTTTAGAAAATTTAATTTTTCACATTTTTCCATGAAAAGTGCCAATACCCCCCCAATACCACCCACCTAGAACCCTTTGGGTTCTAGGTGAAAATCTCACTCGACACAAATCAAATAAAAATGTATCCAAGGTTTGTATTGTTGTTCATTTTCATCAAATAAAAAAAATAAAATCCAGAATGAATCCTGAAAGACAAGAAATGAGCATAAAAGTCGCTTCAGCGCAAGTGTTAATGTTACTAAAAGAGCCCAAATTTCTAAAAATATTGCGAAAAACAACAATCTTCTGTTTTAGAGTGAATGTTTGAGGTGTTTAGAAGGCATTTATTTCATTTTTAGAAAATTTAATTTTTCACATTTTTCCATGAAAAGTGCCAATACCCCCCCCTTTGGGTTCTAGGTGAAAATCTCACTCGACACAAATCAAAAAAAAATGTTTCCATGGTGTGTATTGTTGTTCATTTTCATCAAATAAACAAAATAAAACCCAGAATTAATCTCGAAAGACAAGAAATGAGCATAGAAGTTGCTTCAGCGAAAGTGTTAATGTTACTAAAAGAGCCCAAATTTCTAAAAATACTGCGAAAAACAACAATCTTCTGTTTTAGAGTGAATGTTTGAGGTGTTTAGAAGGCATTTATTTCATTTTTAGAAAATTTAATTTTTCACATTTTTCCATTAAAAGTGTTAATACCCCCCTTTGGGTTCTAGGTGAAAATCTCACTCGACACAAATAAAAAAAAAATGTTTCCATGGTGTGTATTATTGTTCATTTTCATCAAATAAACAAAATAAAACCCAGAATTAATCCTGAAAGACAAGAATTGAGCATAAAAGATGCCTCAGCGCAAGTGTTAAGGTTAACTAAAAGAGCCCAAATTTCTAAAAATATTGCGAAAAACAACAATCTTCTGTTTTAGAGTGAATGTTTGAGGTGTTTAGAAGGTATTTATTTCATTTTTAGAAAATTTAATTTTTCGCATTTTTCCATGAAAAGTGCCAATACCCCCCCCTTTGGGTTCTAGGTGAAAATCTCACTCGACACAAATCAAACAAAAATGTTTCCATGGTGTGTATTGTTGTTCATTTTCATCAAATAAACAAAATAAAACCCAGAATGAATCCTGAAAGACAAGAAATGAGCATAAAAGTTGCTTCAGCGCAAGTGTTAATGTTACTAAAAGAGCCCAAATTTCTAAAAATATTGCGAAAAACAACAATCTTCTGTTTTAGAGTGAATGTTTGAGGTGTTAAGAAGGCATTTATTTCATTTTTAGAAAATTTAATTTTTTACATTTTTCCATGAAAAGTGTTAATACCCCCCTTTGCGTTCTAGGTGAAAATCTCACTCTACAAAAATCAAACAAAAATGTTTCCATGGTGTGTATTGTTGTTTATTTTCATCAAAAAAACAAAATTAAACCCAGAATTAATTCTGAAAGACAAGAAATTAGCATAAATGATGCTTCAGCGCAAGTGTTAATGTTACTAAAAGAGCCCAAATTTCTAAAAATATTGCGAAAAACAACAATCTTCAGTTTTAGAGTTAATGTTTGTGGTGTTTAGAAGGCATTTATTTCATTTTTAGAAAATTTAATTTTTCACATTTTTCCATGAAAAGTGCCAATACCCCCCCTTTGGGTTCTAGGTGAAAATCTCACTCGACACAAATCAATCAAAAATGTTTCCATGGTGTGTATTGTTGTTTATTTTCATCAAATAAACAAATAAAACCCAGAATGAATCCTGAAAGACAAGAAATGAGCATAAAAGATGCTTCAGCGCAAGTGTTAATGTTACTAAAAGAGCCCAAATTTCTAAAAATATTGCGAAAAACAACAATCTTCTGTTTAAGAGTGAATGTTTGAGGTGTTTAGAAGGCATTTATTTCATTTTTAGAAAATTTAATTTTTTACATTTTTCCATGAAAAAGGCCAATACCCCCTTTGGGTTCTAGGTGAAAATCTCACTCGACACAAATCAAACAAAAGTGTATCCAAGGTGTGTATTGTTGTTCATTTTCATCAAATAAACAAAATAAAACCCAGAATTAATCTTGAAGGACAAGAAATGAGCATAAAAGTTGCTTCAGAGAAAGTGTTAATGTTACTAAAACAGCCCAAATTTCTAAAAATATTTCGAAAAACAACAATCTTCGTTTTTAGAGTGAATGTTTGAGGTGTTTAGAAGGCATTTATTTCATTTTTAGAAAATTTAATTTTTCACATTTTTCCATGAAAAGTGCCAATACCCCCCTTTGGGTTCTAGGTGAAAATCTCACTCGACACAAATCAAACAAAAATGTATCCAAGGTGTGTATTGTTGTTCATTTTCATCAAATAAACAAAATAAAACCCAGAATGAATCCTGAAAGACAATAAAAGATCATAAAAGATGCTTCAGCCCAGGTTTTAATGTTACTAAAAGAGCCCAAATTTCTAAAAATATTGCGAAAAACAACAATCTTCTGTTTTAGAGTGAATGTTTGAGGTGTTAAAAGGCATTTATTTCATTTTTAAAAAATTTAATTTTTCACATTTTTCCATGAAAAGTGCAAATACCCCCCCTTTGGGTTCTAGGTGAAAATCTAACTTGACACAAATCAAACAAAAATGTTTCCATGGTGTGTATTGTTGTTCATTTTCATCAAATAACCAAAATAAAACACAGAATTAATCCTGAAAGACAAGAAATGAGCATAAAAGATGCCTCAGCGCAGGTGTTAATGTTACTAAAATAGCCCAAATTTCTAAAATTATTGCGAAAAACAACAATCTTCTGTTTTAGAGTGAATGTTTGAGGTGTTTATAAGGCATTAATTTCATTTTTTGAAAATTTAATTTTTCACATTTTTCCATGAAAAGTGCCAATGCCCCCCCTTTGGGTTCTAGGTGAAAATCTCACTCGACACAAATCAATCAAAAATGTTTCCATGGTGTGTATTGTTGTTCATTTTTATCAAATAAACAAAATAAAACCCAGAATGAATCCTGAAAGACAAGAAATGAGCATAAAAGTTGCTTCAGCCCAAGTGTAAATGTTACTAAAAGAACCCAAATTTCTAAAAATATTGCGAAAAACAACAATCTTCTGTTTATGAGTGAATGTTTGAGGTGTTTAGAAGGCATTTATTTCATTTTTAGAAAATTTAATTTTTCACATTTTTCCATTAAAAGTGTTAATACCCCCCTTTGGGTTCTAGGTGAAAATCTCACTCGACACAAATCAAAAAAAAATGTTTCCATGGTGTGTATTATTGTTCATTTTCATCAAATAAACAAAATAAAACCCAGAATTAATCCTGAAAGACAAGAATTGAGCATAAAAGATGCCTCAGCGCAAGTGTTAAGGTTAACTAAAAGAGCCCAAATTTCTAAAAATATTGCGAAAAACAACAATCTTCTGTTTTAGAGTGAATGTTTGAGGTGTTTAGAAGGTATTTATTTCATTTTTAGAAAATTTAATTTTTCCCATTTTTCCATGAAAAGTGCCAATACCCCCCCCTTTGGGTTCTAGGTGAAAATCTCACTCGACACAAATCAATCAAAAATGTTTCCATGGTGTGTATTGTTGTTCATTTTCATCAAATAAACAAAATAAAACCCAGAATGAATCCTGAAAGACAAGAAATGAGCATAAAAGTTGCTTCAGCGCAAGTGTTAATGTTACTAAAAGAGCCCAAATTTCTAAAAATATTGCGAAAAACAACAATCTTCAGTTTTAGAGTTAATGTTTGTGGTGTTTAGAAGGCATTTATTTCATTTTTAGAAAATTTAATTTTTCACATTTTTCCATGAAAAGTGCCAATACCCCCCCTTTGGGTTCTAGGTGAAAATCTCACTCGACACAAATCAATCAAAAATGTTTCCATGGTGTGTATTGTTGTTTATTTTCATCAAAAAAACAAAATTAAACCCAGAATTAATTCTGAAAGACAAGAAATTAGCATAAATGATGCTTCAGCGCAAGTGTTAATGTTACTAAAAGAGCCCAAATTTCTAAAAATATTGCGAAAAACAACAATCTTCAGTTTTAGAGTTAATGTTTGTGGTGTTTAGAAGGCATTTATTTCATTTTTAGAAAATTTAATTTTTCACATTTTTCCATGAAAAGTGCCAATACCCCCCCTTTGGGTTCTAGGTGAAAATCTCACTCGACACAAATCAATCAAAAATGTTTCCATGGTGTGTATTGTTGTTTATTTTCATCAAATAAACAAATAAAACCCAGAATGAATCCTGAAAGACAAGAAATGAGCATAAAAGATGCTTCAGCGCAAGTGTTAATGTTACTAAAAGGGCCCAAATTTCTAAAAATATTGCGAAAAACAACAATCTTCTGTTTTAGAGTGAATGTTTGAGGTGTTTCGAAGGCATTTATTTCATTTTTAGAAAATTTAATATTTTACATTTTTCCATGAAAAGTGTTTATACCCCCCTTTGGGTTCTAGGTGAAAATCTCACTCGACACAAATCAAACAAAAATGTTTCCATGGTGTGTATTGTTGTTCATTTTCATCAAATAAACAAAATAAAACCCAGAATTATTCTTGAAAGACAAGAAATGAGCATAAAAGTTGCTTCAGCGCAAGTGTTAATGTTACTAAAAGAGCCCAAATTTCTAAAAATATTGCGAAAAACAACAATCTTCTGTTTTAGAGTGAATGTTTGAGGTGTTTAGAAGGCATTTATTTCATTTTTAGAAAATATAATTTTTCACATTTTTCCATGAAAAGTGCCAATACCCCCCTTTGGGTTCTAGGTGAAAATCTCACTCGACACAAATCAAACAAAAATGTATCCAAGGTGTGTATTGTTGTTCATTTTCATCAAATAAACAAAATAAAACCCAGAATGAATCCTGAAAGACAATAAAAGATCATAAAAGATGCTCCAGCCCAGGTTTTAATGTTACTAAAAGAGCCCAAATTTCTAAAAATATTGCGAAAAACAACAATCTTCTGTTTTAGAGTGAATGTTTGAGGTGTTTAGAAGGCATTTATTTCATTTTTAAAAAATTTAATTTTTCACATTTTTCCATGAAAAGTGCAAATACCCCCCCTTTGGGTTCTAGGTGAAAATCTAACTTGACACAAATCAAACAAAAATGTTTCCATGGTGTGTATTGTTGTTCATTTTCATCAAATAACCAAAATAAAACACAGAATTAATCCTGAAAGACAAGAAATGAGCATAAAAGATGCCTCAGCGCAGGTGTTAATGTTACTAAAAGAGCCCAAATTTCTAAAATTATTGCGAAAAACAACAATCTTCTGTTTTAGAGTGAATGTTTGAGGTGTTTATAAGGCATTAATTTCATTTTTTGAAAATTTAATTTTTCACATTTTTCCATGAAAAGTGCCAATGCCCCCCCCTTTGGGTTCTAGGTGAAAATCTCACTCGACACAAATCAATCAAAAATGTTTCCATGGTGTGTATTGTTGTTCATTTTCATCAAATAAACAAAATAAAACCCAGAATGAATCCTGAAAGACAAGAAATGAGCATAAAAGTTGCTTCAGCCCAAGTGTAAATGTTACTAAAAGAGCCCAAATTTCTAAAAATATTGCGAAAAACAACAATCTTCTGTTTAAGAGTGAATGTTTGAGGTGTTTAGAAGGCATTTATTTCATTTTTAGAAAATTTAATTTTTTACATTTTTCCATGAAAAAGGCCAATACCCCCTTTGGGTTCTAGGTGAAAATCTCACTCGTCACAAATCAAACAAAAGTGTATCCAAGGTGTGTATTGTTGTTCATTTTCATCAAATAAACAAAATAAAACCCAGAATTAATCTTGAAGGACAAGAAATGAGCATAAAAGTTGCTTCAGAGAAAGTGTTAATGTTACTAAAACAGCCCAAATTTCTAAAAATATTTCGAAAAACAACAATCTTCGTTTTTAGAGTGAATGTTTGCGGTGTTTAGAAGGCATTTATTTCATTTTTAGAAAATTTAATTTTTCACATTTTTCCATGAAAAGTGCCAATACCCCCCTTTGGGTTCTAGGTGAAAATCTCACTCGACACAAATCAAACAAAAATGTATCCAAGGTGTGTATTGTTGTTCATTTTCATCAAATAAACAAAATAAAACCCAGAATGAATCCTGAAAGACAATAAAAGATCATAAAAGATGCTTCAGCCCAGGTTTTAATGTTACTAAAAGAGCCCAAATTTCTAAAAATATTGCGAAAAACAACAATCTTCTGTTTTAGAGTGAATGTTTGAGGTGTTAAAAGGCATTTATTTCATTTTTAAAAAATTTAATTTTTCACATTTTTCCATGAAAAGTGCAAATACCCCCCCTTTGGGTTCTAGGTGAAAATCTAACTTGACACAAATCAAACAAAAATGTTTCCATGGTGTGTATTGTTGTTCATTTTCATCAAATAACCAAAATAAAACACAGAATTAATCCTGAAAGACAAGAAATGAGCATAAAAGATGCCTCAGCGCAGGTGTTAATGTTACTAAAATAGCCCAAATTTCTAAAATTATTGCGAAAAACAACAATCTTCTTTTTTAGAGTGAATGTTTGAGGTGTTTATAAGGAATTAATTTCATTTTTTGAAAATTTAATTTTTCACATTTTTCCATGAAAAGTGCCAATGCCCCCCCCTTTGGGTTCTAGGTGAAAATCTCACTCGACACAAATCAATCAAAAATGTTTCCATGGTGTGTATTGTTGTTCATTTTTATCAAATAAACAAAATAAAACCCAGAATGAATCCTGAAAGACAAGAAATGAGCATAAAAGTTGCTTCAGCCCAAGTGTAAATGTTACTAAAAGAGCCCAAATTTCTAAAAATATTGCGAAAAACAACAATCTTCTGTTTAAGAGTGAATGTTTGAGGTGTTTAGAAGGCATTTATTTCATTTTTAGAAAATTTAATTTTTCACATTTTTCCATGAAAAGTGCCAATACCCCCCCCTTTGGGTTCTAGGTGAAAATCTCACTCGACACAAATCAAAAAAAAATGTTTCCATGGTGTGTATTGTTGTTCATTTTCATCAAATAAACAAAATAAAACCCAGAATTAATCTTGAAAGACAAGAAATGAGCATAGAAGTTGCTTCAGCGAAAGTGTTAATGTTACTAAAAGAGCCCAAATTTCTAAAAATATTGCGAAAAACAACAATCTTCTGTTTTAGAGTGAATGTTTGAGGTGTTTAGAAGGCATTTATTTCATTTTTAGAAAATTAATTTTTCACATTTTTCCATTAAAAGTGTTAATACCCCCCTTTGGGTTCTAGGTGAAAATCTCACTCGACACAAATCAAAAAAAAATGTTTCCATGGTGTGTATTATTGTTCATTTTCATCAAATAAACAAAATAAAACCCAGAATGAATCCTGAAAGACAAGAAATGAGCATAAAAGTTGCTTCAGCGCAAGTGTTAATGTTACTAAAAGAGCCCAAATTTCTAAAAATATTGCGAAAAACAACAATCTTCTGTTTAAGAGTGAATGTTTGAGGTGTTAAGAAGGCATTTATTTCATTTTTAGAAAATTTAATTTTTTACAATTTTCCATGAAAAGTGTTAATACCCCCTTTGCGTTCTAGGTGAAAATCTCACTCGACACAAATCAAACAAAAATGTTTCCATGGTGTGTATTGTTGTTTATTTTCATCAAAAAAACAAAATTAAACCCAGAATTAATTCTGAAAGACAAGAAATTAGCATAAATGATGCTTCAGCGCAAGTGTTAATGTTACTAAAAGAGCCCAAATTTCTAAAAATATTGCGAAAAACAACAATCTTCAGTTTTAGAGTTAATGTTTGTGGTGTTTAGAAGGCATTTATTTCATTTTTAGAAAATTTAATTTTTCACATTTTTCCATGAAAAGTGCCAATACCCCCCCTTTGGGTTCTAGGTGAAAATCTCACTCGACACAAATCAATCAAAAATGTTTCCATGGTGTGTATTGTTGTTTATTTTCATCAAATAAACAAATAAAACCCAGAATGAATCCTGAAAGACAAGAAATGAGCATAAAAGATGCTTCAGCGCAAGTGTTAATGTTACTAAAAGAGCCCAAATTTCTAAAAATATTGCGAAAAACAACAATCTTCTGTTTTAGATTGAATGTTTGAGGTGTTTATGAGGCATTTATTTCATTTTTAGAAAATTTAATTTTTTACATTTTTCCATGAAAAGTGTTTATACCCCCCCTTGGGTTCAAGGTGAAAATCTCACTTGACACAAATCAAACAAAAATGTTTCCATGGTGTGCATTGTTGTTCATTTTCATCAAATAAACAAAATAAAACCCAGAATTATTCTTGAAAGACAAGAAATGAGCATAAAAGTTGCTTCAGAGAAAGTGTTAATGTTACTAAAAGAGCCCAAATTTCTAAAAATATTGCGAAAAACAACAATCTTCTGTTTTAGAGTGAATGTTTGAGGTGTTTAGAAGGCATTAATTTCATTTTTAGAAAATTTAATATTTTACATTTTTCCATGAAAAGTGTTTATACCCCCCTTTGGGTTCTAGGTGAAAATCTCACTCGACACAAATCAAACAAAAATGTTTCCATGGTGTGTATTGTTGTTCATTTTCATCAAATAAACAAAATAAAACCCAGAATTATTCTTGAAAGACAAGAAATGAGCATAAAAGTTGCTTCAGCCCAAGTGTTAATGTTACTTAAAGAGCCCAAATTTCTAAAAATATTGCGAAAAACAACAATCTTCTGTTTTAGAGTGAATGTTTGAGGTGTTTAGAAGGCATTTATTTCATTTTTAGAAAATTTAATTTTTCACATTTTTCCATGAAAAGTGCCAATACCCCCCTTTGGGTTCTAGGTGAAAATCTCACTCGACACAAATCAAACAAAAATGTATCCAAGGTGTGTATTGTTGTTCATTTTCATCAAATAAACAAAATAAAACCCAGAATGAATCCTGAAAGACAATAAAAGATCATAAAAGATGCTTCAGCCCAGGTTTTAATGTTACTAAAAGAGCCCAAATTTCTAAAAATATTGCGAAAAACAACAATCTTCTGTTTTAGAGTGAATGTTTGAGGTGTTTAGAAGGCATTTATTTCATTTTTAAAAAATTTAATTTTTCAAATTTTTCCATGAAAAGTGCAAATACCCCCCCTTTGGGTTCTAGGTGAAAATCTAACTTGACACAAATCAAACAAAAATGTTTCCATGGTGTGTATTGTTGTTCATTTTCATCAAATAACCAAAATAAAACACAGAATTAATCCTGAAAGACAATAAATGAGCATAAAAGATGCCTCAGCGCAGGTGTTAATGTTACTAAAAGAGCCCAAATTTCTAAAATTATTGCGAAAAACAACAATCTTCTGTTTTAGAGTGAATGTTTGAGGTGTTTATAAGGCATTAATTTCATTTTTTGAAAATTTAATTTTTCACATTTTTCCATGAAAAGTGCCAATGCCCCCCCCTTTGGGTTCTAGGTGAAAATCTCACTCGACACAAATCAATCAAAAATGTTTCCATGGTGTGTATTGTTGTTCATTTTCATCAAATAAACAAAATAAAACCCAGAATGAATCCTGAAAGACAAGAAATGAGCATAAAAGTTGCTTCAGCCCAAGTGTAAATGTTACTAAAAGAGCCCAAATTTCTAAAAATATTGCGAAAAACAACAATCTTCTGTTTAAGAGTGAATGTTTGAGGTGTTAAGAAGGCATTTATTTCATTTTTAGAAAATTTAATTTTTTACATTTTTCCATGAAAAAGGCCACTACCCCCTTTGGGTTCTAGGTGAAAATCTCACTCGACACAAATCAAACAAAAGTGTATCCAAGGTGTGTATTGGTGTTCATTTTCATCAAATAAACAAAATAAAACCCAGAATTAATCTTGAAGGACAAGAAATGAGCATAAAAGTTGCTTCAGAGAAAGTGTTAATGTTACTAAAACAGCCCAAATTTCTAAAAATATTTCGAAAAACAACAATCTTCGTTTTTTGAGTGAATGTTTGAGGTGTTTAGAAGGCATTTATTTCATTTTTAGAAAATTTAATTTTTCACATTTTTCCATGAAAAGTGCCAATACCCCCCTTTGGGTTCTAGGTGAAAATCTCACTCGACACAAATCAAACAAAAATGTATCCAAGGTGTGTATTGTTGTTCATTTTCATCAAATAAACAAAATAAAACCCAGAATGAATCCTGAAAGACAATAAAAGATCATAAAAGATGCTTCAGCCCAGGTTTTAATGTTACTAAAAGAGCCCAAATTTCTAAAAATATTGCGAAAAACAAGAATCTTCTGTTTTAGAGTGAATGTTTGAGGTGTTTAGAAGGCATTTATTTCATTTTTAAAAAATTTAATTTTTCACATTTTTCCATGAAAAGTGCAAATACCCCCCCTTTGGGTTCTAGGTGAAAATCTAACTTGACACAAATCAAACAAAAATGTTTCCATGGTGTGTATTGTTGTTCATTTTCATCAAATAACCAAAATAAAACACAGAATTAATCCTGAAAGACAAGAAATGAGCATAAAAGATGCCTCAGCGCAGGTGTTAATGTTACTAAAAGAGCCCAAATTTCTAAAATTATTGCGAAAAACAACAATCTTCTGTTTTAGAGTGAATGTTTGAGGTGTTTATAAGGCATTAATTTCATTTTTTGAAAATTTAATTTTTCACATTTTTCCATGAAAAGTGCCAATGCCCCCCCCTTTGGGTTCTAGGTGAAAATCTCACTCGACACAAATCAATCAAAAATGTTTCCATGGTGTGTATTGTTGTTCATTTTTATCAAATAAACAAAATAAAACCCAGAATGAATCCTGAAAGACAAGAAATGAGCATAAAAGTCTTCAGCCCAAGTGTAAATGTTACTAAAAGAGCCCAAATTTCTAAAAATATTGCGAAAAACAACAATCTTCTGTTTAAGAGTGAATGTTTGAGGTGTTTAGAAGGCATTTATTTCATTTTTAGAAAATTTAATTTTTTACATTTTTCCATGAAAAGTGCCAATACCCCCTTTGGGTTCTAGGTGAAAATCTCACTCGACACAAATCAAACAAAAGTGTATCCAAGGTGTGTATTGTTGTTCATTTTCATCAAATAAACAAAATAAAACCCAGAATTAATCTTGAAGGACAAGAAATGAGCATAAAAGTTGCTTCAGAGAAAGTGTTAATGTTACTAAAACAGCCCAAATTTCTAAAAATATTTCGAAAAACAACAATCTTCGTTTTTAGAGTGAATGTTTGAGGTGTTTAGAAGGCATTTATTTCATTTTTAGAAAATTTAATTTTTCACATTTTTCCATGAAAAGTGCCAATACCCCCCCCTTTGGGTTCTAGGTGAAAATCTCACTCGACACAAATCAAACAAAAATGTATCCAAGGTGTGTATTGTTGTTCATTTTCATCAAATAAACAAAATAAAACCCAGAATGAATCCTGAAAGACAATAAAAGATCATAAAAGATGCTTCAGCGCAAGTGTTAATGTTACTAAAAGAGCCCAAATTTCTAAAAATATTGCGAAAAACAACAATCTTCTGATTTAGAGTTAATGTTTGTGGTGTTTAGAAGGCATTTATTTCATTTTTAGAAAATTTAATTTTTCATATTTTTCCATGAAAAGTGCCAATACCCCTCCCTTTGGGTTCTAGGTGAAAATCTCACTCGACACAAATCAAACAAAAATGTTTCCATGGTGTGTATTGTTGTTCATTTTCATCAAATAAACAAAATAAAACCCAGAATGAATCCAGAAAGACAATAAAAGATCATAAAAGATGCTTCAGCCCAGGTGTTAATGTTACTTAAAGAGCCCAAATTTTCTAAAAAAAATGCGAAAAACAACAATCTTCTGTTTTAGAGTGAATGTTTGAGGTGTTTAGAAGGCATTTATTTCATTTTTAGAAAATATAATTTTTCACATTTTTCCATGAAAAGTGCCAATACCCCCCCTTTGGGTTCTAGGTGAAATTCTAACTTGACACAAATCAAACAAAAATGTTTCCATGGTGTGTATTGTTGTTCATTTTCATCAAATAAACAAAATAAAACCCAGAATTCATCTTGAAAGACCAGAAATGAGCATAAAAGTCGCTTCAGCGAAAGTGTTAATGTTACTATAAGAGCCCAAATTTCTAAAAATATTGCGAAAAACAACAATCTTCTGTTTTAGAGTGAATGTTTGAGGTGTTTAGAAGGCATTTATTTCATTTTTAGAAAATTTAATTTTTCACATTTTTCCATGAAAAGTGCCAATACCCCTTTTGGGTTCTAGGTGAAAATCTCACTCGACACAAATCAAAAAAAAATGTATCCAAGGTGTGTATTGTTTTTCATTTTCATCAAATAAACAAAATAAAACCCAGAATGTATCCTGAAAGACAATAAATGATCATAAAAGATGCTTCAGCCCAGGTTTTAATGTTACTAAAAGAGCCCAAATTTCTAAAAATATTGCGAAAAACAACAATCTTCTGTTTTAGAGTGAATGTTTGAGGTGTTTAGAAGGCATTTATTTCATTTTTAGAAAATTTAATTTTTCACATTTTTCCATGAAAAGTGCCAATACCCCCCCCTTTGGGTTCTAGGTGAAAATCTCACTCGACACAAATCAAATAAAAATGTATCCAAGGTTTGTATTGTTGTTCATTTTCATCAAATAAAAAAAATAAAACCCAGAATGAATCCTGAAAGACAAGAAATGAGCATAAAAGTTGCTTCAGCCCAAGTGTTAATGTTACTAAAAGAGCCCAAATTTCTAAAAATATTGCGAAAAACAACAATCTTCTGTTTTAGAGTGAATGTTTGAGGTGTTTAGAAGGCATTAATTTCATTTTTTGAAAATTTAATTTTTCACATTTTTCCATTAAAAGTGTTAATACCCCCCTTTGGGTTCTAGGTGAAAATCTCACTCGACACAAATCAAACAAAAATGTTTCCATGGTGTGTATTATTGTTCATTTTCATCAAATAAACAATATAAAACCCAGAATTAATCTTGAAGGACAAGAATTGAGCATAAAAGATGCCTCAGCGCAAGTGTTAAGGTTAACTAAAAGAGCCCAAATTTCTAAAAATATTGCGAAAAACAACAATCTTCTGTTTTAGAGTGAATGTTTGAGGTGTTTAGAAGGCATTTATTTCATTTTTAGAAAATTTAATTTTTTACATTTTTCCATGAAAAGTGTTAATACCCCCCTTTGCGTTCTAGGTGAAAATCTCACTCGACACAAATCAAACAAAAATGTATCCAAGGTGTGTATTGTTGTTCATTTTCATCAAATAAACAAATAAAACCCAGAATTAATCCTGAAAGACAAGAAATGAGCATAAAAGATGCTTCAGCGCAAGTGTTAATGTTACTAAAAGAGCCCAAATTTCTAAAAATATTGCGAAAAAAACAATCTTCTGTTTAAGAGTGAATGTTTGAGGTGTTTAGAAGGCATTTATTTCATTTTTAGAAAATTTAATTTTTCACATTTTTCCATGAAAAGTGCCAATACCCCCCCCTTTGGGTTCTAGGTGAAAATCTCACTCGACACAAATCAAACAAAAATGTATCCAAGGTGTGTATTGTTGTTCATTTTCATCAAATAAACAAAATAAAACCCAGAATGAATCCTGAAAGACAATAAAAGATCATAAAAGATGCTTCAGCGCAAGTGTTAATGTTACTAAAAGAGCCCAAATTTCTAAAAATATTGCGAAAAACAACAATCTTCTGATTTAGAGTTAATGTTTGTGGTGTTTAGAAGGCATTTATTTCATTTTTAGAAAATTTAATTTTTCATATTTTTCCATGAAAAGTGCCAATACCCCTCCCTTTGGGTTCTAGGTGAAAATCTCACTCGACACAAATCAAACCAAAATGTTTCCATGGTGTGTATTGTTGTTCATTTTCATCAAATAAACAAAATAAAACCCAGAATGAATCCAGAAAGACAATAAAAGATCATAAAAGATGCTTCAGCCCAGGTGTTAATGTTACTTAAAGAGCCCAAATTTTCTAAAAAAAATGCGAAAAACAACAATCTTCTGTTTTAGAGTGAATGTTTGAGGTGTTTAGAAGGCATTTATTTCATTTTTAGAAAATATAATTTTTCACATTTTTCCATGAAAAGTGCCAATACCCCCCCTTTGGGTTCTAGGTGAAAATCTAACTTGACACAAATCAAACAAAAATGTTTCCATGGTGTGTATTGTTGTTCATTTTCATCAAATAAACAAAATAAAACCCAGAATGAATCCTGAAAGACAAGAAATGAGCATAAAAGTTGCTTCAGCCCAAGTGTTAATGTTACTTAAAGAGCCCAAATTTCTAAAAATATTGCGAAAAACAACAATCTTCTGTTTTAGAGTGAATGTTTGAGGTGTTTAGAAGGCATTTATTTCATTTTTAGAAAATTTAATTTTTCACATTTTTCCATGAAAAGTGCCAATACCCCCCCCCTTTGGGTTCTAGGTGAAAATCTCACTCGACACAAATCAAATAAAAATGTATCCAAGGTTTGTATTGTTGTTCATTTTCATCAAATAAAAAAAATAAAACCCAGAATGAATCCTGAAAGACAAGAAATGAGCATAAAAGTTGCTTCAGCCCAAGTGTTAATGTTACTAAAAGAGCCCAAATTTCTAAAAATATTGCGAAAAACAACAATCTTCTGTTTTAGAGTGAATGTTTGAGGTGTTTAGAAGGCATTTATTTCATTTTTAGAAAATTTAATTTTTCACATTTTTCCATTAAAAGTGTTAATACCCCCCTTTGGGTTCTAGGTGAAAATCTCACTCGACACAAATCAAAAAAAAATGTTTCCATGGTGTGTATTATTGTTCATTTTCATCAAATAAACAAAATAAAACCCAGAATTAATCTTGAAGGACAAGAATTGAGCATAAAAGATGCCTCAGCGCAAGTGTTAAGGTTAACTAAAAGAGCCCAAATTTCTAAAAATATTGCGAAAAACAACAATCTTCTGTTTTAGAGTGAATGTTTGAGGTGTTTAGAAGGCATTTATTTCATTTTTAGAAAATTTAATTTTTTACATTTTTCCATGAAAAGTGTTAATACCCCCCTTTGCGTTCTAGGTGAAAATCTCACTCGACACAAATCAAACAAAAATGTATCCAAGGTGTGTATTGTTGTTCATTTTCATCAAATAAACAAATAAAACCCAGAATTAATCCTGAAAGACAAGAAATGAGCATAAAAGATGCTTCAGCGCAAGTGTTAATGTTACTAAAAGAGCCCAAATTTCTAAAAATATTGCGAAAAACAACAATCTTCTGTTTTAGAGTGAATGTTTGAGGTGTTTAGAAGGCATTTATTTCATTTTTAGAAAATTTAATTTTTCACATTTTTCCATGAAAAGTGCCAATACCCCCCCCTTTGGGTTCTAGGTGAAAATCTCACTCGACACAAATCAAACAAAAATGTATCCAAGGTGTGTATTGTTGTTCATTTTCATCAAATAAACAAAATAAAACCCAGAATGAATCCTGAAAGACAATAAAAGATCATAAAAGATGCTTCAGCGCAAGTGTTAATGTTACTAAAAGAGCCCAAATTTCTAAAAATATTGCGAAAAACAACAATCTTCTGATTTAGAGTTAATGTTTGTGGTGTTTAGAAGGCATTTATTTCATTTTTAGAAAATTTAATTTTTCATATTTTTCCATGAAAAGTGCCAATACCCCTCCCTTTGGGTTCTAGGTGAAAATCTCACTCGACACAAATCAAACCAAAATGTTTCCATGGTGTGTATTGTTGTTCATTTTCATCAAATAAACAAAATAAAACCCAGAATGAATCCAGAAAGACAATAAAAGATCATAAAAGATGCTTCAGCCCAGGTGTTAATGTTACTTAAAGAGCCCAAATTTTCTAAAAAAAATGCGAAAAACAACAATCTTCTGTTTTAGAGTGAATGTTTGAGGTGTTTAGAAGGCATTTATTTCATTTTTAGAAAATATAATTTTTCACATTTTTCCATGAAAAGTGCCAATACCCCCCCTTTGGGTTCTAGGTGAAAATCTAACTTGACACAAATCAAACAAAAATGTTTCCATGGTGTGTATTGTTGTTCATTTTCATCAAATAAACAAAATAAAACCCAGAATTCATCTTGAAAGACCAGAAATGAGCATAAAAGTCGCTTCAGCGAAAGTGTTAATGTTACTATAAGAACCCAAATTTCTAAAAATATTGCGAAAAACAACAATCTTCTGTTTTAGAGTGAATGTTTGAGGTGTTTAGAAGGCATTTATTTCATTTTTAGAAAATTTAATTTTTCACATTTTTCCATTAAAAGTGTTAATACCCCCCTTTGGGTTCTAGGTTAAAATCTCACTCGACACAAATCAAACAAAAATGTTTCCATGGTGTGTGTTGTTGTTTATTTTCATCAAATAAACAAAATAAAACCCAGAATTAATCCTGAAAGACAAGAAATGAGCATAAAAGATGCCTCAGCGCAAGTGTTAAGGTTAACTAAAAGAGCCAAAATTTCTAAAAATATTGCGAAAAACAACAATCTTCTGTTTTAGAGTGAATGTTTGAGGTGTTTAGAAGGTATTTATTTCATTTTTAGAAAATTTAATTTTTCACATTTTTCCATGAAAAGTGCCAATACCCCCCCTTTGGGTTCTAGGTGAAAATCTCACTCGACACAAATCAAACAAAAATGTATCCAAGGTGTGTATTGTTGTTCATTTTCATCAAATAAACAAAATAAAACCCAGAATGTATCCTGAAAGACAATAAATGATCATAAAAGATGCTTCAGCCCAGGTTTTAATGTTATTAAAAGAGCCCAAATTTCTAAAAATATTGCGAAAAACAACAATCTTCTGTTTTAGAGTGAATGTTTGAGGTGTTTAGAAGGCATTAATTTCATTTTTTGAAAATTTAATTTTTCACATTTTTCCATGAAAAGTGCCAATGCCCCCCCCCTTTAGGTTCTAGGTGAAAATGTAAATCGACACAAATCAAACAAAAATGTATCCAAGGTGTGTATTGTTGTTCATTTTCATCAAATAATCAAAATAAAACCCAGAATGTATCCTGAAAGACAATAAATGATCATAAAAGATGCTTCAGCCCAGGTTTTAATGTTACTAAAAGAGCCCAAATTTCTAAAAATATTGCGAAAAACAACAATCTTCTGTTTTAGAGTGAATGTTTGAGGTGTTTATAAGGCATTTATTTCATTTTTAGAAAATTTAATATTTTACATTTTTCCATGAAAAGTGTTATAACCCCCCTTTGCGTTCTAGGTGAAAATCTCACTCGACACAAATCAAACAAAAATGTTTCCATGGTGTGTAATGTTGTTTATTTTCATCAAATAAACAAAATAAAACCCAGAATGAATCCTGAAAGACAATAAAAGATCATTAAAGATGCTTCAGCCCAGGTGTTTATGTTACTAAAAGAGCCCAAATTTCTAAAAATATTTCGAAAAACAACAATCTTCTGTTTTAGAGTGAATGTTTGAGGTGTTTAGAAGGCATTTATTTCATTTTTAGAAAATTTAATTTTTAACATTTTTCCAAGAAAAGTGTTTATACCCCCCTTTGGGTTCTAGGTGAAAATCTCACTCGACACAAATCAAACAAAAATGTTTCCATGGTGTGTATTGTTGTTCATTTTCATCAAATAAACAAAATAAAACACAGAATTAATCCTGAAAGACAAGAAATGAGCATAAAAGATGCTTCAGCGCAGGTGTTAATGTTACTAAAAGAGCCCAAATTTCTAAAAATATTGCGAAAAACAACAATCTTCTGTTTTAGAGTGAATGTTTGAGGTGTTTATAAGGCATTTATTTCATTTTTAGAAAATTTAATTTTTTACATTTTTCCATGAAAAGTGTTTATACCCCCCTTTGGGTTCAAGGTGAAAATCTCACTCGACACAAATCAAACAAAAATGTTTCCATGGTGTGCATTGTTGTTCATTTTCATCAAATAAACAAAATAAAACCCAGAATTATTCTTGAAAGACAAGAAATGAGCATAAAAGTTGCTTCAGAGAAAGTGTTAATGTTACTAAAAGAGCCCAAATTTCTAAAAATATTGCGAAAAACAACAATCTTCTGTTTTAGAGTGAATGTTTGAGGTGTTTAGAAGGCATTTATTTCATTTTTAGAAAATTTAATTTTTCACATTTTTCCATGAAAAGTGCCAATACCCCCCTTTGGGTTCTAGGTGAAAATCTCAGTCGACACAAATCAAACAAAAATGTATCCAAGGTGTGTATTGTTGTTCATTTTCATCAAATAATCAAAATAAAACCCAGAATGTATCCTGAAAGACAATAAATGATCATAAAAGATGCTTCAGCCCAGGTTTTAATGTTACTAAAAGAGCCCAAATTTCTAAAAATATTGCGAAAAACAACAATCTTCTGTTTTAGAGTGAATGTTTGAGGTGTTTAGAAGGCATTTATTTCATTTTTAGAAAATTTAATTTTTCACATTTTTCCATGAAAAGTGCCAATACCCCCCCTTTGGGTTCTAGGTGAAAATCTCAGTCGACACAAATCAAACAAAAATGTATCCAAGGTGTGTATTTTTGTTCATTTTCATCAAATAATCAAAATAAAACCCAGAATGTATCCTGAAAGACAATAAATGATCATAAAAGATGCTTCAGCCCAGGTTTTAATGTTACTAAAAGAGCCCAAATTTCTAAAAATATTGCGAAAAACAACAATCTTCTGTTTTAGAGTGAATGTTTGAGGTGTTTAGAAGGCATTTATTTCATTTTTAGAAAATTTAATTTTTCACATTTTTCCATGAAAACAGCCAATACCCCCCCTTTGGGTTCTAGGTGAAAATCTCACTCGACACAAATCAAACAAAAATGTATCCAAGGTGTGTATTGTTGTTCATTTTCATCAAATAAACAAAATAAAACCCAGAATTATTCTTGAAAGACAAGAAATGAGCATAAAAGTTGCTTCAGAGAAAGTGTTTATGTTACTAAAAGAGCCCAAATTTCTAAAAATATTGTGAAAAACAACAATCTACTGTTTTAGAGTGAATGTTTGAGGTGTTTAGAAGGCATTTATTTCATTTTTAGAAAATTTAATTTTTCACATTTTTCCATGAAAAGTGCCATTACCCCCCCTTTGGGTTCTAGGTGAAAATCTCACTCGACACAAATCAAACAAAAATGTATCCAAGGTGTGTATTGTTGTTCATTTTCATCAAATAAACAAAATAAAACCCAGAATGAATCCTGAAAGACAATAAAAGATCATAAAAGATGCTTCAGCCCAGGTGTTAATGTTACTAAAAGACCCCAAATTTCTAAAAATATTGCGAAAAACAACAATCTTCTGTTTTAGAGTGAATGTTTGAGGTGTTTAGAAGGCATTTATTTCATTTTTAGAAAATTTAATTTTTTACATTTTTCCATGAAAAGTGTTATAACCCCCCTTTGCGTTCTAGGTGAAAATCTCAGTCGACACAAATCAAACAAAAATGTATCCAAGGTGTGTATTTTTGTTCATTTTCATCAAATAATCAAAATAAAACCCAGAATGTATCCTGAAAGACAATAAATGATCATAAAAGATGCTTCAGCCCAGGTTTTAATGTTACTAAAAGAGCCCAAATTTCTAAAAATATTGCGAAAAACAACAATCTTCTGTTTTAGAGTGAATGTTTGAGGTGTTTAGAAGGCATTTATTTCATTTTTAGAAAATTTAATTTTTCACATTTTTCCATGAAAACAGCCAATACCCCCCCTTTGGGTTCTAGGTGAAAATCTCACTCGACACAAATCAAACAAAAATGTATCCAAGGTGTGTATTGTTGTTCATTTTCATCAAATAAACAAAATAAAACCCAGAATTATTCTTGAAAGACAAGAAATGAGCATAAAAGTTGCTTCAGAGAAAGTGTTTATGTTACTAAAAGAGCCCAAATTTCTAAAAATATTGTGAAAAACAACAATCTACTGTTTTAGAGTGAATGTTTGAGGTGTTTAGAAGGCATTTATTTCATTTTTAGAAAATTTAATTTTTCACATTTTTCCATGAAAAGTGCCATTACCCCCCCTTTGGGTTCTAGGTGAAAATCTCACTCGACAAAAATCAAACAAAAATGTATCCAAGGTGTGTATTGTTGTTCATTTTCATCAAATAAACAAAATAAAACCCAGAATGAATCCTGAAAGACAATAAAAGATCATAAAAGATGCTTCAGCCCAGGTGTTAATGTTACTAAAAGACCCCAAATTTCTAAAAATATTGCGAAAAACAACAATCTTCTGTTTTAGAGTGAATGTTTGAGGTGTTTAGAAGGCATTTATTTCATTTTTAGAAAATTTAATTTTTTCATTTTTCCATGAAAAGTGTTATAACCCCCCTTTGCGTTCTAGGTGAAAATCTCACTCGACACAAATCAAACAAAAATGTTTCCATGGTGTGTAATGTTGTTTATTTTCATCAAATAAACAAAATAAAACCCAGAATGAATCCTGAAAGACAATAAAAGATCATAAAAGATGCTTCAGCCCAGGTGTTTATGTTACTAAAAGAGCCCAAATTTCTAAAAATATTTCGAAAAACAACAATCTTCTGTTTTAGAGTGAATGTTTGAGGTGTTTAGAAGGCATTTATATCATTTTTAGAAAATTTAATTTTTTACATTTTTCCAAGAAAAGTGATTATACCCCCCTTTGGGTTCTAGGTGAAAATCTCACTCGACACAAATCAAACAAAAATGTATCCAAGGTGTGTATTGTTGTTCATTTTCATCAAATAATCAAAATAAAACCCAGAATGTATCCTGAAAGACAATAAATGATCATAAAAGATGCTTCAGCCCAGGTTTTAATGTTACTAAAAGAGCCCAAATTTCTAAAAATATTGCGAAAAACAACAATCTTCTGTTTTAGAGTGAATGTTTGAGGTGTTTAGAAGGCATTAATTTCATTTTTTGAAAATTTAATTTTTCACATTTTTCCATGAAAAGTGCCAATGCCCCCCCCCTTTGGGTTCTAGGTGAAAATGTCAATCGACACAAATCAAACAAAAATGTATCCAAGGTGTGTATTGTTGTTCATTTTCATCAAATAATCAAAATAAAACCCAGAATGTATCCTGAAAGACAATAAATGATCATAAAAGATGCTTCAGCCCAGGTTTTAATGTTACTAAAAGAGCCCAAATTTCTAAAACTATTGCGAAAAACAACAATCTTCTGTTTTAGAGTGAATGTTTGAGGTGTTTAGAAGGCATTTATTTCATTTTTAGAAAATTTAATTTTTTACATTTTTCCATGAAAAGTGTTATAACCCCCCTTTGCGTTCTAGGTGAAAATCTCACTCGACACAAATCAAACAAAAATGTTTCCATGGTGTGTAATGTTGTTTATTTTCATCAAATAAACAAAATAAAACCCAGAATGAATCCTGAAAGACAATAAAAGATCATAAAAGATGCTTCAGCCCAGGTGTTTATGTTACTAAAAGAGCCCAAATTTCTAAAAATATTTCGAAAAAAAACAATCTTCTGTTTTAGAGTGAATGTTTGAGGTGTTTAGAAGGCATTTATTTCATTTTTAGAAAATTTAATTTTTAACATTTTTCCAAGAAAAGTGTTTATACCCCCCTTTGGGTTCTAGGTGAAAATCTCACTCGACACAAATCAAACAAAAATGTTTCCATGGTGTGTATTGTTGTTCATTTTCATCAAATAAACAAAATAAAACACAGAATTAATCCTGAAAGACAAGAAATGAGCATAAAAGATGCTTCAGCGCAGGTGTTAATGTTACTAAAAGAGCCCAAATTTCTAAAAATATTGCGAAAAACAACAATCTTCTGTTTTAGAGTGAATGTTTGAGGTGTTTATGAGGCATTTATTTCATTTTTAGAAAATTTAATTTTTTACATTTTTCCATGAAAAGTGTTTATACCCCCCCTTGGGTTCAAGGTGAAAATCTCACTTGACACAAATCAAACAAAAATGTTTCCATGGTGTGCATTGTTGTTCATTTTCATCAAATAAACAAAATAAAACCCAGAATTATTCTTGAAAGACAAGAAATGAGCATAAAAGTTGCTTCAGAGAAAGTGTTAATGTTACTAAAAGAGCCCAAATTTCTAAAAATATTGCGAAAAACAACAATCTTCTGTTTTAGAGTGAATGTTTGAGGTGTTTAGAAGGCATTTATTTCATTTTTAGAAAATTTAATTTTTCACATTTTTCCATGAAAAGTGCCAATACCCCCCTTTGGGTTCTAGGTGAAAATCTCAGTCGACACAAATCAAACAAAAATGTATCAAAGGTGTGTATTGTTGTTCATTTTCATCAAATAATCAAAATAAAACCCAGAATGTATCCTGAAAGACAATAAATGATCATAAAAGATGCTTCAGCCCAGGTTTTAATGTTATTAAAAGAGCCCAAATTTCTAAAAATATTGCGAAAAACAACAATCTTCTGTTTTAGAGTGAATGTTTGAGGTGTTTAGAAGGCATTAATTTCATTTTTTGAAAATTTAATTTTTCACATTTTTCCATGAAAAGTGCCAATGCCCCCCCCCTTTGGGTTCTAGGTGAAAATGTCAATCGTCACAAATCAAACAAAAATGTATCCAAGGTGTGTATTGTTGTTCATTTTCATCAAATAATCAAAATAAAACCCAGAATGTATCCTGAAAGACAATAAATGATCATAAAAGATGCTTCAGCCCAGGTTTTAATGTTACTAAAAGAGCCCAAATTTCTAAAAATATTGCGAAAAACAACAATCTTCTGTTTTAGAGTGAATGTTTGAGGTGTTTAGAAGGCATTTATTTCATTTTTAGAAAATTTAATTTTTTACATTTTTCCATGAAAAGTGTTATAACCCCCCTTTGCGTTCTAGGTGAAAATCTCACTCGACACAAATCAAACAAAAATGTTTCCATGGTGTGTAATGTTGTTTATTTTCATCAAAAAAACAAAATAAAACCCAGAATGAATCCTGAAAGACAATAAAAGATCATTAAAGATGCTTCAGCCCAGGTGTTTATGTTACTAAAAGAGCCCAAATTTCTAAAAATATTGCGAAAAACAACAATCTTCTGTTTTAGAGTGAATGTTTGAGGTGTTTATAAGGCATTTATTTCATTTTTAGAAAATTTAATTTTTTACATTTTTCCATGAAAAGTGTTTATACCCCCCTTTGGGTTCAAGGTGAAAATCTCACTCGACACAAATCAAACAAAAATGTTTCCATGGTGTGCATTGTTGTTCATTTTCATCAAATAAACAAAATAAAACCCAGAATTATTCTTGAAAGACAAGAAATGAGCATAAAAGTTGCTTCAGAGAAAGTGTTAATGTTACTAAAAGAGCCCAAATTTCTAAAAATATTGCGAAAAACAACAATCTTCTGTTTTAGAGTGAATGTTTGAGGTGTTTAGAAGGCATTTATTTCATTTTTAGAAAATTTAATTTTTCACATTTTTCCATGAAAAGTGCACATACCCCCCTTTTGGTTCTAGGTGAAAATCTCAGTCGACACAAATCAAACAAAAATGTATCCAAGGTGTGTATTGTTGTTCATTTTCATCAAATAATCAAAATAAAACCCAGAATGTATCCTGAAAGACAATAAATGATCATAAAAGATGCTTCAGCCCAGGTTTTAATGTTACTAAAAGAGCCCAAATTTCTAAAAATATTGCGAAAAACAACAATCTTCTGTTTTAGAGTGAATGTTTGAGGTGTTTAGAAGGCATTTCAATCATTTTTAGAAAATTTAATTTTTCACATTTTTCCATGAAAAGTGCCAATACCCCCCCTTTGGGTTCTAGGTGAAAATCTCAGTCGACACAAATCAAACAAAAATGTATCCAAGGTGTGTATTTTTGTTCATTTTCATCAAATAATCAAAATAAAACCCAGAATGTATCCTGAAAGACAATAAATGATCATAAAAGATGCTTCAGCCCAGGTTTTAATGTTACTAAAAGAGCCCAAATTTCTAAAAATATTGCGAAAAACAACAATCTTCTGTTTTAGAGTGAATGTTTGAGGTGTTTAGAAGGCATTGATTTCATTTTTAGAAAATTTAATTTTTCACATTTTTCCATGAAAAGAGCCAATACCCCCCCTTTGGGTTCTAGGTGAAAATCTCACTCGACACAAATCAAACAAAAATGTATCCAAGGTGTGTATTGTTGTTCATTTTCATCAAATAAACAAAATAAAACCCAGAATGAATCCTGAAAGACAATAAAAGATCATAAAAAATGCTTCAGATCAGGTGTTAATGTTACTAAAAGAGCCCAAATTTCTAAAAATATTGCGAAAAACAACAATCTTCTGTTTTAGAGTGAATGTTTGAGGTGTTTAGAAGGTATTTATTTCATTTTTAGAAAATTTAATTTTTCACATTTTTCCATGAAAAGTGCCAATACCCCCCCCTTTGGGTTCTAGGTGAAAATCTCACTCGACACAAATCAATCAAAAATGTTTCCATGGTGTGTATTGTTGTTTATTTTCATCAAATAAACAAAATAAAACCCAGAATGAATCCTGAAAGACAAGAAATGAGCATAAAAGTTGCTTCAGCCCAAGTGTAAATGTTACTAAAAGAGCCCAAATTTCTAAAAATATTGCGAAAAACAACAATCTTCTGTTTAAGAGTGAATGTTTGAGGTGTTTAGAAGGCATTTATTTCATTTTTAGAAAATTTAATTTTTCACATTTTTCCATGAAAAGTGCCAATACCCCCCCTTTGGGTTCTAGGTGAAAATCTAACTTGACACAAATCAAACAAAAATGTTTCCTAGTGTGTATTGTTGTTCATTTTCATCAAATAAATAAAATAAAACCCAGAATTCATCTTGAAAGACCAGAAATGAGCATAAAAGTCGCTTCAGCGAAAGTGTTAATGTTACTTAAAGAGCCCAAATTTCTAAAAATATTGCAAAAAACAACAATCTTCTGTTTAAGAGTGAATGTTTGAGGTGTTTAGAAGTCATTTATTTCATTTTTAGAAAATTTAATTTTTCACATTTTTCCATGAAAAGTGCCAATACCCCCCCCTTTGGGTTCTAGGTGAAAATATCAGTCGACACAAATCAAACAAAAATGTATCCAAGGTGTGTATTTTTGTTCATTTTCATCAAATAATCAAAATAAAACCCAGAATGTATCCTGAAAGACAAAAAATGATCATAAAAGATGCTTCAGCCCAGGTTTTAATGTTACTAAAAGAGCCCAAATTTCTAAAAATATTGCGAAAAACAACAATCTTCTGTTTTAGAGTGAATGTTTGAGGTGTTTAGAAGGCATTTATTTCATTTTTAGAAAATTTAATTTTTTACATTTTTCCATGAAAAGTGTTTATACCCCCCTTTGGGTTCTAGGTGAAAATCTCACTCGACACAAATCAAACAAAAATGTTTCCATGGTGTGTATTGTTGTTCATTTTCATCAAATAAACAAAATAAAACCCAGAATTAATCCTGAAAGACAAGAAATGAGCATAAAAGATGCTTCAGCGTAAGTGTTTATGTTACTAAAAGAGCCCAAATTTCTAAAAATATTGCGAAAAATAACAATCTTCTGTTTTAGAGTGAATGTTTGAGGTGTTTAGAAGGCATTTATTTCATTTTTAGAAAATTTAATTTTTTACATTTTTCCATGAAAAGTGTTTATACCCCCCTTTGGGTTCTAGGTGAAAATCTCACTCGACACAAATCAAACAACAATGTTTCCATGGTGTTTATTGTTGTTCATTTTCATCAAATAAACAGAATAAAACCCAGAATTATTCTTGAAAGACAAGAAATGAGCATAAAAGTTACTTCAGAGAAAGTGTTAATGTTACTAAAAGAGCCCAAATTTCTAAAAATATTGCGAAAAACAACAATCTACTGTTTTAGAGTGAATGTTTGAGGTGTTTAGAAGGCATTTATTTCATTTTTAGAAAATTTAATTTTTCACATTTTTCCATGAAAAGTGCCAAAATCCCCCCTTTGGGTTCTAGGTGAAAATCTCACTCGACACAAATCAAACAAAAATGTATCCAAGGTGTGTATTGTTGTTCATTTTCATCAAATAAACAAAATAAAACCCAGAATGTATCCTGAAAGACAATAAATGATCATAAAAGATGCTAATGCCCAGGTTTTAATGTTACTAAAAGAGCCCAAATTTCGAAAAATATTGCGAAAAACAACAATCTTCTGTTTTAGAGTGAATGTTTGAGGTGTTTAGAAGGCATTTATTTCATTTTTAGAAAATTTAATTTTTCACATTTTTCCATGAAAAGTGCCAATACCCCCCCCTTTGGGTTCTAGGTGAAAATCTCACTCCACACAAATCAAACAAAAATGTATCCAAGGTGTGTATTGTTGTTCATTTTCATCAAACAAACAAAATACCACCCAGAATGAATCCTGAAATACAATAAATGATCATAAAAGATGCTTCAGCCCAGGTGTTAATGTTATTAAAAGAGCCCAAATTTCTAAAAATATTGCGAAAAACAACAATCTTCGGTTTTAGAGTGAATGTTTGAGGTGTTTAGAAGGCATTTATTTCATTTTTAGAAAATTTAATTTTTACATTTTTCCATGAAAAGTGTTATAACCCCCCTTTGCGTTCTAGGTGAAAATCTCACTCGACACAAATCAAACAAAAATGTTTCCATGGTGTGTAATGTTGTTTATTTTCATCAAATAAACAAAATAAAACCCAGAATGAATCCTGAAAGACAATAAAAGATCATTAAAGATGCTTCAGCCCAGGTGTTTATGTTACTAAAAGAGCCCAAATTTCTAAAAATATTTCGAAAAACAACAATCTTCTGTTTTAGAGTGAATGTTTGAGGTGTTTAGAAGGCATTTATTTCATTTTTAGAAAATTTAATTTTTCACATTTTTCCATGAAAAGTGCCATAACCCCCCCTTTGGGTTCTAGGTGAAAATCTCACTCGACACAAATCAAACAAAAATGTATCCAAGGTGTGTATTGTTGTTCATTTTCATCAAAATAAACAAAATAAAACCCAGAATGTATCCTGAAAGACAATAAATGATCATAAAAGATGCTTCTGCCTAGGTGTTAATGTTACTAAAAGAGCCCAAATTTCTAAAACTATTGCGAAAAACAACAATCTTCTGTTTTAGAGTGAATGTTTGAGGTATTTAGAAGGCATTTATTTCATTTTTAGAAAATTTAATTTTTTACATTTTTCCATGAAAAGTGTTTATACCCCCCTTTGGGTTCTAGGTGAAAATCTCACTCGACACAAATCAAACAACAATGTTTCCATGGTGTGTATTGTTGTTCATTTTCATCAAATAAACAGAAATAAACCCAGAATTATTCTTGAAAGACAAGAAATGAGCATAAAAGTTGCTTCAGAGAAAGTGTTAATGTTACTAAAAGAGCCCAAATTTCTAAAAATATTGCGAAAAACAACAATCTTCTGTTTTAGAGTGGTTGTTTGAGGTGTTTAGAAGGCATTTATTTCATTTTTAGAAAATTTAATTTTCCACATTTTTCCATTAAAAGTGTTAATACCCCCCTTTGGGTTCTAGGTGAAAATCTCACTCGACACAAATCAAACAAAAATGTTTCCATGGTGTGTATTGTTGTTCATTTTCATCAAATAAACAAAATAAAACCCAGAATTAATCCTGAAAGACAAGAAATGAGCATAAAAGATGCCTCAGCGCAAGTGTTAAGGTTAACTAAAAGAGCCCAAATTTCTAAAAATATTGCGAAAAACAACAATCTTCTGTTTTAGAGTGAATGTTTGAGGTGTTTAGAAGGTATTTATTTCATTTTTAGAAAATTTAATTTTTCACATTTTTCCATGAAAAGTGCCAATACCCCCCCCCCCTTTGGGTTCTAGGTGAAAATCTCACTCGATAGAAATCAATCAAAAATGTTTTAATGGTGTGTATTGTTGTTCATTTTCATCAAATAAACAAAATAAAACCCAGAATGAATCCTGAAAGACAATAAAAGATCATAAAAGATGCTTCAGCCCAGGTTTTAATGTTACTAAAAGAGCCCAAATTTCTAAAAATTTTGCGAAAAACAACAATCTTCTGTTTTAGAGTGAATGTTTGAGGTGTTTAGAAGGCATTTATTTCATTTTTAAAAAATTTAATTTTTCACATTTTTCCATGAAAAGTGCCAATACCCCCCCTTTGGGTTCTAGGTGAAAATCTAACTTGACACAAATCAAACAAAAATGTTTCCATGGTGTGTATTGTTGTTCATTTTCATCAAATAAACAGAATAAAACACAGAATTAATCCTGAAAGACAAGAAATGAGCATAAAAGATGCCTCAGCGCAGGTGTTAATGTTACTAAAAGAGCCCAAATTTCTAAAATTATTGCGAAAAACAACAATCTTCTGTTTTAGAGTGAATGTTTGAGGTGTTTATAAGGCATTAATTTCATTTTTTGAAAATTTAATTTTTCACATTTTTCCATGAAAAGTGCCAATGCCCCCCCCTTTGGGTTCTAGGTGAAAATCTCAATCGACACAAATCAAACAAAAATGTATCCAAGGTGTGTATATTTGTTCATTTTCATCAAATAAACAAAATAAAACCCAGAATGTATCCTGAAAGACAATAAAAGATCATAAAAGATGCTTCAGCCCAGGTGTTAATGTTACTAAAAGAGCCCAAATTTCTAAAAATATTGCGAAAAACAACAATCTTCTGTTTTAGAGTGAATGTTTGAGGTGTTTAGAAGGCATTTATTTCATTTTTAGAAAATTTAATTTTTTACATTTTTCCATGAAAAGTGTTTATACCCCCCTTTGGGTTCTAGGTGAAAATCTCACTCGACACAAATCAAACAAAAATGTTTCCATGGTGTGTATTGTTGTTCATTTTCATCAAATAAACAAAATAAAACCCAGAATTAATCCTGAAAGACAAGAAATGAGCATAAAAGATGCCTCAGCGCAAGTGTTAAGGTTAACTAAAAGAGCCCAAATTTCTAAAAATATTGCGAAAAACAACAATCTTCTGTTTTAGAGTGAATGTTTGAGGTGTTTAGAAGGTATTTATTTCATTTTTAGAAAATTTAATTTTTCACATTTTTCCATGAAAAGTGCCAATACCACCCCCCCTTTGGGTTCTAGGTGAAAATCTCACTCGATACAAATCAATCAAAAATGTTTTAATGGTGTGTATTGTTGTTCATTTTCATCAAATAAACAAAATAAAACCCAGAATTAATCCTGAAAGACAAGAAATGAGCATAAAAGATGCCTCAGCGCAAGTGTTAAGTTTAACTAAAAGAGCCCAAATTTCTAAAAATATTGCGAAAAACAACAATCTTCTGTTTTAGAGTGAATGTTTGAGGTGTTTATAAGGCATTTATTTCATTTTTAGAAAATTTAATTTTTTACATTTTTCCATGAAAAGTGTTTATACCCCCCTTTGGGTTCAAGGTGAATATCTCACTCGACACAAATCAAACAAAAATGTTTCCATGGTGTGCATTGTTGTTCATTTTCATCAAATAAACAAAATAAAACCCAGAATTATTCTTGAAAGACAAGAAATGAGCATAAAAGTTGCTTCAGAGAAAGTGTTAATGATACTAAAAGAGCCCAAATTTCTAAAAATATTGCGAAAAACAACAATCTTCTGTTTTAGAGTGAATGTTTGAGGTGTTTAGAAGGCATTTATTTCATTTTTAGAAAATTTAATTTTTCACATTTTTCCATGAAAAGTGCCAATACCCCCCTTTGGGTTCTAGGTGAAAATCTCACTCGACACAAATCAAACAAAAATGTATCCAAGGTGTGTATTGTTGTTCATTTTCATCAAATAATCAAAATAAAACCCAGAATGTATCCTGAAAGACAATAAATGATCATAAAAGATGCTTCAGACCAGGTTTTAATGTTACTAAAAGAGCCCAAATTTCTAAAAATATTGCGAAAAACAACAATCTTCTGTTTTAGAGTGAATGTTTGAGGTGTTTATAAGGCATTAATTTCATTTTTTGAAAATTTAATTTTTCACATTTTTCCATGAAAAGTGCCAATACCCCCCCTTTGGGTTCTAGGTGAAAATCTCACTCGACACAAATCAAACAAAAATGTATCCAAGGTGTGTATTGTTGTTCATTTTCATCAAATAAACAAAATAAAACCCAGAATGAATCCTGAAAGACAATAAAAGATCATTAAAGATGCTTCAGCCCAGGTTTTAATGTTACTAAAAGAGCCCAAATTTCTAAAAATTTTGCGAAAAACAACAATCTTCTGTTTTAGAGTGAATGTTTGAGGTGTTTAGAAGGCATTTATTTCATTTTTAAAAAATTTAATTTTTCACATTTTTCCATGAAAAGTGCCAATACCCCCTCTTTGGGTTCTAGGTGAAAATCTAACTTGACACAAATCAAACAAAAATGTTTCCATGGTGTGTATTGTTGTTCATTTTCATCAAATAAACAGAATAAAACACAGAATTAATCCTGAAAGACAAGAAATGAGCATAAAAGATGCCTCAGCGCAGGTGTTAATGTTACTAAAAGAGCCCAAATTTCTAAAATTATTGCGAAAAACAACAATCTTCTGTTTTAGAGTGAATGTTTGAGGTGTTTATAAGGCATTAATTTCATTTTTTGAAAATTTAATTTTTCACATTTTTCCATGAAAAGTGCCAATGCCCCCCCCTTTGGGTTCTAGGTGAAAATCTCAATCGACACAAATCAAACAAAAATGTATCCAAGGTGTGTATATTTGTTCATTTTCATCAAATAAACAAAATAAAACCCAGAATGTATCCTGAAAGACAATAAAAGATCATAAAAGATGCTTCAGCCCAGGTGTTAATGTTACTAAAAGAGCCCAAATTTCTAAAAATATTGCGAAAAACAACAATCTTCTGTTTTAGAGTGAATGTTTGAGGTGTTTAGAAGGCATTTATTTCATTTTTAGAAAATTTAATTTTTTACATTTTTCCATGAAAAGTGTTTATACCCCCCTTTGGGTTCTAGGTGAAAATCTCACTCGACACAAATCAAACAAAAATGTTTCCATGGTGTGTATTGTTGTTCATTTTCATCAAATAAACAAAATAAAACCCAGAATGAATCCTGAAAGACAATAAATGATCATAAAAGATGCTTCAGCCCAGGTTTTAATGTTACTAAAAGAGCCCAAATTTCTAAAAATATTGCGAAAAACAACAATCTTCTGTTTTAGAGTGAATGTTTGAGGTGTTTAGAAGGCATTTATTTCATTTTTAGAAAATTTAATTTTTTACATTTTTCCATGAAAAGTGTTATAACCCCCCTTTGCGTTCTAGGTGAAAATCTCACTCGACACAAATCAAACAAAAATGTTTCCATGGTGTGTAATGTTGTTTATTTTCATCAAATAAACAAAATAAAACCCAGAATGAATCCTGAAAGACAATAAAAGATCATTAAAGATGCTTCAGCCCAGGTGTTTATGTTACTAAAAGAGCCCAAATTTCTAAAAATATTTCGAAAAACAACAATCTTCTGTTTTAGAGTGAATGTTTGAGGTGTTTAGAAGGCATTTATTTCATTTTTAGAAAATTTAATTTTTAACATTTTTCCAAGAAAAGTGTTTATACCCCCCTTTGGGTTCTAGGTGAAAATCTCACTCGACACAAATCAAACAAAAATGTTTCCATGGTGTGTATTGTTGTTCATTTTCATCAAATAAACAAAATAAAACACAGAATTAATCCTGAAAGACAAGAAATGAGCATAAAAGATGCCTCAGCGCAAGTGTTAAGGTTAACTAAAAGAGCCCAAATTTCTAAAAATATTGCGAAAAACAACAATCTTCTGTTTTAGAGTGAATGTTTGAGGTGTTTAGAAGGTATTTATTTCATTTTTAGAAAATTTAATTTTTCACATTTTTCCATGAAAAGTGCCAATACCCCCCCCCCTTTGGGTTCTAGGTGAAAATATCACTCGATACAAATCAATCAAAAATGTTTTAATGGTGTGTATTGTTGTTCATTTTCATCAAATAAACAAAATAAAACCCAGAATTAATCCTGAAAGACAAGAAATGAGCATAAAAGATGCCTCAGCGCAAGTGTTAAGTTTAACTAAAAGAGCCCAAATTTCTAAAAATATTGCGAAAAACAACAATCTTCTGTTTTAGAGTGAATGTTTGAGGTGTTTATAAGGCATTTATTTCATTTTTAGAAAATTTAATTTTTTACATTTTTCCATGAAAAGTGTTTATACCCCCCTTTGGGTTCAAGGTGAATATCTCACTCGACACAAATCAAACAAAAATGTTTCCATGGTGTGCATTGTTGTTCATTTTCATCAAATAAACAAAATAAAACCAAGAATTATTCTTGAAAGACAAGAAATGAGCATAAAAGTTGCTTCAGAGAAAGTGTTAATGATACTAAAAGAGCCCAAATTTCTAAAAATATTGCGAAAAACAACAATCTTCTGTTTTAGAGTGAATGTTTGAGGTGTTTAGAAGGCATTTATTTCATTTTTAGAAAATTTAATTTTTCACATTTTTCCATGAAAAGTGCCAATACCCCCCTTTGGGTTCTAGGTGAAAATCTCACTCGACACAAATCAAACAAAAATGTATCCAAGGTGTGTATTGTTGTTCATTTTCATCAAATAATCAAAATAAAACCCAGAATGTATCCTGAAAGACAATAAATGATCATAAAAGATGCTTCAGACCAGGTTTTAATGTTACTAAAAGAGCCCAAATTTCTAAAAATATTGCGAAAAACAACAATCTTCTGTTTTAGAGTGAATGTTTGAGGTGTTTATAAGGCATTAATTTCATTTTTTGAAAATTTAATTTTTCACATTTTTCCATGAAAAGTGCCAATACCCCCCCTTTGGGTTCTAGGTGAAAATCTCACTCGACACAAATCAAACAAAAATGTATCCAAGGTGTGTATTGTTGTTCATTTTCATCAAATAAACAAAATAAAACCCAGAATGAATCCTGAAAGACAATAAAAGATCATAAAAGATGCTTCAGCCCAGGTTTTAATGTTACTAAAAGAGCCCAAATTTCTAAAAATTTTGCGAAAAACAACAATCTTCTGTTTTAGAGTGAATGTTTGAGGTGTTTAGAAGGCATTTATTTCATTTTTAAAAAATTTAATTTTTCACATTTTTCCATGAAAAGTGCCAATACCCCCTCTTTGGGTTCTAGGTGAAAATCTAACTTGACACAAATCAAACAAAAATGTTTCCATGGTGTGTATTGTTGTTCATTTTCATCAAATAAACAGAATAAAACACAGAATTAATCCTGAAAGACAAGAAATGAGCATAAAAGATGCCTCAGCGCAGGTGTTAATGTTACTAAAAGAGCCCAAATTTCTAAAATTATTGCGAAAAACAACAATCTTCTGTTTTAGAGTGAATGTTTGAGGTGTTTATAAGGCATTAATTTCATTTTTTGAAAATTTAATTTTTCACATTTTTCCATGAAAAGTGCCAATGCCCCCCCCTTTGGGTTCTAGGTGAAAATCTCAATCGACACAAATCAAACAAAAATGTATCCAAGGTGTGTATATTTGTTCATTTTCATCAAATAAACAAAATAAAACCCAGAATGTATCCTGAAAGACAATAAAAGATCATAAAAGATGCTTCAGCCCAGGTGTTAATGTTACTAAAAGAGCCCAAATTTCTAAAAATATTGCGAAAAACAACAATCTTCTGTTTTAGAGTGAATGTTTGAGGTGTTTAGAAGGCATTTATTTCATTTTTAGAAAATTTAATTTTTTACATTTTTCCATGAAAAGTGTTTATACCCCCCTTTGGGTTCTAGGTGAAAATCTCACTCGACACAAATCAAACAAAAATGTTTCCATGGTGTGTATTGTTGTTCATTTTCATCAAATAAACAAAATAAAACCCAGAATGAATCCTGAAAGACAATAAATGATCATAAAAGATGCTTCAGCCCAGGTTTTAATGTTACTAAAAGAGCCCAAATTTCTAAAAATATTGCGAAAAACAACAATCTTCTGTTTTAGAGTGAATGTTTGAGGTGTTTAGAAGGCATTTATTTCATTTTTAGAAAATTTAATTTTTTACATTTTTCCATGAAAAGTGTTATAACCCCCCTTTGCGTTCTAGGTGAAAATCTCACTCGACACAAATCAAACAAAAATGTTTCCATGGTGTGTAATGTTGTTTATTTTCATCAAATAAACAAAATAAAACCCAGAATGAATCCTGAAAGACAATAAAAGATCATTAAAGATGCTTCAGCCCAGGTGTTTATGTTACTAAAAGAGCCCAAATTTCTAAAAATATTTCGAAAAACAACAATCTTCTGTTTTAGAGTGAATGTTTGAGGTGTTTAGAAGGCATTTATTTCATTTTTAGAAAATTTAATTTTTAACATTTTTCCAAGAAAAGTGTTTATACCCCCCTTTGGGTTCTAGGTGAAAATCTCACTCGACACAAATCAAACAAAAATGTTTCCATGGTGTGTATTGTTGTTCATTTTCATCAAATAAACAAAATAAAACACAGAATTAATCCTGAAAGACAAGAAATGAGCATAAGAGATGCTTCAGCGCAGGTGTTAATGTTACTAAAAGAGCCCAAATTTCTAAAAATATTGCGAAAAACAACAATCTTCTGTTTTAGAGTGAATGTTTGAGGTGTTTATAAGGCATTTATTTCATTTTTAGAAAATTTAATTTTTTACATTTTTCCATGAAAAGTGTTTATACCCCCCTTTGGGTTCAAGGTGAAAATCTCACTCGACACAAATCAAACAAAAATGTTTCCATGGTGTGCATTGTTGTTCATTTTCATCAAATAAACAAAATAAAACCCAGAATTATTCTTGAAAGACAAGAAATGAGCATAAAAGTTGCTTCAGAGAAAGTGTTAATGTTACTAAAAGAGCCCAAATTTCTAAAAATATTGCGAAAAACAACAATCTTCTGTTTTAGAGTGAATGTTTGAGGTGTTTAGAAGGCATTTATTTCATTTTTAGAAAATTTAATTTTTCACATTTTTCCATGAAAAGTGCCAATACCCCCCTTTGGGTTCTAGGTGAAAATCTCAGTCGACACAAATCAAACAAAAATGTATCCAAGGTGTGTATTGTTGTTCATTTTCATCAAATAATCAAAATAAAACCCAGAATGTATCCTGAAAGACAATAAATGATCATAAAAGATGCTTCAGCCCAGGTTTTAATGTTACTAAAAGAGCCCAAATTTCTAAAAATATTGCGAAAAACAACAATCTTCTGTTTTAGAGTGAATGTTTGAGGTGTTTAGAAGGCATTTATTTCATTTTTAGAAAATTTAATTTTTCACATTTTTCCATGAAAAGTGCCAATACCCCCCCTTTGGGTTCTAGGTGAAAATCTCAGTCGACACAAATCAAACAAAAATGTATCCAAGGTGTGTATTTTTGTTCATTTTCATCAAATAATCAAAATAAAACCCAGAATGTATCCTGAAAGACAATAAATGATTATAAAAGATGCTTCAGCCCAGGTTTTAATGTTACTAAAAGAGCCCAAATTTCTAAAAATATTGCGAAAAACAACAATCTTCTGATTTAGAGTTAATGTTTGTGGTGTTTAGAAGGCATTTATTTCATTTTTAGAAAATTTAATTTTTCATATTTTTCCATGAAAAGTGCCAATACCCCTCCCTTTGGGTTCTAGGTGAAAATCTCACTCGACACAAATCAAACCAAAATGTTTCCATGGTGTGTATTGTTGTTCATTTTCATCAAATAAACAAAATAAAACCCAGAATGAATCCAGAAAGACAATAAAAGATCATAAAAGATGCTTCAGCCCAGGTGTTAATGTTACTTAAAGAGCCCAAATTTTCTAAAAAAAATGCGAAAAACAACAATCTTCTGTTTTAGAGTGAATGTTTGAGGTGTTTAGAAGGCATTTATTTCATTTTTAGAAAATATAATTTTTCACATTTTTCCATGAAAAGTGCCATTACCCCCCCTTTGGGTTCTAGGTGAAAATCTCACTCGACACAAATCAAACAAAAATGTATCCAAGGTGTGTATTGTTGTTCATTTTCATCAAATAAACAAAATAAAACCCAGAATGAATCCTGAAAGACAATAAAAGATCATAAAAGATGCTTCAGCCCAGGTGTTAATGTTACTAAAAGAGCCCAAATTTCTAAAAATATTGCGAAAAACAACAATCTTCTGTTTTAGAGTGAATGTTTGAGGTGTTTAGAAGGCATTTATTTCATTTTTAGAAAATTTAATTTTTTACATTTTTCCATGAAAAGTGTTATAACCCCCCTTTGCGTTCTAGGTGAAAATCTCACTCGACACAAATCAAACAAAAATGTTTCCATGGTGTGTAATGTTGTTTATTTTCATCAAATAAACAAAATAAAACCCAGAATTATTCTTGAAAGACAAGAAATGAGCATAAAAGTTGCTTCAGAGAAAGTGTTTATGTTACTAAAAGAGCCCAAATTTCTAAAAATATTGTGAAAAACAACAATCTACTGTTTTAGAGTGAATGTTTGAGGTGTTTAGAAGGCATTTATTTCATTTTTAGAAAATTTAATTTTTCACATTTTTCCATGAAAAGTGCCATTACCCCCCCTTTGGGTTCTAGGTGAAAATCTCACTCGACACAAATCAAACAAAAATGTATCCAAGGTGTGTATTGTTGTTCATTTTCATCAAATAAACAAAATAAAACCCAGAATGAATCCTGAAAGACAATAAAAGATCATAAAAGATGCTTCAGCCCAGGTGTTAATGTTACTAAAAGAGCCCAAATTTCTAAAAATATTGCGAAAAACAACAATCTTCTGTTTTAGAGTGAATGTTTGAGGTGTTTAGAAGGCATTAATTTCATTTTTTGAAAATTTAATTTTTCACATTTTTCCATGAAAAGTGCCAATGCCCCCCCCCTTTGGGTTCTAGGTGAAAATGTCAATCGACACAAATCAAACAAAAATGTATCCAAGGTGTGTATTGTTGTTCATTTTCATCAAATAATCAAAATAAAACCCAGAATGTATCCTGAAAGACAATAAATGATCATAAAAGATGCTTCAGCCCAGGTTTTAATGTTACTAAAAGAGCCCAAATTTCTAAAAATATTGCGAAAAACAACAATCTTCTGTTTTAGAGTGAATGTTTGAGGTGTTTAGAAGGCATTTATTTCATTTTTAGAAAATTTAATTTTTTACATTTTTCCATGAAAAGTGTTATAACCCCCCTTTGCGTTCTAGGTGAAAATCTCACTCGACACAAATCAAACAAAAATGTTTCCATGGTGTGTAATGTTGTTTATTTTCATCAAATAAACAAAATAAAACCCAGAATGAATCCTGAAAGACAATAAAAGATCATTAAAGATGCTTCAGCCCAGGTGTTTATGTTACTAAAAGAGCCCAAATTTCTAAAAATATTTCGAAAAACAACAATCTTCTGTTTTAGAGTGAATGTTTGAGGTGTTTAGAAGGCATTTATTTCATTTTTAGAAAATTTAATTTTTAACATTTTTCCAAGAAAAGTGTTTATACCCCCCTTTGGGTTCTAGGTGAAAATCTCACTCGACACAAATCAAACAAAAATGTTTCCATGGTGTGTATTGTTGTTCATTTTCATCAAATAAACAAAATAAAACACAGAATTAATCCTGAAAGACAAGAAATGAGCATAAAAGATGCTTCAGCGCAGGTGTTAATGTTACTAAAAGAGCCCAAATTTCTAAAAATATTGCGAAAAACAACAATCTTCTGTTTTAGAGTGAATGTTTGAGGTGTTTATAAGGCATTTATTTCATTTTTAGAAAATTTAATTTTTTACATTTTTCCATGAAAAGTGTTTATACCCCCCTTTGGGTTCAAGGTGAAAATCTCACTCGACACAAATCAAACAAAAATGTTTCCATGGTGTGCATTGTTGTTCATTTTCATCAAATAAACAAAATAAAACCCAGAATTATTCTTGAAAGACAAGAAATGAGCATAAAAGTTGCTTCAGAGAAAGTGTTAATGTTACTAAAAGAGCCCATATTTCTAAAAATATTGCGAAAAACAACAATCTTCTGTTTTAGAGTGAATGTTTGAGGTGTTTAGAAGGCATTTATTTCATTTTTAGAAAATTTAATTTTTCACATTTTTCCATGAAAAGTGCCAATACCCCCCTTTGGGTTCTAGGTGAAAATCTCAGTCGACACAAATCAAACAAAAATGTATCCAAGGTGTGTATTGTTGTTCATTTGCATCAAATAATCAAAATAAAACCCAGAATGTATCCTGAAAGACAATAAATGATCATAAAAGATGCTTCAGCCCAGGTTTTAATGTTACTAAAAGAGCCCAAATTTCTAAAAATATTGCGAAAAACAACAATCTTCTGTTTTAGAGTGAATGTTTGAGGTGTTTAGAAGGCATTTATTTCATTTTTAGAAAATTTAATTTTTCACATTTTTCCATGAAAAGTGCCAATACCCCCCCTTTGGGTTCTAGGTGAAAATCTCAGTCGACACAAATCAAACAAAAATGTATCCAAGGTGTGTATTTTTGTTCATTTTCATCAAATAATCAAAATAAAACCCAGAATGTATCCTGAAAGACAATAAATGATCATTAAAGATGCTTCAGCCCAGGTTTTAATGTTACTAAAAGAGCCCATATTTCTAAAAATATTGCGAAAAACAACAATCTTCTGTTTTAGAGTGAATGTTTGAGGTGTTTAGAAGGCATTTATTTCATTTTTAGAAAATTTAATTTTTCACATTTTTCCATGAAAAGAGCCAATACCCCCCCTTTGGGTTCTAGGTGAAAATCTCACTCGACACAAATCAAACAAAAATGTATCCAAGGTGTGTATTGTTGTTCATTTTCATCAAATAAACAAAATAAAACCCAGAATTATTCTTGAAAGACAAGAAATGAGCATAAAAGTTGCTTCAGAGAAAGTGTTTATGTTACTAAAAGAGCCCAAATTTCTAAAAATATTGTGAAAAACAACAATCTACTGTTTTAGAGTGAATGTTTGAGGTGTTTAGAAGGCATTTATTTCATTTTTAGAAAATTTAATTTTTCACATTTTTCCATGAAAAGTGCCATTACCCCCCCTTTGGGTTCTAGGTGAAAATCTCACTCGACACAAATCAAACAAAAATGTATCCAAGGTGTGTATTGTTGTTCATTTTCATCAAATAAACAAAATAAAACCCAGAATGAATCCTGAAAGACAATAAAAGATCATAAAAGATGCTTCAGCCCAGGTGTTAATGTTACTAAAAGAGCCCAAATTTCTAAAAATATTGCGAAAAACAACAATCTTCTGTTTTAGAGTGAATGTTTGAGGTGTTTAGAAGGCATTTATTTCATTTTTAGAAAATTTAATTTTTTTCATTTTTCCATGAAAAGTGTTATAACCCCCCTTTGCGTTCTAGGTGAAAATCTCACTCGACACAAATCAAACAAAAATGTTTCCATGGTGTGTAATGTTGTTTATTTTCATCAAATAAACAAAATAAAACCCAGAATGAATCCTGAAAGACAATAAAAGATCATAAAAGATGCTTCAGCCCAGGTGTTTATGTTACTAAAAGAGCCCAAATTTCTAAAAATATTTCGAAAAACAACAATCTTCTGTTTTAGAGTGAATGTTTGAGGTGTTTAGAAGGCATTTATATCATTTTTAGAAAATTTAATTTTTTACATTTTTCCAAGAAAAGTGATTATACCCCCCTTTGGGTTCTAGGTGAAAATCTCACTCGACACAAATCAAACAAAAATGTATCCAAGGTGTGTATTGTTGTTCATTTTCATCAAATAATCAAAATAAAACCCAGAATGTATCCTGAAAGACAATAAATGATCATAAAAGATGCTTCAGCCCAGGTTTTAATGTTACTAAAAGAGCCCAAATTTCTAAAAATATTGCGAAAAACAACAATCTTCTGTTTTAGAGTGAATGTTTGAGGTGTTTAGAAGGCATTTATTTCATTTTTAGAAAATTTAATTTTTTACATTTTTCCATGAAAAGTGTTTATACCCCCCTTTGGGTTCTAGGTGAAAATCTCACTCGACACAAATCAAACAAAAATGTTTCCATGGTGTGTATTGTTGTTCATTTTCATCAAATAAACAAAATAAAACCCAGAATGAATCCTGAAAGACAATAAATGATCATAAAAGATGCTTCAGCCCAGGTTTTAATGTTACTAAAAGAGCCCAAATTTCTAAAAATATTGCGAAAAACAACAATCTTCTGTTTTAGAGTGAATGTTTGAGGTGTTTAGAAGGCATTTATTTCATTTTTAGAAAATTTAATTTTTTACATTTTTCCATGAAAAGTGTTATAACCCCCCTTTGCGTTCTAGGTGAAAATCTCACTCGACACAAATCAAACAAAAATGTTTCCATGGTGTGTAATGTTGTTTATTTTCATCAAATAAACAAAATAAAACCCAGAATGAATCCTGAAAGACAATAAAAGATCATAAAAGATGCTTCAGCCCAGGTGTTTATGTTACTAAAAGAGCCCAAATTTCTAAAAATATTTCGAAAAAAAACAATCTTCTGTTTTAGAGTGAATGTTTGAGGTGTTTAGAAGGCATTTATTTCATTTTTAGAAAATTTAATTTTTAACATTTTTCCAAGAAAAGTGTTTATACCCCCCTTTGGGTTCTAGGTGAAAATCTCACTCGACACAAATTAAACAAAAATGTTTCCATGGTGTGTATTGTTGTTCATTTTCATCAAATAAACAAAATAAAACACAGAATTAATCCTGAAAGACAAGAAATGAGCATAAAAGATGCTTCAGCGCAGGTGTTAATGTTACTAAAAGAGCCCAAATTTCTAAAAATATTGCGAAAAACAACAATCTTCTGTTTTAGAGTGAATGTTTGAGGTGTTTATGAGGCATTTATTTCATTTTTAGAAAATTTAATTTTTTACATTTTTCCATGAAAAGTGTTTATACCCCCCCTTGGGTTCAAGGTGAAAATCTCACTCGACACAAATCAAACAAAAATGTTTCCATGGTGTGCATTGTTGTTCATTTTCATCAAATAAACAAAATAAAACCCAGAATTATTCTTGAAAGACAAGAAATGAGCATAAAAGTTGCTTCAGAGAAAGTGTTAATGTTACTAAAAGAGCCCAAATTTCTAAAAATATTGCGAAAAACAACAATCTTCTGTTTTAGAGTGAATGTTTGAGGTGTTTAGAAGGCATTTATTTCATTTTTAGAAAATTTAATTTTTCACATTTTTCCATGAAAAGTGCCAATACCCCCCTTTGGGTTCTAGGTGAAAATCTCAGTCGACACAAATCAAACAAAAATGTATCCAAGGTGTGTATTGTTGTTCATTTTCATCAAATAATCAAAATAAAACCCAGAATGTATCCTGAAAGACAATAAATGATCATAAAAGATGCTTCAGCCCAGGTTTTAATGTTATTAAAAGAGCCCAAATTTCTAAAAATATTGCGAAAAACAACAATCTTCTGTTTTAGAGTGAATGTTTGAGGTGTTTAGAAGGCATTAATTTCATTTTTTGAAAATTTAATTTTTCACATTTTTCCATGAAAAGTGCCAATGCCCCCCCCCTTTGGGTTCTAGGTGAAAATGTCAATCGTCACAAATCAAACAAAAATGTATCCAAGGTGTGTATTGTTGTTCATTTTCATCAAATAATCAAAATAAAACCCAGAATGTATCCTGAAAGACAATAAATGATCATAAAAGATGCTTCAGCCCAGGTTTTAATGTTACTAAAAGAGCCCAAATTTCTAAAAATATTGCGAAAAACAACAATCTTCTGTTTTAGAGTGAATGTTTGAGGTGTTTAGAAGGCATTTATTTCATTTTTAGAAAATTTAATTTTTTACATTTTTCCATGAAAAGTGTTATAACCCCCCTTTGCGTTCTAGGTGAAAATCTCACTCGACACAAATCAAACAAAAATGTTTCCATGGTGTGTAATGTTGTTTATTTTCATCAAATAAACAAAATAAAACCCAGAATGAATCCTGAAAGACAATAAAAGATCATTAAAGATGCTTCAGCCCAGGTGTTTATGTTACTAAAAGAGCCCAAATTTCTAAAAATATTGCGAAAAACAACAATCTTCTGTTTTAGAGTGAATGTTTGAGGTGTTTATAAGGCATTTATTTCATTTTTAGAAAATTTAATTTTTTACATTTTTCCATGAAAAGTGTTTATACCCCCCTTTGGGTTCAAGGTGAAAATCTCACTCGACACAAATCAAACAAAAATGTTTCCATGGTGTGCATTGTTGTTCATTTTCATCAAATAAACAAAATAAAACCCAGAATTATTCTTGAAAGACAAGAAATGAGCATAAAAGTTGCTTCAGAGAAAGTGTTAATGTTAATAAAAGAGCCCAAATTTCTAAAAATATTGCGAAAAACAACAATCTTCTGTTTTAGAGTGAATGTTTGAGGTGTTTAGAAGGCATTTATTTCATTTTTAGAAAATTTAATTTTTCACATTTTTCCATGAAAAGTGCCAATACCCCCCTTTGGGTTCTAGGTGAAAATCTCAGTCGACACAAATCAAACAAAAATGTATCCAAGGTGTGTATTGTTGTTCATTTTCATCAAATAATCAAAATAAAACCCAGAATGTATCCTGAAAGACAATAAATGATCATAAAAGATGCTTCAGCCCAGGTTTTAATGTTACTAAAAGAGCCCAAATTTCTAAAAATATTGCGAAAAACAACAATCTTCTGTTTTAGAGTGAATGTTTGAGGTGTTTAGAAGGCATTTATTTCATTTTTAGAAAATTTAATTTTTCACATTTTTCCATGAAAAGTGCCAATACCCCCCCTTTGGGTTCTAGGTGAAAATCTCAGTCGACACAAATCAAACAAAAATGTATCCAAGGTGTGTATTTTTGTTCATTTTCATCAAATAATCAAAATAAAACCCAGAATGTATCCTGAAAGACAATAAATGATCATAAAAGATGCTTCAGCCCAGGTTTTAATGTAACTAAAAGAGCCCAAATTTCTAAAAATATTGCGAAAAACAACAATCTTCTGTTTTAGAGTGAATGTTTGAGGTGTTTAGAAGGCATTTATTTCATTTTTAGAAAATTTAATTTTTCACATTTTTCCATGAAAAGAGCCAATACCCCCCCTTTGGGTTCTAGGTGAAAATCTCACTCGACACAAATCAAACAAAAATGTATCCAAGGTGTGTATTGTTGTTCATTTTCATCAAATAAACAAAATAAAACCCAGAATGAATCCTGAAAGACAATAAAAGATCATAAAAAATGCTTCAGATCAGGTGTTAATGTTACTAAAAGAGCCCAAATTTCTAAAAATATTGCGAAAAACAACAATCTTCTGTTTTAGAGTGAATGTTTGAGGTGTTTAGAAGGTATTTATTTCATTTTTAGAAAATTTAATTTTTCACATTTTTCCATGAAAAGTGCCAATACCCCCCCCTTTGGGTTCTAGGTGAAAATCTCACTCGACACAAATCAAACAAAAATGTATCCAAGGTGTGTATTGTTGTTCATTTTCATCAAATAAACAAAATAAAACCCAGAATGAATCCTGAAAGACAATAAAAGATCATAAAAAATGCTTCAGATCAGGTGTTAATGTTACTAAAAGAGCCCAAATTTCTAAAAATATTGCGAAAAACAACAATCTTCTGTTTTAGAGTGAATGTTTGAGGTGTTTAGAAGGTATTTATTTCATTTTTAGAAAATTTAATTTTTCACATTTTTCCATGAAAAGTGCCAATACCCCCCCCTTTGGGTTCTAGGTGAAAATCTCACTCGACACAAATCAATCAAAAATGTTTCCAAGGTGTGTATTTTTGTTCATTTTCATCAAATAATCAAAATAAAACCCAGAATGTATCCTGAAAGACAAAAAATGATCATAAAAGATGCTTCGGCCCAGGTTTTAATGTTACTAAAAGAGCCCAAATTTCTAAAAATATTGCGAAAAACAACAATCTTCTGTTTTAGAGTGAATGTTTGAGGTGTTTAGAAGGCATTTATTTCATTTTTAGAAAATTTAATTTTTTACATTTTTCCATGAAAAGTGTTTATACCCCCCTTTGGGTTCTAGGTGAAAATCTCACTCGACACAAATCAAACAAAAATGTTTCCATGGTGTGTATTGTTGTTCATTTTCATCAAATAAACAAAATAAAACCCAGAATTAATCCTGAAAGACAAGAAATGAGCATAAAAGATGCTTCAGCGTAAGTGTTTATGTTACTAAAAGAGCCCAAATTTCTAAAAATATTGCGAAAAATAACAATCTTCTGTTTTAGAGTGAATGTTTGAGGTGTTTAGAAGGCATTTATTTCATTTTTAGAAAATTTAATTTTTTACATTTTTCCATGAAAAGTGTTTATACCCCCCTTTGGGTTCTAGGTGAAAATCTCACTCGACACAAATCAAACAACAATGTTTCCATGGTGTTTATTGTTGTTCATTTTCATCAAATAAACAGAATAAAACCCAGAATTATTCTTGAAAGACAAGAAATGAGCATAAAAGTTGCTTCAGAGAAAGTGTTAATGTTACTAAAAGAGCCCAAATTTCTAAAAATATTGCGAAAAACAACAATCTACTGTTTTAGAGTGAATGTTTGAGGTGTTTAGAAGGCATTTATTTCATTTTTAGAAAATTTAATTTTTCACATTTTTCCATGAAAAGTGCAAATACCCCCCCCCCTTTTGGGTTCTAGGTGAAAATCTCACTCGATAGAAATCAATCAAAAATGTTTTAATGGTGTGTATTGTTGTTCATTTTCATCAAATAAACAAAATAAAACCCAGAATGAATCCTGAAAGACAATAAAAGATCATAAAAGATGCTTCAGCCCAGGTTTTAATGTTACTAAAAGAGCCCAAATTTCTAAAAATTTTGCGAAAAACAACAATCTTCTGTTTTAGAGTGAATGTTTGAGGTGTTTAGAAGGCATTTATTTCATTTTTAAAAAATTTAATTTTTCACATTTTTCCATGAAAAGTGCCAATACCCCCCCTTTGGGTTCTAGGTGAAAATCTAACTTGACACAAATCAAACAAAAATGTTTCCATGGTGTGTATTGTTGTTCATTTTCATCAAATAAACAGAATAAAACACAGAATTAATCCTGAAAGACAAGAAATGAGCATAAAAGATGCCTCAGCGCAGGTGTTAATGTTACTAAAAGAGCCCAAATTTCTAAAATTATTGCGAAAAACAACAATCTTCTGTTTTAGAGTGAATGTTTGAGGTGTTTATAAGGCATTAATTTCATTTTTTGAAAATTTAATTTTTCACATTTTTCCATGAAAAGTGCCAATGCCCCCCCCTTTGGGTTCTAGGTGAAAATCTCAATCGACACAAATCAAACAAAAATGTATCCAAGGTGTGTATATTTGTTCATTTTCATCAAATAAACAAAATAAAACCCAGAATGTATCCTGAAAGACAATAAAAGATCATAAAAGATGCTTCAGCCCAGGTGTTAATGTTACTAAAAGAGCCCAAATTTCTAAAAATATTGCGAAAAACAACAATCTTCTGTTTTAGAGTGAATGTTTGAGGTGTTTAGAAGGCATTTATTTCATTTTTAGAAAATTTAATTTTTTACATTTTTCCATGAAAAGTGTTTATACCCCCCTTTGGGTTCTAGGTGAAAATCTCACTCGACACAAATCAAACAAAAATGTTTCCATGGTGTGTATTATTGTTCATTTTCATCAAATAAACAAAATAAAACCCAGAATTAATCCTGAAAGACAAGAAATGAGCATAAAAGATGCCTCAGCGCAAGTGTTAAGGTTAACTAAAAGAGCCCAAATTTCTAAAAATATTGCGAAAAACAACAATCTTCTGTTTTAGAGTGAATGTTTGAGGTGTTTAGAAGGTATTTATTTCATTTTTAGAAAATTTAATTTTTCACATTTTTCCATGAAAAGTGCCAATACCCCCCCCCCCCTTTGGGTTCTAGGTGAAAATCTCACTCGGTACAAATCAATCAAAAATGTTTTAATGGTGTGTATTGTTGTTCATTTTCATCAAATAAACAAAATAAAACCCAGAATTAATCCTGAAAGACAAGAAATGAGCATAAAAGATGCCTCAGCGCAAGTGTTAAGTTTAACTAAAAGAGCCCAAATTTCTAAAAATATTGCGAAAAACAACAATCTTCTGTTTTAGAGTGAATGTTTGAGGTGTTTATAAGGCATTTATTTCATTTTTAGAAAATTTAATTTTTTACATTTTTCCATGAAAAGTGTTTATACCCCCCTTTGGGTTCAAGGTGAATATCTCACTCGACACAAATCAAACAAAAATGTTTCCATGGTGTGCATTGTTGTTCATTTTCATCAAATAAACAAAATAAAACCCAGAATTATTCTTGAAAGACAAGAAATGAGCATAAAAGTTGCTTCAGAGAAAGTGTTAATGATACTAAAAGAGCCCAAATTTCTAAAAATATTGCGAAAAACAACAATCTTCTGTTTTAGAGTGAATGTTTGAGGTGTTTAGAAGGCATTTATTTCATTTTTAGAAAATTTAATTTTTCACATTTTTCCATGAAAAGTGCCAATACCCCCCTTTGGGTTCTAGGTGAAAATCTCACTCGACACAAATCAAACAAAAATGTATCCAAGGTGTGTATTGTTGTTCATTTTCATCAAATAATCAAAATAAAACCCAGAATGTATCCTGAAAGACAATAAATGATCATAAAAGATGCTTCAGCCCAGGTTTTAATGTTACTAAAAGAGCCCAAATTTCTAAAAATATTGCGAAAAACAACAATCTTCTGTTTTAGAGTGAATGTTTGAGGTGTTTATAAGGCATTAATTTCATTTTTTGAAAATTTAATTTTTCACATTTTTCCATGAAAAGTGCCAATACCCCCCCTTTGGGTTCTAGGTGAAAATCTCACTCGACACAAATCAAACAAAAATGTATCCAAGGTGTGTATTGTTGTTCATTTTCATCAAATAAACAAAATAAAACCCAGAATGAATCCTGAAAGACAATAAAAGATCATAAAAGATGCTTCAGCCCAGGTTTTAATGTTACTAAAAGAGCCCAAATTTCTAAAAATTTTGCGAAAAACAACAATCTTCTGTTTTAGAGTGAATGTTTGAGGTGTTTAGAAGGCATTTATTTCATTTTTAAAAAATTTAATTTTTCACATTTTTCCATGAAAAGTGCCAATACCCCCCCTTTGGGTTCTAGGTGAAAATCTAACTTGACACAAATCAAACAAAAATGTTTCCATGGTGTGTATTGTTGTTCATTTTCATCAAATAAACAGAATAAAACACAGAATTAATCCTGAAAGACAAGAAATGAGCATAAAAGATGCCTCAGCGCAGGTGTTAATGTTACTAAAAGAGCCCAAATTTCTAAAATTATTGCGAAAAACAACAATCTTCTGTTTTAGAGTGAATGTTTGAGGTGTTTATAAAGCATTAATTTCATTTTTTGAAAATTTAATTTTTCACATTTTTCCATGAAAAGTGCCAATGCCCCCCCCCTTTGGGTTCTAGGTGAAAATCTCAATCGACACAAATCAAACAAAAATGTATCCAAGGTGTGTATATTTGTTCATTTTCGTCAAATAAACAAAATAAAACCCAGAATGTATCCTGAAAGACAATAAAAGATCATAAAAGATGCTTCAGCCCAGGTGTTAATGTTACTAAAAGAGCCCAAATTTCTAAAAATATTGCGAAAAACAACAATCTTCTGTTTTAGAGTGAATGTTTGAGGTGTTTAGAAGGCATTTATTTCATTTTTAGAAAATTTAATTTTTTACATTTTTCCATGAAAAGTGTTTATACCCCCCTTTGGGTTCTAGGTGAAAATCTCACTCGACACAAATCAAACAAAAATGTTTCCATGGTGTGTATTGTTGTTCATTTTCATCAAATAAACAAAATAAAACCCAGAATGAATCCTGAAAGACAATAAAAGATCATAAAAGATGCTTCAGCCCAGGTGTTAATGTTACTAAAAGAGCCCAAATTTCTAAAAATATTGCGAAAAACAACAATCTTCTGTTTTAGAGTGAATGTTAGAGGTGTTTAGAAGGCATTTATTTCATTTTTAGAAAATTTAATTTTTCACATTTTTCCATGAAAAGTGCCAATACCCCCCCTTTGGGTTCTAGGTGAAAATCTAACTTGACACAAATCAAACAAAAATGTTTCCATGGTGTGTATTGTTGTTCATTTTCATCAAATAAACAAAATAAAACCCAGAATTCATCTTGAAAGACCAGAAATGAGCATGAGAGTCGCTTCAGCGAAAGTGTTTATGTTACTAAAAGAGCCCAAATTTCTAAAAATATTGCGAAAAACAACAATCTTCTGTTTTAAAGTGAATGTTTGAGGTGTTTAGAAGGCATTTATTTCATTTTTAGAAAATTTAATTTTCCACATTTTTCCATTAAAAGTGTTAATACCCCCCTTTGGGTTCTAGGTGAAAATCTCACTCGACACAAATCAAACAAAAATGTTTCCATGGTGTGTATTGTTGTTCATTTTCATCAAATAAACAAAATAAAACCCAGAATTAATCCTGAAAGACAAGAAATGAGCATAAAAGATGCCTCAGCGCAAGTGTTAAGGTTAACTAAAAGAGCCCAAATTTCTAAAAATATTGCGAAAAACAACAATCTTCTGTTTTAGAGTGATTGTTTGAGGTGTTTAGAAGGTATTTATTTCATTTTTAGAAAATTTTATTTTTCACATTTTTCCATGAAAAGTGCCAATACCCCCCCCTTTGGGTTTTAGGTGAAAATCTCACTCGATACAAATCAATCAAAAATGTTTTAATGGTGTGTATTGTTGTTCATTTTCATCAAATAAACAAAATAAAACCCAGAATTAATCCTGAAAGACCAGAAATGAGCATAAAAGATGCTTCAGCGCAAGTGTTAATTTTACTAAAAGAGCCCAAATTTCTAAAAATATTATGAAAAACAACAATATTCTATTTTAGAGTGAATGTTTGAGGTGTTTAGAAGGCATTTATTTAATTTTTCACATTTTTCCATGAAAAGTGCCAATACCCCCCCCTTTGGGTTCTAAGTGAAAATCTCACTCGACACAAATCAAACAAAAATGTTTTAATGGTGTGTATTGTTGTTCATTTTCATCAAATAAACAAAATAAAACCCAGAATGAATCCTGAAAGACAATAAAAGATCATAAAAGATGCTTCAGCCCAGGTGTTAATGTTACTAAAATAGCCCAAATTTCTAAAAATATTGCGAAAAACAACAATCTTCTGTTTTAGAGTGAATGTGTTGAGGTGTTTAGAAGGCTTTTATTTCATTTTTAGAAAATTTAATTTTTCACATTTATCCATGAAAAGTTCCAATACCCCCCCCTTTGGGTTCTAGGTGAAAATCTCACTCGACACAAATCAAACAAAAATGTATCCAAGGTGTGTATTGTTGTTCATTTTCATCAAATAAACAAAATAAAACCCAGAATGTATCCTGAAAGACAATAAAAGATCATAAAAGATGCTTCAGCCCAGGTGTTAATGTTACTAAAATAGCCCAAATTTCTAAAAATATTGCGAAAAACAACAATCTTCTGTTTTAGAGTGAATGTTTGAGGTGTTTATAAGGCATTAATTTCATTTTTTGAAAATTTAATTTTTCACATTTTTCCATGAAAAGTGCCAATGCCCCCCCCTTTGGGTTCTAGGTGAAAATCTCAATCGACACAAATCAAACAAAAATGTATCCAAGGTGTGTATATTTGTTCATTTTCATCAAATAAACAAAATAAAACCCAGAATGTATCCTGAAAGACAATAAAAGATCATAAAAGATGCTTCAGCCCAGGTGTTAATGTTACTAAAAGAGCCCAAATTTCTAAAAATATTGCGAAAAAACAACAATCTTCTGTTTTAGAGTGAATGTTTGAGGTGTTTAGAAGGCATTTATTTCATTTTTAGAAAATTTAATTTTTTACATTTTTCCATGAAAAGTGTTTATACCCCCCTTTGGGTTCTAGGTGAAAATCTCACTCGACACAAATCAAACAAAAATGTTTCCATGGTGTGTATTGTTGTTCATTTTCATCAAATAAACAAAATAAAACCCAGAATGAATCCTGAAAGACAATAAAACATCATAAAAGATGCTTCAGCCCAGGTGTTTGTGTTACTAAAAGAGCCCAAATTTCTAAAAATATTGCGAAAAACAACAATCTTCTGTTTTAGAGTGAATGTTAGAGGTGTTTAGAAGGCATTTATTTCATTTTTAGAAAATTTAATTTTTCACATTTTTCCATGAAAAGTGCCAATACCCCCCCTTTGGGTTCTAGGTGAAAATCTAACTTGACACAAATCAAACAAAAATGTTTCCATGGTGTGTATTGTTGTTCATTTTCATCAAATAAACAAAATATAACCCAGAATTCATCTTGAAAGACCAGAAATGAGCATGAGAGTCGCTTCAGCGAAAGTGTTAATGTTACTAAAAGAGCCCAAATTTCTAAAAATATTGCGAAAAACAACAATCTTCTGTTTTAGAGTGAATGTTTGAGGTGTTTAGAAGGCATTTATTTCATTTTTAGAAAATTTAATTTTCCACATTTTTCCATTAAAAGTGTTAATACCCCCCTTTGGGTTCTAGGTGAAAATCTCACTCGACACAAATCAAACAAAAATGTTTCCATGGTGTGTATTGTTGTTCATTTTCATCAAATAAACAAAATAAAACCCAGAATTAATCCTGAAAGACAAGAAATGAGCATAAAAGATGCCTCAGCGCAAGTGTTAAGGTTAACTAAAAGAGCCCAAATTTCTTTAAAAAAATTTGCGAAAAACAACAATCTTCTGTTTTAGAGTGAATGTTTGAGGTGTTTAGAAGGCATTTATTTCATTTTTAGAAAATTTAATTTTCCACATTTTTCCATTAAAAGTGTTAATACCCCCCTTTGGGTTCTAGGTGAAAATCTCACTCGATACAAATCAATCAAAAATGTTTTAATGGTGTGTATTGTTGTTCATTTTCATCAAATAAACAAAATAAAACCCAGAATTAATCCTGAAAGACCAGAAATGAGCATAAAAGATGCTTCAGCGCAAGTGTTAATTTTACTAAAAGAGCCCAAATTTCTAAAAATATTATGAAAAACAACAATCTTCTATTTTAGAGTGAATGTTTGAGGTGTTTAGAAGGCATTTATTTAATTTTTCACATTTTTCCATGAAAAGAGCCAATACCCCCCCCTTTGGGTTCTAAGTGAAAATCTCACTCGACACAAATCAAACAAAAATGTTTTAATGGTGTGTATTGTTGTTCATTTTCATCAAATAAACAAAATAAAACCCAGAATGAATCCTGAAAGACAATAAAAGATCATAAAAGATGCTTCAGCCCAGGTGTTAATGTTACTAAAATAGCCCAAATTTCTAAAAATATTGCGAAAAACAACAATCTTCTGTTTTAGAGTGAATGTGTTGAGGTGTTTAGAAGGCTTTTATTTCATTTTTAGAAAATTTAATTTTTCACATTTTTCCATGAAAAGTTCCAATACCCCCCCCTTTGGGTTCTAGGTGAAAATCTCACTCGACACAAATCAAACAAAAATGTATCCAAGGTGTGTATTGTTGTTCATTTTCATCAAATAAACAAAATAAAACCCAGAATGTATCCTGAAAGACAATAAAAGATCATAAAAGATGCTTCAGCCCAGGTGTTAATGTTACTAAAATAGCCCAAATTTCTAAAAATATTGCGAAAAACAACAATCTTCTGTTTTAGAGTGAATGTTTGAGGTGTTTAGAAGGCATTTATTTCATTTTTAGAAAATTTAATTTTTCACATTTTTCCATGAAAAGTGCCAATACCCCCCCTTTGGGTTCTAGGTGAAAATCTAACTTGACACATATCAAACAAAAATGTTTCCATGGTGTGTATTGTTGTTCATTTCCATCAAATAAACAAAATAAAACCCAGAATGTATCCTGAAAGACAATAAAAGATCATAAAAGATGCTTCAGCCCAGGTGTTAATGTTACTAAAAGAGCCCAAATTTCTAAAAATATTGCGAAAAACAACAATCTTCTGTTTTAGAATGAATGTTTGAGGTGTTTAGAAGGCATTTATTTCATTTTTAGAAAATTTAATTTTTTACATTTTTCCATGAAAAGTGTTTATACCCCCCTTTGGGTTGTAGGTGAAAATCTCACTCGACACAAATCAAACAAAAATGTTTCCATGGTGTGTATTGTTGTTCATTTTCATCAAATAAACAAAATAAAACCCAGAATTAATCCTGAAAGACAAGAAATGAGCATAAAAGATGCCTCAGCGCAAGTGTTAAGGTTAACTAAAAGAGCCCAAATTTCTAAAAATATTGCGAAAAACAACAATCTTCTGTTTTAGAGTGAATGTTTGAGGTGTTTAGAAGGTATTTATTTCATTTTTAGAAAATTTAATTTTTCACATTTTTCCATGAAAAGTGCCAATACCCCCCCCCTTTGGGTTCTAGGTGAAAATCTCACTTGATACAAATCAATCAAAAATGTTTTAATGGTGTGTATTGTTGTTCATTTTCATCAAATAAACAAAATAAAACCCAAAATTAATCCTGAAAGACCAGAAATGAGCATAAAAGATGCTTCAGCGCAAGTGTTAATTTTACTAAAAGAGCCCAAATTTCTAAAAATATTATGAAAAACAACAATCTTCTGTTTTAGAGTGAATGTTTGAGGTGTTTATAAGGCATTAATTTCATTTTTTGAAAATTTAATTTTTCACATTTTTCCATGAAAAGTGCCAATGCCCCCCCCTTTGGGTTCTAGGTGAAAATCTCAATCGACACAAATCAAACAAAAATGTATCCAAGGTGTGTATATTTGTTCATTTTCATCAAATAAACAAAATAAAACCCAGAATGTATCCTGAAAGACAATAAAAGATCATAAAAGATGCTTCAGCCCAGGTGTTAATGTTACTAAAAGAGCCCAAATTTCTAAAAATATTGCGAAAAACAACAATCTTCTGTTTTAGAATGAATGTTTGAGGTGTTTAGAAGGCATTTATTTCATTTTTAGAAAATTTAATTTTTTACATTTTTCCATGAAAAGTGTTTATACCCCCCTTTGGGTTCTAGGTGAAAATCGCACTCGACACAAATCAAACAAAAATGTTTCCATGGTGTGTATTGTTGTTCATTTTCATCAAATAAACAAAATAAAACCCAGAATGAATCCTGAAAGACAATAAAAGATCATAAAAGATGCTTCAGCCCAGGTGTTAATGTTACTAAAAGAGCCCAAATTTCTAAAAATATTGCGAAAAACAACAATCTTCTGTTTTAGAGTGAATGTTAGAGGTGTTTAGAAGGCATTTATTTCATTTTTAGAAAATTTAATTTTTCACATTTTTCCATGAAAAGTGCCAATACCCCCCCTTTGGGTTCTAGGTGAAAATCTAACTTGACACAAATCAAACAAAAATGTTTCCATGGTGTGTATTGTTGTTCATTTTCATCAAATAAACAAAATAAAACCCAGAATTCATCTTGAAAGACCAGAAATGAGCATGAGAGTCGCTTCAGCGAAAGTGTTAATGTTACTAAAAGAGCCCAAATTTCTAAAAATATTGCGAAAAACAACAATCTTCTTTTTTAGAGTGAATGTTTGAGGTGTTTAGAAGGCATTTATTTCATTTTTAGAAAATTTAATTTTCCACATTTTTCCATTAAAAGTGTTAATACCCCCCTTTGGGTTCTAGGTGAAAATCTCACTCGACACAAATCAAACAAAAATGTTTCCATGGTGTGTATTGTTGTTCATTTTCATCAAATAAACAAAATAAAACCCAGAATTAATCCTGAAAGACAAGAAATGAGCATAAAAGATGCCTCAGCGCAAGTGTTAAGGTTAACTAAAAGAGCCCAAATTTCTAAAAATATTGCGAAAAACAACAATCTTCTGTTTTAGGGTGAATGTTTGAGGTGTTTAGAAGGTATTTATTTCATTTTTAGAAAATTTAATTTTTCACATTTTTCCATGAAAAGTGCCAATACCCCCCCCCTTTGGGTTCTAGGTGAAAATCTCACTCGATACAAATCAATCAAAAATGTTTCCATGGTGTGTATTGTTGTTCATTTTCATCAAATAAACAAAATAAAACCCAGAATTAGTCCTGAAAGACCAGAAATGAGCATAAAAGATGCTTCAGCGCAAGTGTTAATTTTACTAAAAGAGCCCAAATTTCTAAAAATATTATGAAAAACAACAATCTTCTATTTTAGAGTGAATGTTTGAGGTGTTTAGAAGGCATTTATTTTATTTTTCACATTTTTCCATGAAAAGTGCCAATACCCCCCCCTTTGGGTTCTAAGTGAAAATCTCACTCGACACAAATCAAACAAAAATGTTTTAATGGTGTGTATTGTTGTTCATTTTCATCAAATAAACAAAATAAAACCCAGAATGAATCCTGAAAGACAATAAAAGATCATAAATGATGCTTCAGCCCAGGTGTTAATGTTACTAAAATAGCCCAAATTTCTAAAAATATTGCGAAAAACAACAATCTTCTGTTTTAGAGTGAATGTGTTGAGGTGTTTAGAAGGCTTTTGTTTCATTTTTAGAAAATTTAATTTTTCACATTTTTCCATGAAAAGTTCCAATACCCCCCCCTTTGGGTTCTAGGTGAAAATCTCACTCGACACAAATGAAACAAAAATGTATCCAAGGTGTGTATTGTTGTTCATTTTCATCAAATAAACAAAATAAAACCCAGAATGTATCCTGAAAGACAATAAAAGATCATAAAAGATGCTTCAGCCCAGGTGTTAATGTTACTAAAATAGCCCAAATTTCTAAAAATATTGCGAAAAACAACAATCTTCTGTTTTAGAGTGAATGTTTGAGGTGTTTAGAAGGCATTTATTTCATTTTTAGAAAATTTAATTTTTCACATTTTTCCATGAAAAGTGCCAATACCCCCCCTTTGGGTTCTAGGTGAAAATCTAACTTGACACATATCAAACAAAAATGTTTCCATGGTGTGTATTGTTGTTCATTTTCATCAAATAAAAAAAATAAAACACAGAATTAATCCTGAAAGACAAGAAATGAGCATAAAAGATGCTTCAGCGCAAGTGTTAATGTTACTAAAAGAGCCCAAATTTCTGAAAATATTGCGAAAAACAAAAATCTTCTGTTTTAGAGTGAATGTTTGAGGTGTTTAGAAGGCATTTATTTCATTTTTAGAAAATTTAATTTTTCACATTTTTCCATGAAAAGTGCCAATACCCCCCCTTTGGGTTCTAGGTGAAAATCTCACTCGACACAAATCAAACAAAAATGTATCCAAGGTGTGTATTGTTGTTCATTTTCATCAAATAAACAAAATAAAACCCAAAATGAATCCTGAAAGACAAAATAAAGATCATAAAAGATGCTTCAGCCCAGGTGTTAATGTCACTAAAATAGCCCAAATTTCTAAAAATATTGCGAAAAACAACAATCTTCTGTTTTAGAGTGAATGTTTGAGGTGTTTAGAAGGCATTTATTTCATTTTTAGAAAATTTAATTTTTCACATTTTTCCATGAAAAGTGCCATAACCCCCCCTTTGGGTTCTAGGTGAAAATCTCACTCGACTCAAATCAAACAAAAATGTATCCAAGTAGTGTATTGTTGTTCATTTTCATCAAAATAAACGAAATAAAACCCAGAATGTATCCTGAAAGACAATAAATGATCATAAAAGATGCTTCTGCCCAGGTGTTAATGTTACTAAAAGAGCCCAAATTTCTAAAACTATTGCGAAAAACAACAATCTTCTGTTTTAGAGTGAATGTTTGAGGTGTTTAGAAGGCATTTATTTCATTTTTAGAAAATTTAATTTTTCACATTTTTCCATGAAAAGTGCCATAACCCCCCCTTTGGGTTCTAGGTGAAAATCTCACTCGACACAAATCAAACAAAAATGTATCCAAGGTGTGTATTGTTGTTCATTTTCATCAAAATAAACAAAATAAAACCCAGAATGTATCCTGAAAGACAACAAATGATCATAAAAGATGCTTCTGCCTTGGTGTTAATGTTACTAAAAGAGCCCAAATTTCTAAAACTATTGCGAAAAACAACAATCTTCTGTTTTAGAGTGAATGTTTGAGGTGTTTAGAAGGAATTTATTTCATTTTTAGAAAATTTAATTTTTCACATTTTTCCATGAAAAGTGCCATAACCCCCCCTTTGGGTTCTAGGTGAAAATCTCACTCGACAGAAATCAAACAAAAATGTATCCAAGGTGTGTATTGTTGTTCATTTTCATCAAATAATCAAAATAAAACCCAGAATGTATCCTGAAAGACAATAAATGATCATAAAAGATGCTTCAGATCAGGTGTTAATGTTACTAAAAGAGCCCAAATTTCTAAAAATATTGCGAAAAACAAATATCTTCTGTTTTAGAGTGAATGTTTGAGGTGTTTAGAAGGCATTTATTTAATTTTTAAAAAATTTAATTTTTCACATTTTTCCATGAAAAGTGCCAATACCCCCCCTTTGGGTTCTAGGTGAAAATCTAACTTGACACAAATCAAACAAAAATGTTTCCATGGTGTGTATTGTTGTTCATTTTCATCAAATAAACAAAATAAAACACAGAATTAATCCTGAAAGACAAGAAATGAGCATAAAAGATGCCTCAGCGCAGGTGTTAATGTTCCTAAAAGAGCCCAAATTTCTAAAAATATTGCGAAAAACAACAATCTTCTGTTTTAGAGTGAATGTTAGAGGTGTTTAGAAGGCATTTATTTCATTTTTAGAAAATTTAATTTTTCACATTTTTCCATGAAAAGTGCCAATACCCCCCCTTTGGGTTCTAGGTGAAAATCTAACTTGACACAAATCAAACAAAAATGTTTCCATGGTGTGTATTGTTGTTCATTTTCATCAAATAAACAAAATAAAACCCAGAATTCATCTTGAAAGACCAGAAATGAGCATAAAAGTCGCTTTAGCGAAAGTGTTAATGTTACTAAAAGAGCCCAAATTTCTAAAAATATTGCGAAAAACAACAATCTTCTGTTTTAGAGTGAATGTTTGAGGTGTTTAGAAGGCATTTATTTCATTTTTAGAAAATTTAATTTTCCACATTTTTCCATTAAAAGTGTTAATACCCCCCTTTGGGTTCTAGGTGAAAATCTCACTCGACACAAATCAAACAAAAATGTTTCCATGGTGTGTATTGTTGTTCATTTTCATCAAATAAACAAAATAAAACCCAGAATTAATCCTGAAAGACAAGAAATGAGCATAAAAGATGCCTCAGCGCAAGTGTTAAGGTTAACTAAAAGAGCCCAAATTTCTAAAAATATTATGAAAAACAACAATCTTCTATTTTAGAGTGAATGTTTGAGGTGTTTAGAAGGCATTTATTTAATTTTTCACATTTTTCCATGAAAATTGCCAATACCCCCCCCTTTGGGTTCTAAGTGAAAATCTCACTCGACACAAATCAAACAAAAATGTTTTAATGGTGTGTATTGTTGTTCATTTTCATCAAATAAACAAAATAAAACCCAGAATGAATCCTGAAAGACAATAAAAGATCATAAAAGATGCTTCAGCCCAGGTGTTAATGTTACTAAAATAGCCCAAATTTCTAAAAATATTGCGAAAAACAACAATCTTCTGTTTTAGAGTGAATGTGTTGAGGTGTTTAGAAGGCTTTTATTTCATTTTTAGAAAATTTAATTTTTCACATTTTTCCATGAAAAGTTCCAATACCCCCCCCTTTGGGTTCTAGGTGAAAATCTCACTCGACACAAATCAAACAAAAATGTATCCAAGGTGTGTATTGTTGTTCATTTTCATCAAATAAACAAAATAAAACCCAGAATGTATCCTGAAAGACAATAAAAGATCATAAAAGATGCTTCAGCCCAGGTGTTAATGTTACTAAAATAGCCCAAATTTCTAAAAATATTGCGAAAAACAACAATCTTCTGTTTTAGAGTGAATGTTTGAGGTGTTTAGAAGGCATTTATTTCATTTTTAGAAAATTTAATTTTTCACATTTTTCCATGAAAAGTGCCAATACCCCCCCTTTGGGTTCTAGGTGAAAATCTAACTTGACACATATCAAACAAAAATGTTTCCATGGTGTGTATTGTTGTTCATTTTCATCAAATAAACAAAATAAAACACAGAATTAATCCTGAAAGACAAGAAATGAGCATAAAAGATGCTTCAGCGGAAGTGTTAATGTTACTAAAAGAGCCCAAATTTCTGAAAATATTGCGAAAAACAAAAATCTTCTGTTTTAGAGTGAATGTTTGAGGTGTTTAGAAGGCATTTATTTCATTTTTAGAAAATTTAATTTTTCACATTTTTCCATGAAAAGTGCCAATACCCCCCCCTTTGGGTTCTAGGTGAAAATCTCACTCGACACAAATCAAACAAAAATGTATCCAAGGTGTGTATTGTTGTTCATTTTCATCAAATAAACAAAATAAAACCCAGAATGAATCCTGAAAGACAATAAAAGATCATAAAAGATGCTTCAGCCCAGGTGTTAATGTTACTAAAATAGCCCAAATTTCTAAAAATATTGCGAAAAACAACAATCTTCTGTTTTAGAGTGAATGTAAGAGGTGTTTATAAGGCATTAATTTCATTTTTTGAAAATTTAATTTTTCACATTTTTCCATGAAAAGTGCCAATACCCCCCCTTTGGGGTCTAGGTGAAAATCTCACTCGACACAAATCAACCAAAAATGTATCCAAGGTGTGTATTGTTGTTCATTTTCATCTAATAAACAAAATAAAACCCAGAATGAATCCTGAAAGAAATAAAAGATCATAAAAGATGCTTCAGATCAGGTGTTAATGTTACTAAAAGAGCCCAAATTTCTAAAAATATTGCGAAAAACAAATATCTTCTGTTTTAGAGTGAATGTTTGAGGTGTTTAGAAGGCATTTATTTAATTTTTAAAAAATTTAATTTTTCACATTTTTCCATGAAAAGTGCCAATACCCCCCCTTTGGGTTCTAGGTGAAAATCTAACTTGACACAAATCAAACAAAAATGTTTCCATGGTGTGTATTGTTGTTCATTTTCATCAAATAAACAAAATAAAACACAGAATTAATCCTGAAAGACAAGAAATGAGCATAAAAGATGCCTCAGCGCAGGTGTTAATGTTCCTAAAAGAGCCCAAATTTCTAAAAATATTGCGAAAAACAACAATCTTCTGTTTTAGAGTGAATGTTAGAGGTGTTTAGAAGGCATTTATTTCATTTTTAGAAAATTTAATTTTTCACATTTTTCCATGAAAAGTGCCAATACCCCCCCTTTGGGTTCTAGGTGAAAATCTAACTTGACACAAATCAAACAAAAATGTTTCCATGGTGTGTATTGTTGTTCATTTTCATCAAATAAACAAAATAAAACCCAGAATTCATCTTGAAAGACCAGAAATGAGCATAAAAGTCGCTTCAGCGAAAGTGTTAATGTTACTAAAAGAGCCCAAATTTCTAAAAATATTGCGAAAAACAACAATCTTCTGTTTTAGAATGAATGTTTGAGGTGTTTAGAAGGCATTTATTTCAGTTTTAGAAAATTTAATTTTTTACATTTTTCCATGAAAAGTGTTTATACCCCCCTTTGGGTTCTAGGTGAAAATCTCACTCGACACAAATCAAACAAAAATGTTTCCATGGTGTGTATTGTTGTTCATTTTCATCAAATAAACAAAATAAAACCCAGAATTAATCCTGAAAGACAAGAAATGAGCATAAAAGATGCCTCAGCGCAAGTGTTAAGGTTAACTAAAAGAGCCCAAATTTCTAAAAATATTGCGAAAAACAAAAATCTTCTGTTTTAGAGTGAATGTTTGAGGTGTTTAGAAAGTATTTATTTCATTTTTAGAAAATTTAATTTTTCACATTTTTCCATGAAAAGTGCCAATACCCCCCCCCTTTGGGTTCTAGGTGAAAATCTCACTTGATACAAATCAAACAAAAATGTATCCAAGGTGTGTATTGTTGTTCATTTTCATCAAATAAACAAAATAAAACCCAGAATTAATCCTGAAAGACCAGAAATGAGCATAAAAGATGCTTCAGCGCAAGTGTTAATTTTACTAAAAGAGCCCAAATTTCTAAAAATATTATGAAAAACAACAATCTTCTATTTTAGAGTGAATGTTTGAGGTGTTTAGAAGGCATTTATTTAATTTTTCACATTTTTCCATGAAAATTGCCAATACCCCCCCCTTTGGGTTCTAAGTGAAAATCTCACTCGACACAAATCAAACAAAAATGTTTTAATGGTGTGTATTGTTGTTCATTTTCATCAAATAAACAAAATAAAACCCAGAATGAATCCTGAAAGACAATAAAAGATCATAAAAGATGCTTCAGCCCAGGTGTTAATGTTACTAAAATAGCCCAAATTTCTAAAAATATTGCGAAAAACAACAATCTTCTGTTTTAGAGTGAATGTGTTGAGGTGTTTAGAAGGCTTTTATTTCATTTTTAGAAAATTTAATTTTTCACATTTTTCCATGAAAAGTTCCAATACCCCCCCCTTTGGGTTCTAGGTGAAAATCTCACTCGACACAAATCAAACAAAAATGTATCCAAGGTGTGTATTGTTGTTCATTTTCATCAAATAAACAAAATAAAACCCAGAATGTATCCTGAAAGACAATAAAAGATCATAAAAGATGCTTCAGCCCAGGTGTTAATGTTACTAAAATAGCCCAAATTTCTAAAAATATTGCGAAAAACAACAATCTTCTGTTTTAGAGTGAATGTTTGAGGTGTTTAGAAGGCATTTATTTCATTTTTAGAAAATTTAATTTTTCACATTTTTCCATGAAAAGTGCCAATACCCCCCCTTTGGGTTCTAGGTGAAAATCTAACTTGACACATATCAAACAAAAATGTTTCCATGGTGTGTATTGTTGTTCATTTTCATCAAATAAACAAAATAAAACACAGAATTAATCCTGAAAGACAAGAAATGAGCATAAAAGATGCTTCAGCGGAAGTGTTAATGTTACTAAAAGAGCCCAAATTTCTGAAAATATTGCGAAAAACAAAAATCTTCTGTTTTAGAGTGAATGTTTGAGGTGTTTAGAAGGCATATATTTCATTTTTAGAAAATTTAATTTTTCACATTTTTCCATGAAAAGTGCCAATACCCCCCCCTTTGGGTTCTAGGTGAAAATCTCACTCGACACAAATCAAACAAAAATGTATCCAAGGTGTGTATTGTTGTTCATTTTCATCAAATAAACAAAATAAAACCCAGAATGAATCCTGAAAGACAATAAAAGATCATAAAAGATGCTTCAGCCCAGGTGTTAATGTTACTAAAATAGCCCAAATTTCTAAAAATATTGCGAAAAACAACAATCTTCTGTTTTAGAGTGAATGTAAGAGGTGTTTATAAGGCATTAATTTCATTTTTTGAAAATTTAATTTTTCACATTTTTCCATGAAAAGTGCCAATACCCCCCCTTTGGGTTCTAGGTGAAAATCTAACTTGACACAAATCAAACAAAAATATTTCCATGGTGTGTATTGTTGTTCATTTTCATCAAATAAACAAAATAAAACACAGAATTAATCCTGAAAGACAAGAAATGAGCATAAAAGATGCCTCAGCGCAGGTGTTAATGTTCCTAAAAGAGCCCAAATTTCTAAAAATATTGCGAAAAACAACAATCTTCTGTTTTAGAGTGAATGTTAGAGGTGTTTAGAAGGAATTTATTTCATTTTTAGAAAATTTAATTTTTCACATTTTTCCATGAAAAGTGCCAATACCCCCCCTTTGGGTTCTAGGTGAAAATCTAACTTGACACAAATCAAACAAAAATGTTTCCATGGTGTGTATTGTTGTTCATTTTCATCAAATAAACAAAATAAAACCCAGAATTAATCTTGAAAGACCAGAAATGAGCATAAAAGTCGCTTCAGCGAAAGTGTTAATGTTACTAAAAGAGCCCATATTTCTAAAAATATTGCGAAAAACAACAATCTTCTGTTTTAGAATGAATGTTTGAGGTGTTTAGAAGGCATTTATTTCAGTTTTAGAAAATTTAATTTTTTACATTTTTCCATGAAAAGTGTTTATACCCCCCTTTGGGTTCTAGGTGAAAATCTCACTCGACACAAATCAAACAAAAATGTTTCCATGGTGTGTATTGTTGTTCATTTTCATCAAATAAACAAAATAAAACCCAGAATTAATCCTGAAAGACAAGAAATGAGCATAAAAGATGCCTCAGCGCAAGTGTTAAGGTTAACTAAAAGAGCCCAAATTTCTAAAAATATTGCGAAAAACAACAATCTTCTGTTTTAGAGTGAATGTTTGAGGTGTTTAGAAAGTATTTATTTCATTTTTAGAAAATTTAATTTTTCACATTTTTCCATGAAAAGTGCCAATACCCCCCCCCTTTGGGTTCTAGGTGAAAATCTCACTTGATACAAATCAAACAAAAATGTATCCAAGGTGTGTATTGTTGTTCATTTTCATCAAATAAACAAAATAAAACCCAGAATTAATCCTGAAGGACCAGAAATGAGCATAAAAGATGCTTCAGCGCAAGTGTTAATTTTACTAAAAGAGCCCAAATTTCTAAAAATATTATGAAAAACAACAATCTTCTATTTTAGAGTGAATGTTTGAGGTGTTTAGAAGGCATTTATTTAATTTTTCACATTTTTGCATGAAAAGTGCCAATACCCCCCCCTTTGGGTTCTAAGTGAAAATCTCACTCGACACAAATCAAACAAAAATGTTTTAATGGTGTGTATTGTTGTTCATTTTCATCAAATAAACAAAATAAAACCCAGAATGAATCCTGAAAGACAATAAAAGATCATAAAAGATGCTTCAGCCCAGGTGTTAATGTTACTAAAATAGCCCAAATTTCTAAAAATATTGCGAAAAACAACAATCTTCTGTTTTAGAGTGAATGTGTTGAGGTGTTTAGAAGGCTTTTATTTCATTTTTAGAAAATTTAATTTTTCACATTTTTCCATGAAAAGTTCCAATACCCCCCCCTTTGGGTTCTAGGTGAAAATCTCACTCGACACAAATCAAACAAAAATGTATCCAAGGTGTGTATTGTTGTACATTTTCATCAAATAAACAAAATAAAACCCAGAATGTATCCTGAAAGACAATAAAAGATCATAAAAGATGCTTCAGCCCAGGTGTTAATGTTACTAAAATAGCCCAAATTTCTAAAAATATTGCGAAAAACAACAATCTTCTGTTTTAGAGTGAATGTTTGAGGTGTTTAGAAGGCATTTATTTCATTTTTAGAAAATTTAATTTTTCACATTTTTCCATGAAAAGTGCCAATACCCCCCCTTTGGGTTCTAGGTGAAAATCTAACTTGACACATATCAAACAAAAATGTTTCCATGGTGTGTATTGTTGTTCATTTTCATCAAATAAACAAAATAAAACACAGAATTAATCCTGAAAGACAAGAAATGAGCATAAAAGATGCTTCAGCGCAAGTGTTAATGTTACTAAAAGAGCCCAAATTTCTGAAAATATTGCGAAAAACAAAAATCTTCTGTTTTAGAGTGAATGTTTGAGGTGTTTAGAAGGCATTTATTTCATTTTTAGAAAATTTAATTTTTCACATTTTTCCATGAAAAGTGCCAATACCCCCCCCTTTGGGTTCTAGGTGAAAATCTCACTCGACACAAATCAAACAAAAATGTATCCAAGGTGTGTATTGTTGTTCATTTTCATCAAATAAACAAAATAAAACCCAGAATGAATCCTGAAAGACAATAAAAGATCATAAAAGATGCTTCAGCCCAGGTGTTAATGTTACTAAAATAGCCCAAATTTCTAAAAATATTGCGAAAAACAACAATCTTCTGTTTTAGAGTGAATGTTTGAGGTGTTTAGAAGGCATTTATTTCATTTTTAGAAAATTTAATTTTTCACATTTTTCCATGAAAAGTGCCATAACCCCCCCTTTGGGTTCTAGGTGAAAATCTCACTCGACTCAAATCAAACAAAAATGTATCCAAGTAGTGTATTGTTGTTCATTTTCATCAAAATAAACAAAATAAAACCCAGAATGTATCCTGAAAGACAATAAATGATCATAATAGATGCTTCTGCCCAGGTGTTAATGTTACTAAAAGAGCCCATATTTCTAAAACTATTGCGAAAAACAACAATCTTCTGTTTTAGAGTGAATGTTTGAGGTGTTTAGAAGGCATTTATTTCATTTTTAGAAAATTTAATTTTTCACATTTTTCCATGAAAAGTGCCATAACCCCCCCTTTGGGTTCTAGGTGAAAATCTCACTCGACACAAATCAAAAAAAATGTATCCAAGGTGTGTATTGTTGTTCATTTTCATCAAAATAAACAAAATAAAACCCAGAATGTATCCTGAAAGACAATAAATGATCATAAAAGATGCTTCTGCCTAGGTGTTAATGTTACTAAAAGAGCCCAAATTTCTAAAACTATTGCGAAAAACAACAATCTTCTGTTTTAGAGTGAATGTTTGAGGTGTTTAGAAGGAATTTATTTCATTTTTAGAAAATTTAATTTTTCACATTTTTCCATGAAAAGTGCCATAACCCCCCCTTTGGGTTCTAGGTGAAAATCTCACTAGACAGAAATCAACAAAAATGTATCCAAGGTGTGTATTGTTGTTCATTTTCATCAAATAATCAAAATAAAACCCAGAATGTATCCTGAAAGACAATAAATGATCATAAAAGATGCTTCAGCCCAGGTTTTAATGTTACTAAAAGAGCCCAAATTTCTAAAAATATTGCGAAAAACAACAATCTTCTGTTTTAGAGTGAATGTTTGAGGTGTTTATAAGGCATTAATTTCATTTTTTGAAAATTTAATTTTTCACATTTTTCCATGAAAAGTGCCAATACCCCCCCTTTGGGTTCTAGGTGAAAATCTCACTCGGCAAAAATCAACCAAAAATGTATCCAAGGTGTGTATTGTTATTCATTTTCATCTAATAAACAAAATAAAACCCAGAATGAATCCTGAAAGACAATAAAAGATCATAAAAGATGCTTCAGATCAGGTGTTTATGTTACTAAAAGAGCCCAAATTTCTAAAAATATTGCGAAAAACAACAATCTTCTGTTTTAGAGTGAATGTTTGAGGTGTTTAGAAGGCATTTATTTAATTTTTAAAAAATTTAATTTTTCACATTTTTCCATGAAAAGTGCCAATACCCCCCCTTTGGGTTCTAGGTGAAAATCTAACTTGACACAAATCAAACAAAAATGTTTCCATGGTGTGTATTGTTGTTCATTTTCATCAAATAAACAAAATAAAACACAGAATTAATCCTGAAAGACAAGAAATGAGCATAAAAGATGCCTCAGCGCAGGTGTTAATGTTACTAAAAGAGCCCAAATTTCTAAAATTATTGCGAAAAACAACAATCTTCTGTTTTAGAGTGAATGTTTGAGGTGTTTATAAGGCATTAATTTCATTTTTTGAAAATTTAATTTTTCACATTTTTCCATGAAAAGTGCCAATGCCCCCCCCTTTGGGTTCTAGGTGAAAATATCAATCGACACAAATCAAACAAAAATGTATCCAAGGTGTGTATATTTGTTCATTTTCATCAAATAAACAAAATAAAACCCAGAATGTATCCTGAAAGACAATAAAAGATCATAAAAGATGCTTCAGCCCAGGTGTTAATGTTACTAAAAGAGCCCAAATTTCTAAAAATATTGCGAAAAACAACAATCTTCTGTTTTAGAGTGAATGTTTGAGGTGTTTAGAAGGCATTTATTTCATTTTTAGAAAATTTAATTTTTTACATTTTTCCATGAAAAGTGTTTATACCCCCCTTTGGGTTCTAGGTGAAAATCTCACTCGACACAAATCAAACAAAAATGTTTCCATGGTGTGTATTGTTGTTCATTTTCATCAAATAAACAAAATAAAACCCAGAATGAATCCTGAAAGACAATAAAACATCATAAAAGATGCTTCAGCCCAGGTGTTAATGTTACTAAAAGAGCCCAAATTTCTAAAAATATTGCGAAAAACAACAATCTTCTGTTTTAGAGTGAATGTTAGAGGTGTTTAGAAGGCATTTATTTCATTTTTAGAAAATTTAATTTTTCACATTTTTCCATGAAAAGTGCCAATACCCCCCTTTGGGTTCTAGGTGAAAATCTAACTTGACACAAATCAAACAAAAATGTTTCCATGGTGTGTATTGTTGTTCATTTTCATCAAATAAACAAAATAAAACCCAGAATTCATCTTGAAAGACCAGAAATGAGCATAAAAGTCCCTTCAGCGAAAGTGTTAATGTTACTAAAAGAGCCCAAATTTCTAAAAATATTGCGAAAAACAACAATCTTCTGTTTTAGAGTGAATGTTTGAGGTGTTTAGAAGGCATTTATTTCATTTTTAGAAAATTTAATTTTTCACATTTTTCCATGAAAAGTGCCAATTACCCCCCCCTTTGGGTTCTAGGTGAAAATCTCACTCGACACAAATCAATCAAAAATGTTTCCATGGTGTGTATTGTTGTTCATTTTCATCAAATAAACAAAATAAAACCCAGAATTAATCCTGAAAGACCAGAAATGAGCATAAAAGATGCTTCAGCGCAAGTGTTAATTTTACTAAAAGAGCCCAAATTTCTAAAAATATTATGAAAAACAACAATCTTCTATTTTAGAGTGAATGTTTGAGGTGTTTAGAAGGCATTTATTTAATTTTTCACATTTTTCCATGAAAAGTGCCAATACCCCCCCTTTGGGTTCTAAGTGAAAATCTCACTCGACACAAATCAAACAAAAATGTTTTAATGGTGTGTATTGTTGCTCATTTTCATCAAATAAACAAAATAAAACCCAGAATGAATCCTGAAAGACAATAAAAGATCATAAAAGATGCTTCAGCCCAGGTGTTAATGTTACTAAAATAGCCCAAATTTCTAAAAATATTGCGAAAAACAACAATCTTCTGTTTTAGAGTGAATGTGTTGAGGTGTTTAGAAGGCTTTTATTTCATTTTTAGAAAATTTAATTTTTCACATTTTTCCATGAAAAGTTCCAATACCCCCCCCTTTGGGTTCTAGGTGAAAATCTCACTCGACACAAATCAAACAAAAATGTATCCAAGGTGTGTATTGTTGTTCATTTTCATCAAATAAACAAAATAAAACCCAAAATGTATCCTGAAAGACAATAAAAGATCATAAAAGATGCTTCAGCGCAAGTGTTAATGTTACTAAAAGAGCCCAAATTTCTGAAAATATTGCGAAAAACAAAAATCTTCTGTTTTAGAGTGAATGTTTGAGGTGTTTAGAAGGCATTTATTTCATTTTTAGAAAATTTAATTTTTCACATTTTTCCATGAAAAGTGCCAATACCCCCCCCTTTGGGTTCTAGGTGAAAATCTCACTCGAAACAAATCAAACAAAAATGTATCCAAGGTGTGTATTGTTGTTCATTTTCATCAAATAAACAAAATACAACCCAGAATGAATCCTGAAAGACAATAAAAGATCATAAAAGATGCTTCAGCCCAGGTGTTAATGTTACTAAAATAGCCCAAATTTCTAAATATATTGCGAAAAACAACAATCTTCTGTTTTAGAGTGAATGTTTGAGGTGTTTAGAAGGCATTTATTTCATTTTTAGAAAATTTAATTTTTCACATTTTTCCATGAAAAGTGCCATAACCCCCCCTTTGGGTTCTAGGTGAAAATCTCACTCGACTCAAATCAAACAAAAATGTATCCAAGGTGTGTATTGTTGTTCATTTTCATCAAAATAAACAAAATAAAACCCAGAATGTATCCTGAAAGACAATAAATGATCATAAAAGATGCTTCTGCCCAGGTGTTAATGTTACTAAAAGAGCCCAAATTTCTAAAACTATTGCGAAAAACAACAATCTTCTGTTTTAGAGTGAATGTTTGAGGTGTTTAGAAGGCATTTATTTCATTTTTAGAAAATTTAATTTTTCACATTTTTCCATGAAAAGTGCCAATACCCCCCTTTGGGTTCTAGGTGAAAATCTCACTCGACACAAATCAAACAAAAAAGTTTCCATGGTGTGTATTGTTGTTCATTTTCATCAAATAAACAAAATAAAACCCAGAATTCATCTTGAAAGACCAGAAATGAGCATAAAAGTCCCTTCAGCGAAAGTGTTAATGTTACTAAAAGAGCCCAAATTTCTAAAACTATTGCGAAAAACAACAATCTTCTGTTTTAGAGTGAATGTTTGAGGTGTTTAGAAGGCATTTATTTCATTTTTAGAAAATTTAATTTTTCACATTTTTCCATGAAAAGTGCCATAACCCCCCCTTTGGGTTATAGGTGAAAATCTCACTCGACTCAAATCAAACAAAAATGTATCCAAGGTGTGTATTGTTGTTCATTTTCATCAAAATAAACAAAATAAAACCCAGAATGTATCCTGAAAGACAATAAATGATCATAAAAGATGCTTCTGCCCAGGTGTTAATGTTACTAAAAGAGCCCAAATTTCTAAAACTATTGCGAAAAACAACAATCTTCTGTTTTAGAGTGAATGTTTGAGGTGTTTAGAAGGCATTTATTTCATTTTTAGAAAATTTAATTTTTCACATTTTTCCATGAAAAGTGACAATACCCCCCTTTGGGTTCTAGGTGAAAATCTCACTCGACACAAATCAAACAAAAATGTTTCCATGGTGTGTATTGTTGTTCATTTTCATCAAATAAACAAAATAAAACCCAGAATTCATCTTGAAAGACCAGAAATGAGCATAAAAGTCCCTTCAGCGAAAGTGTTAATGTTACTAAAAGAGCCCAAATTTCTAAAACTATTGCGAAAAACAACAATCTTCTGTTTTAGAGTGAATGTTTGAGGTGTTTAGAAGGCATTTATTTCATTTTTAGAAAATTTAATTTTTCACATTTTTCCATGAAAAGTGCCAATACCCCCCCCTTTGGGTTCTAGGTGAAAATCTCACTTGACGCAAATCAAACAAAAATGTTTCCATGGTGCGTATTGTTGTACATTTTCATCAAATAAACAAAATAAAACCCAGAATTAATACTGAAAGACAAGAAATGAGCATAAAAGTTGCTTCAGCGCAAGTGTTAATGTTACTAAAATAGCCCAAATTTCTAAAAATATGGCGAAAAACAACAATCTTCTGTTTTAGAGTGAATGTTTGAGTTGTTTAGAAGGCATTTATTTCATTTTTAGAAAATTTAATTTTTCACATTTTTCCATGAAAAGTGCCAATACCCCCCCTTTGGGTTCTAGGTGAAAATCTCACTCGACACAAATCAAACAAAAATGTATCCAAGGTGTGTATTGTTGTTCATTTTCATCAATAAACAAAATAAAACCCAGAATGTATCCTGAAATACAATAAATGATCATAAAAGATGCTTCAGCGCAGGTGTTAATGTTACTAAAAGAGCCCAAATTTCTAAAATTATTGCGAAAAATAACAATCTTCTGTTTTAGAGTGAATGTTTGAGGTGTTTATTAGGCATTAATTTCATTTTTTGAAAATTTAATTTTTCACATTTTTCCATGAAAAGTACCAATGCCCCCCCCTTTGGGTTCTAGGTGAAAATCTCAATCGACACAAATCAAACAAAAATGTATCCAAGGTGTGTATATTTGTTCATTTTCATCAAATAAACAAAATAAAACCCAGAATGTATCCTGAAAAACAATAAAAGATCATAAAAGATGCTTCAGCCCAGGTGTTAATGTTACTAAAAGAGCCCAAATTTCTAAAAATATTGCGAACAACAACAATCTTCTGTTTTAGAGTGAATGTTTGAGGTGTTTAGAAGGCATTTATTTCATTTTTAGAAAATTTAATTTTTTACATTTTTCCATGAAAAGTGTGTATACCCCCCTTTGGGTTCTAGGTGAAAATCTCGCTCGACACAAATCAAACAAAAATGTTTCCATGGTGTGTATTGTTGTTCATTTTCATCAAATAAACAAAATAAAACCCAGAATGAATCCTGAAAGACAATAAAACATCATAAAAGATGCTTCAGCGCAGGTGTTAATGTTACTAAAAGAGCCCAAATTTCTAAAATTATTGCGAAAAATAACAATCTTCTGTTTTAGAGTGAATGTTTGAGGTGTTTATTAGGCATTAATTTCATTTTTTGAAAATTTAATTTTTCACATTTTTCCATGAAAAGTGCCAATGCCCCCCCCTTTGGGTTCTAGGTGAAAATCTCAATCGACACAAATCAAACAAAAATGTATCCAAGGTGTGTATATTTGTTCATTTTCATCAAATAAACAAAATAAAACCCAGAATGTATCCTGAAAAACAATAAAAGATCATAAAAGATGCTTCAGCCCAGGTGTTAATGTTACTAAAAGAGCCCAAATTTCTAAAAATATTGCGAAAAACAACAATCTTCTGTTTTAGAGTGAATGTTTGAGGTGTTTAGAAGGCATTTATTTCATTTTTAGAAAATTTAATTTTTCACATTTTTCCATGAAAAGTGCCAATACCCCCCCTTTGGGTTCTAGGTGAAAATCTAACTTGACACAAATCAAACAAAAATGTTTCCATGGTGTGTATTGTTGTTCATTTTCATCAAATAAACAAAATAAAACCCAGAATTCATCTTGAAAGACCAGAAATGAGCATAAAAGTCGCTTCAGCGAAAGTGTTAATGTTACCAAAGGAGCCCAAATTTCTAAAAATATTGCGAAAAACAACAATCATCTGTTTTAGAGTGAATGTTTGAGGTGTTTAGAAGGCATTTATTTCATTTTTAGAAAATTTAATTTTCCACATTTTTCCATTAAAAGTGTTAATACCCCCCTTTGGGTTCTAGGTGAAAATCTCACTCGACACAAATCAAACAAAAATGTTTCCATGGTGTGTATTGTTGTTCATTTTCATTAAATAAACAAAATAAAACCCAGAATTAATCCTGAAAGACAAGAAATGAGCATAAAAGATGCCTCAGCGCAAGTGTTAAGGTTAACTAAAAGAGCCCAAATTTCTAAAAATATTGCGAAAAACCACAATCTTCTGTTTTAGAGTGAATGTTTGAGGTGTTTAGAAGGTATTTATTTCATTTTTAGAAAATTTCATTTTTCACATTTTTCCATGAAAAGTGCCAATACCCCCCCCCCCTTTGGGTTCTAGGTGAAAATCTCACTCGACACAAATCAATCAAAAATGTTTCCATGGTGTGTATTGTTGTTCATTTTCATCAAAATAAACAAAATAAAACCCAGAATGTATCCTGAAAGACAATAAATGATCATAAAAGATGCTTCTGCCTAGGTGTTAATGTTACTAAAAGAGCCCAAATTTCTAAAACTATTGCGAAAAACAACAATCTTCTGTTTTAGAGTGAATGTTTGAGGTGTTTAGAAGGCATTTATTTCATTTTTAGAAAATTTAATTTTTCACATTTTTCCATGAAAAGTGCCAATACCCCCCCCTTTGGGTTCTAGGTGAAAATCTCACTTGACGCAAATCAAACAAAAATGTTTCCATGGGTGTACTGTTGTTCATTTTCATCAAATAAACAAAATAAAACCCAGAATGAATCCTGAAAGACAAGAAATGAGCATAAAAGTTGCTTCAGCGCAAGTGTTAATGTTACTAAAAGAGCCCAAATTTCTAAAAATATTGCGAAAAACAACAACTATCTGTTTTAGAGTGAATGTTTGAGGTGTTTAGAAGGCATTTATTTCATTTTTAGAAAATTTAATTTTTCACATTTTTCCATGAAAAGTGCCAATACCCCCCCCTTTGGGTTCTAGGTGAAAATCTCACTCGACACAAATCAAACAAAAATGTTTTAATGGTGTGTATTGTTGTTCATTTTCATCAAATAAACAAAATAAAACCCAGAATTAATCTTGAAAGACAAGAAATGAGCATAGAAGTTGCTTCAGCGAAAGTGTTAATGTTACTAAAAGAGCCCAAATTTCTAAAAATATTGCGAAAAACAACAATCTTCTGTTTTAGAGTAAATGTTTGAGGTGTTTAGAAGGCATTTATTTAATTTTTCACATTTTTCCATGAAAAGTGCCAATACCCCCCCTTTGGGTTCTAAGTGAAAATCTCACTCGACACAAATCAAACAAAAATGTTTTAATGGTGTGTATTGTTGTTCATTTTCATCAAATAAACAAAATAAAACCCAGAATTAATCCTGAAAGACAAGAAATGAGCATAAAAGATGCCTCAGCGCAAGTGTTAAGGTTAACTAAAAGAGCCCAAATTTCTGAAAATATTGCGAAAAACAAAAATCTTCTGTTTTAGAGTGAATGTTTGAGGTGTTTAGAAGGCATTTATTTCATTTTTAGAAAATTTAATTTTTCACATTTTTCCATGAAAAGTGCCAATACCCCCCCCTTTGGGTTCTAGGTGAAAATCTCACTCGAAACAAATCAAACAAAAATGTATCCAAGGTGTGTATTGTTGTTCATTTTCATCAAATAAACAAAATAAAACCCAGAATGAATCCTGAAAGACAATAAAAGATCAAAAAAGATGCTTCAGCCCAGGTGTTAATGTTACTAAAATAGCCCAAATTTCTAAAAATATTGCGAAAAACAACAATTATCTGTTTTAGAGTGAATGTTTGAGGTGTTTAGAAGGCATTTATTTCATTTTTAGAAAATTTAATTTTTCGCATTTTTCCATGAAAAGTGCCATAACCCCCCCTTTGGGTTCTAGGTGAAAATCTCACTCGACTCAAATCAAACAAAAATGTATCCAAGGTGTGTATTGTTGTTCATTTTCATCAAAATAAACAAAATAAAACCCAGAATGTATCCTGAAAGACAATAAATGATCATAAAAGATGCTTCTGCCCAGGTGTTAATGTTACTAAAAGAGCCCAAATTTCTAAAACTATTGCGAAAAACAACAATCTTCTGTTTTAGAGTGAATGTTTGAGGTGTTTAGAAGGCATTTATTTCATTTTTAGAAAATTTAATTTTTCACATTTTTCCATGAAAAGTGCCATAACCCCCCCTTTGGGTTCTAGGTGAAAATCTCACTCGACACAAATCAAACAAAAATGTATCCAAGGTGTGTATTGTTGTTCATTTTCATCAAAATAAACAAAATAAAACCCAGAATGTATCCTGAAAGACAATAAATGATCATAAAAGATGCTTCTGCCTAGGTGTTAATGTTACTAAAAGAGCCCAAATTTCTAAAACTATTGCGAAAAACAACAATCTTCTGTTTTAGAGTGAATGTTTGAGGTGTTTAGAAGGCATTTATTTCATTTTTAGAAAATTTAATTTTTCACATTTTTCCATGAAAAGTGCCAATACCCCCCCTTTGGGTTCTAGGTGAAAATCTCACTTGACGCAAATCAAACAAAAATGTTTCCATGGTGCGTATTGTTGTACATTTTCATCAAATAAACAAAATAAAACCCAGAATTAATACTGAAAGACAAGAAATGAGCATAAAAGTTGCTTCAGCGCAAGTGTTAATGTTACTAAAATAGCCCAAATTTCTAAAAATATGGCGAAAAACAACAATCTTCTGTTTTAGAGTAAATGTTTGAGTTGTTTAGAAGGCATTTATTTCATTTTTAGAAAATTTAATTTTTCACATTTTTCCATGAAAAGTGCCAATACCCCCCCTTTGGGTTCTAGGTGAAAATCTAACTTGACACAAATCAAACAAAAATGTTTCCATGGTGTGTATTGTTGTTCATTTTCATCAAATAAACAAAATAAAACCCAGAATTCATCTTGAAAGACCAGAAATGAGCATAAAAGTCGCTTCAGCGAAAGTGTTAATGTTACCAAAAGAGCCCAAATTTCTAAAAATATTGCGAAAAACAACAATCATCTGTTTTAGAGTGAATGTTTGAGGTGTTTAGAAGGCATTTATTTCATTTTTAGAAAATTTAATTTTCCACATTTTTCCATTAAAAGTGTTAATACCCCCCTTTGGGTTCTAGGTGAAAATCTCACTCGACACAAATCAAACAAAAATGTTTCCATGGTGTGTATTGTTGTTCATTTTCATCAAATAAACAAAATAAAACCCAGAATTAATCCTGAAAGACAAGAAATGAGCATAAAAGATGCCTCAGCGCAAGTGTTAAGGTTAACTAAAAGAGCCTAAATTTCTAAAAATATTGCGAAAAACAACAATCTTCTGTTTTAGAGTAAATGTTTGAGGTGTTTAGAAGGTATTTATTTCATTTTTAGAAAATTTAATTTTTCACATTTTTCCATGAAAAGTGCCAATACCCCCCCCTTTGGGTTCTAGGTGAAAATCTCACTCGACACAAATCAATCAAAAATGTTTCCATGGTGTGTATTGTTGTTCATTTTCATCAAAATAAACAAAATAAAACCCAGAATGTATCCTGAAAGACAATAAATGATCATAAAAGATGCTTCTGCCTAGGTGTTAATGTTACTAAAAGAGCCCAAATTTCTAAAACTATTGCGAAAAACAACAATCTTCTGTTTTAGAGTGAATGTTTGAGGTGTTTAGAAGGCATTTATTTCATTTTTAGAAAATTTAATTTTTCACATTTTTCCATGAAAAGTGCCAATACCCCCCCCTTTGGGTTCTAGGTGAAAATCTCACTTGACGCAAATCAAACAAAAATGTTTCCATGGGTGTACTGTTGTTCATTTTCATCAAATAAACAAAATAAAACCCAGAATGAATCCTGAAAGACAAGAAATGAGCATAAAAGTTGCTTCAGCGCAAGTGTTAATGTTACTAAAAGAGCCCAAATTTCTAAAAATATTGCGAAAAACAACAATCTTCTGTTTTAGAGTGAATGTTTGAGGTGTTTAGAAGGCATTTATTTCATTTTTAGAAAATTTAATTTTTCACATTTTTCCATGAAAAGTGCCAATACCCCCCCCTTTGGGTTCTAGGTGAAAATCTCACTCGACACAAATCAATCAAAAATGTTTCCATGGTGTGTATTGTTGTTCATTTTCATCAAATAAACAAAATAAAACCCAGAATGAATCCTGAAAGACAAGAAATGAGCATAAAAGTTGCTTCAGCCCAAGTGTAAATGTTACTAAAAGAGCCCAAATTTCTAAAAATATTGCGAAAAACAACAATCTTCTGTTTAAGAGTGAATGTTTGAGGTGTTTAGAAGGCATTTATTTCATTTTTAGAAAATTTAATTTTTCACATTTTTCCATGAAAAGTGCCAATACCCCCCCTTTGGGTTCTAGGTGAAAATCTCACTTGACGCAAATCAAACAAAAATGTTTCCATGGTGTGTACTGTTGTTCATTTTCATCAAATAAACAAAATAAAACCCAGAATGGATCCTGAAAGACAAGAAATGAGCATAAAAGTTGCTTCAGCGAAAGTGTTAATGTTACTAAAAGAGCCAATATTTCTAAAAATATTGCGAAAAACAATAATCTTCTGTTTTAGAGTGAATGTTTGAGGTGTTAAGAAGGCATTTATTTCATTTTTAGAAAATTTAATTTTTCACATTTTTCCATGAAAAGTGCCAATACCCCCCCCTTTGGGTTCTAGATGAAAATCTCACTCGACACAAATCAAACAAAAATGTTTCCATGGTGTGTATTGTTGTTCATTTTCATCAAATAAACAAAATAAAACCCAGAATTAATCTTGAAAGACAAGAAATGAGCATAGAAGTTGCTTCAGCGAAAGTGTTTATGTTACTAAAAGAGCCCAAATTTCTAAAAATATTGCGAAAAACTACAATCTTCTGTTTTAGAGTGAATGTTTGAGGTGTTTAGAAGGCATTTATTTCATTTTTAGAAAATTTAATTTTTCACATTTTTCAATGAAAAGTGCCAATACCCCCCTTTGGTTTCTAGGTGAAAATCTCACTCGACACAAATCAAACAAAAATGTATCCAAGGTGTGTATTGTTGTTCATTTTCATCAAATAAACAAAATAAAACCCAGAATGTATCCTGAAAGACAATAAATGATCATAAAAGATGCTTCAGCCCAGGTGTTAATGTTACTAAAAGAGCCCAAATTTCTAAAAATATTGCGAAAAACAACAATCTTCTGTTTTAGAGTGAATGTTTGAGGTGTTTAGAAGGCATTTATTTCATTTTTAGAAAATTTAATTTTTCACATTTTTCCATTAAAAGTGCCCTTTGGGTTCTAGGTGAAAATCTCACTTGACGCAAATCAAACAAAAATGTTTCCATGGTGTGTACTGTTGTTCATTTTCATCAAATAAACAAAATAAAACCCAGAATGAATCCTGAAAGACAATAAAACATCATAAAAGATGCTTCAGCCCAGGTGTTAATGTTACTAAAAGAGCCCAAATTTCTAAAAATATTGCGAAAAACAACAATCTTCTGTTTTAGAGTGAATGTTAGAGGTGTTTAGAAGGCATTTATTTCATTTTTAAAAAATTTAATTTTTCACATTTTTCCATGAAAAGTGCCAATACCCCCCTTTGGGTTCTAGGTGAAAATCTAACTTGACACAAATCAAACAAAAATGTTTCCATGGTGTGTATTGTTGTTCATTTTCATCAAATAAACAAAATAAAACCCAGAATTCATCTTGAAAGACCAGAAATGAGCATAAAAGTCGCTTCAGCGAAAGTGTTAATGTAACTAAAAGAGCCAAAATTTCTAAAAATATTGCGAAAAACAACAATCTTATGTTTTAGAGTGAATGTTTGAGGTGTTTAGAAGGCATTTATTTCATTTTTAGAAAATTTAATTTTCCACATTTTTCCATTAAAAGTGTTAATACCCCCCTTTGGGTTCTAGGTGAAAATCTCACTCGACACAAATCAAACAAAAATGTTTCCATGGTGTGTATTGTTGTTCATTTTCATCAAATAAACAAAATAAAACCCAGAATTAATCCTGAAAGACAAGAAATGAGCATAAAAGATGCCTCAGCGCAAGTGTTAAGGTTAACTAAAAGAGCCCAAATTTCTAAAAATATTGCGAAAAACAACAATCTTCTGTTTTAGAGTGAATGTTTGAGGTGTTTAGAAGGTATTTATTTCATTTTTAGAAAATTTAATTTTTCACATTTTTCCATGAAAAGTGCCAATTACCCCCCCCTTTGGGTTCTAGGTGAAAATCTCACTCGACACAAATCAATCAAAAATGTTTCCATGGTGTGTATTGTTGTTCATTTTCATGAAATAAACAAAATAAAACCCAGAATTAATCCTGAAAGACCAGAAATGAGCATAAAAGATGCTTCAGCGCAAGTGTTAATTTTACTAAAAGAGCCCAAATTTCTAAAATTATTATGAAAAACAACAATCTTCTATTTTAGAGTGAATGTTTGAGGTGTTTAGAAGGCATTTATTTCATTTTTAGAAAATTTAATTTTTCACATTTTTCCATGAAAAGTGCCATAACCCCCCCTTTGGGTTCTAGGTGAAAATCTCACTCGACACAAATCAAACAAAAATGTATCCAAGGTGTGTATTGTTGTTCATTTTCATCAAAATAAACAAAATAAAACCCAGAATGTATCCTGAAAGACAATAAATGATCATAAAAGATGCTTCTGCCTAGGTGTTAATGTTACTAAAAGAGCCCAAATTTCTAAAACTATTGCGAAAAACAACAATCTTCTGTTTTAGAGTGAATGTTTGAGGTGTTTAGAAGGCATTTATTTCATTTTTAGAAAATTTAATTTTTCACATTTTTCCATGAAAAGTGCCAATACCCCCCCTTTGGGTTCTAGGTGAAAATCTCACTTGACGCAAATCAAACAAAAATGTTTCCATGGTGCGTATTGTTGTACATTTTCATCAAATAAACAAAATAAAACCCAGAATTAATACTGAAAGACAAGAAATGAGCATAAAAGTTGCTTCAGCGCAAGTGTTAATGTTACTAAAATAGCCCAAATTTCTAAAAATATGGCGAAAAACAACAATCTTCTGTTTTAGAGTAAATGTTTGAGTTGTTTAGAAGGCATTTATTTCATTTTTAGAAAATTTAATTTTTCACATTTTTCCATGAAAAGTGCCAATACCCCCCCTTTGGGTTCTAGGTGAAAATCTAACTTGACACAAATCAAACAAAAATGTTTCCATGGTGTGTATTGTTGTTCATTTTCATCAAATAAACAAAATAAAACCCAGAATTCATCTTGAAAGACCAGAAATGAGCATAAAAGTCGCTTCAGCGAAAGTGTTAATGTTACCAAAAGAGCCCAAATTTCTAAAAATATTGCGAAAAACAACAATCATCTGTTTTAGAGTGAATGTTTGAGGTGTTTAGAAGGCATTTATTTCATTTTTAGAAAATTTAATTTTCCACATTTTTCCATTAAAAGTGTTAATACCCCCCTTTGGGTTCTAGGTGAAAATCTCACTCGACACAAATCAAACAAAAATGTTTCCATGGTGTGTATTGTTGTTCATTTTCATCAAATAAACAAAATAAAACCCAGAATTAATCCTGAAAGACAAGAAATGAGCATAAAAGATGCCTCAGCGCAAGTGTTAAGGTTAACTAAAAGAGCCTAAATTTCTAAAAATATTGCGAAAAACAACAATCTTCTGTTTTAGAGTAAATGTTTGAGGTGTTTAGAAGGTATTTATTTCATTTTTAGAAAATTTAATTTTTCACATTTTTCCATGAAAAGTGCCAATACCCCCCCCTTTGGGTTCTAGGTGAAAATCTCACTCGACACAAATCAATCAAAAATGTTTCCATGGTGTGTATTGTTGTTCATTTTCATCAAAATAAACAAAATAAAACCCAGAATGTATCCTGAAAGACAATAAATGATCATAAAAGATGCTTCTGCCTAGGTGTTAATGTTACTAAAAGAGCCCAAATTTCTAAAACTATTGCGAAAAACAACAATCTTCTGTTTTAGAGTGAATGTTTGAGGTGTTTAGAAGGCATTTATTTCATTTTTAGAAAATTTAATTTTTCACATTTTTCCATGAAAAGTGCCAATACCCCCCCCTTTGGGTTCTAGGTGAAAATCTCACTTGACGCAAATCAAACAAAAATGTTTCCATGGGTGTACTGTTGTTCATTTTCATCAAATAAACAAAATAAAACCCAGAATGAATCCTGAAAGACAAGAAATGAGCATAAAAGTTGCTTCAGCGCAAGTGTTAATGTTACTAAAAGAGCCCAAATTTCTAAAAATATTGCGAAAAACAACAATCTTCTGTTTTAGAGTGAATGTTTGAGGTGTTTAGAAGGCATTTATTTCATTTTTAGAAAATTTAATTTTTCACATTTTTCCATGAAAAGTGCCAATACCCCCCCCTTTGGGTTCTAGGTGAAAATCTCACTCGACACAAATCAATCAAAAATGTTTCCATGGTGTGTATTGTTGTTCATTTTCATCAAATAAACAAAATAAAACCCAGAATGAATCCTGAAAGACAAGAAATGAGCATAAAAGTTGCTTCAGCCCAAGTGTAAATGTTACTAAAAGAGCCCAAATTTCTAAAAATATTGCGAAAAACAACAATCTTCTGTTTAAGAGTGAATGTTTGAGGTGTTTAGAAGGCATTTATTTCATTTTTAGAAAATTTAATTTTTCACATTTTTCCATGAAAAGTGCCAATACCCCCCCTTTGGGTTCTAGGTGAAAATCTCACTTGACGCAAATCAAACAAAAATGTTTCCATGGTGTGTACTGTTGTTCATTTTCATCAAATAAACAAAATAAAACCCAGAATGGATCCTGAAAGACAAGAAATGAGCATAAAAGTTGCTTCAGCGAAAGTGTTAATGTTACTAAAAGAGCCAATATTTCTAAAAATATTGCGAAAAACAATAATCTTCTGTTTTAGAGTGAATGTTTGAGGTGTTAAGAAGGCATTTATTTCATTTTTAGAAAATTTAATTTTTTACATTTTTCCATGAAAAGTGCCAATACCCCCCCCTTTGGGTTCTAGATGAAAATCTCACTCGACACAAATCAAACAAAAATGTTTCCATGGTGTGTATTGTTGTTCATTTTCATCAAATAAACAAAATAAAACCCAGAATTAATCTTGAAAGACAAGAAATGAGCATAGAAGTTGCTTCAGCGAAAGTGTTTATGTTACTAAAAGAGCCCAAATTTCTAAAAATATTGCGAAAAACTACAATCTTCTGTTTTAGAGTGAATGTTTGAGGTGTTTAGAAGGCATTTATTTCATTTTTAGAAAATTTAATTTTTCACATTTTTCAATGAAAAGTGCCAATACCCCCCTTTGGTTTCTAGGTGAAAATCTCACTCGACACAAATCAAACAAAAATGTATCCAAGGTGTGTATTGTTGTTCATTTTCATCAAATAAACAAAATAAAACCCAGAATGTATCCTGAAAGACAATAAATGATCATAAAAGATGCTTCAGCCCAGGTGTTAATGTTACTAAAAGAGCCCAAATTTCTAAAAATATTGCGAAAAACAACAATCTTCTGTTTTAGAGTGAATGTTTGAGGTGTTTAGAAGGCATTTATTTCATTTTTAGAAAATTTAATTTTTCACATTTTTCCATTAAAAGTGCCCTTTGGGTTCTAGGTGAAAATCTCACTTGACGCAAATCAAACAAAAATGTTTCCATGGTGTGTACTGTTGTTCATTTTCATCAAATAAACAAAATAAAACCCAGAATGAATCCTGAAAGACAATAAAACATCATAAAAGATGCTTCAGCCCAGGTGTTAATGTTACTAAAAGAGCCCAAATTTCTAAAAATATTGCGAAAAACAACAATCTTCTGTTTTAGAGTGAATGTTAGAGGTGTTTAGAAGGCATTTATTTCATTTTTAAAAAATTTAATTTTTCACATTTTTCCATGAAAAGTGCCAATACCCCCCTTTGGGTTCTAGGTGAAAATCTAACTTGACACAAATCAAACAAAAATGTTTCCATGGTGTGTATTGTTGTTCATTTTCATCAAATAAACAAAATAAAACCCAGAATTCATCTTGAAAGACCAGAAATGAGCATAAAAGTCGCTTCAGCGAAAGTGTTAATGTAACTAAAAGAGCCCAAATTTCTAAAAATATTGCGAAAAACAACAATCTTATGTTTTAGAGTGAATGTTTGAGGTGTTTAGAAGGCATTTATTTCATTTTTAGAAAATTTAATTTTCCACATTTTTCCATTAAAAGTGTTAATACCCCCCTTTGGGTTCTAGGTGAAAATCTCACTCGACACAAATCAAACAAAAATGTTTCCATGGTGTGTATTGTTGTTCATTTTCATCAAATAAACAAAATAAAACCCAGAATTAATCCTGAAAGACAAGAAATGAGCATAAAAGATGCCTCAGCGCAAGTGTTAAGGTTAACTAAAAGAGCCCAAATTTCTAAAAATATTGCGAAAAACAACAATCTTCTGTTTTAGAGTGAATGTTTGAGGTGTTTAGAAGGTATTTATTTCATTTTTAGAAAATTTAATTTTTCACATTTTTCCATGAAAAGTGCCAATTACCCCCCCCTTTGGGTTCTAGGTGAAAATCTCACTCGACACAAATCAATCAAAAATGTTTCCATGGTGTGTATTGTTGTTCATTTTCATGAAATAAACAAAATAAAACCCAGAATTAATCCTGAAAGACCAGAAATGAGCATAAAAGATGCTTCAGCGCAAGTGTTAATTTTACTAAAAGAGCCCAAATTTCTAAAATTATTATGAAAAACAACAATCTTCTATTTTAGAGTGAATGTTTGAGGTGTTTAGAAGGCATTTATTTAATTTTTCACATTTTTCCATGAAAAGTGCCAATACCCCCCCTTTGGGTTCTAAGTGAAAATCTCACTCGACACAAATCAAACAAAAATGTTTTAATGGTGTGTATTGTTGTTCATTTTCATCAAATAAACAAAATAAAACCCAGAATGAATCCTGAAAGACAATAAAAGATCATAAAAGATGCTTCAGCCCAGGTGTTAATGTTACTAAAATAGCCCAAATTTCTAAAAATATTGCGAAAAACAACAATCTTCTGTTTTAGAGTGAATGTGTTGAGGTGTTTAGAAGGCTTTTATTTCATTTTTAGAAAATTTAATTTTTCACATTTTTCCATGAAAAGTTCCAATACCCCCCCCTTTGGGTTCTAGGTGAAAATCTCACTCGACACAAATCAAACAAAAATGTATCCAAGGTGTGTATTGTTGTTCATTTTCATCAAATAAACAAAATAAAACCCAAAATGTATCCTGAAAGACAATAAAAGATCATAAAAGATGCTTCAGCGCAAGTGTTAATGTTAAAAAAAGAGCCCAAATTTCTGAAAATATTACGAAAAACAAAAATCTTCTGTTTTAGAGTGAATGTTTGAGGTGTTTAGAAGGCATTTATTTCATTTTTAGAAAATTTAATTTTTCACATTTTTCCATGAAAAGTCCCAATACCCCCCCCTTTGGGTTCTAGGTGAAAATCTCACTCGAAACAAATCAAACAAAAATGTATCCAAGGTGTGTATTGTTGTTCATTTTCATCAAATAAACAAAATAAAACCCAGAATGAATCCTGAAAGACAATAAAAGATCATAAAAGATGCTTCAGCCCAGGTGTTAATGTTACTAAAATAGCCCAAATTTCTAAAAATATTGCGAAAAACAACAATCTTCTGTTTTAGAGTGAATGTTTGAGGTGTTTAGAAGGCATTTATTTCATTTTTAGAAAATTTAATTTTTCACATTTTTCCATGAAAAGTGCCATAACCCCCCCTTTGGGTTCTAGGTGAAAATCTCACTCGACTCAAATCAAACAAAAATGTATCCAAGGTGTGTATTGTTGTTCATTTTCATCAAAATAAACAAAATAAAACCCAGAATGTATCCTGAAAGACAATAAATGATCATAAAAGATGCTTCTGCCCAGGTGTTAATGTTACTTAAAGAGCCCAAATTTCTAAAACTATTGCGAAAAACAACAATCTTTTTTTTTAGAGTGAATGTTTGAGGTGTTTAGAAGGCATTTATTTCATTTTTAGAAAATTTAATTTTTCACATTTTTCCATGAAAAGTGCCATAACCCCCCCTTTGGGTTCTAGGTGAAAATCTCACTCGACACAAATCAAACAAAAATGTATCCAAGGTGTGTATTGTTGTTCATTTTCATCAAAATAAACAAAATAAAACCCAGAATGTATCCTGAAAGACAATAAATGATCATAAAAGATGCTTCTGCCTAGGTGTTAATGTTACTAAAAGAGCCCAAATTTCTAAAACTATCGCGAAAAACAACAATCTTCTGTTTTAGAGTGAATGTTTGAGGTGTTTAGAAGGCATTTAATTCATTTTTAGAAAATTTAATTTTTCACATTTTTCCATGAAAAGTGCCAATACCCCCCCCCTTTGGGTTCTAGGTGAAAATCTCACTTGACGCAAATCAAACAAAAATGTTTCCATGGTGCGTATTGTTGTACATTTTCATCAAATAAACAAAATAAAACCCAGAATTAATACTGAAAGACAAGAAATGAGCATAAAAGTTGCTTCAGCGCAAGTGTTAATGTTACTAAAATAGCCCAAATTTCTAAAAATATGGCGAAAAACAACAATCTTCTGTTTTAGAGTGAATGTTTGAGTTGTTTAGAAGGCATTTATTTCATTTTTAGAAAATTTAATTTTTCACATTTTTCCATGAAAAGTGCCAATACCCCCCCTTTGGGTTCTAGGTGAAAATCTCACTCGACACAAATCAAACAAAAATGTATCCAAGGTGTGTATTGTTGTTCATTTTCATCAAATAAACAAAATAAAACCCAGAATGTATCCTGAAATACAATAAATGATCATAAAAGATGCTTCAGCGCAGGTGTTAATGTTACTAAAAGAGCCCAAATTTCTAAAATTATTGCGAAAAATAACAATCTTCTGTTTTAGAGTGAATGTTTGAGGTGTTTATTAGGCATTAATTTCATTTTTTGAAAATTTAATTTTTCACATTTTTCCATGAAAAGTGCCAATGCCCCCCCCTTTGGGTTCTAGGTGAAAATCTCACTCGACACAAATCAATCAAAAATGTTTCCATGGTGTGTATTGTTGTTCATTTTCATGAAATAAACAAAATAAAACCCAGAATTAATCCTGAAAGACCAGAAATGAGCATAAAAGATGCTTCAGCGCAAGTGTTAATTTTACTAAAAGAGCCCAAATTTCTAAAATTATTATGAAAAACAACAATCTTCTATTTTAGAGTGAATGTTTGAGGTGTTTAGAAGGCATTTATTTAATTTTTCACATTTTTCCATGAAAAGTGCCAATACCCCCCCTTTGGGTTCTAAGTGAAAATCTCACTCGACACAAATCAAACAAAAATGTTTTAATGGTGTGTATTGTTGTTCATTTTCATCAAATAAACAAAATAAAACCCAGAATGAATCCTGAAAGACAATAAAAGATCATAAAAGATGCTTCAGCCCAGGTGTTAATGTTACTAAAATAGCCCAAATTTCTAAAAATATTGCGAAAAACAACAATCTTCTGTTTTAGAGTGAATGTGTTGAGGTGTTTAGAAGGCTTTTATTTCATTTTTAGAAAATTTAATTTTTCACATTTTTCCATGAAAAGTTCCAATACCCCCCCCTTTGGGTTCTAGGTGAAAATCTCACTCGACACAAATCAAACAAAAATGTATCCAAGGTGTGTATTGTTGTTCATTTTCATCAAATAAACAAAATAAAACCCAAAATGTATCCTGAAAGACAATAAAAGATCATAAAAGATGCTTCAGCGCAAGTGTTAATGTTAAAAAAAGAGCCCAAATTTCTGAAAATATTACGAAAAACAAAAATCTTCTGTTTTAGAGTGAATGTTTGAGGTGTTTAGAAGGCATTTATTTCATTTTTAGAAAATTTAATTTTTCACATTTTTCCATGAAAAGTCCCAATACCCCCCCCTTTGGGTTCTAGGTGAAAATCTCACTCGAAACAAATCAAACAAAAATGTATCCAAGGTGTGTATTGTTGTTCATTTTCATCAAATAAACAAAATAAAACCCAGAATGAATCCTGAAAGACAATAAAAGATCATAAAAGATGCTTCAGCCCAGGTGTTAATGTTACTAAAATAGCCCAAATTTCTAAAAATATTGCGAAAAACAACAATCTTCTGTTTTAGAGTGAATGTTTGAGGTGTTTAGAAGGCATTTATTTCATTTTTAGAAAATTTAATTTTTCACATTTTTCCATGAAAAGTGCCATAACCCCCCCTTTGGGTTCTAGGTGAAAATCTCACTCGACTCAAATCAAACAAAAATGTATCCAAGGTGTGTATTGTTGTTCATTTTCATCAAAATAAACAAAATAAAACCCAGAATGTATCCTGAAAGACAATAAATGATCATAAAAGATGCTTCTGCCCAGGTGTTAATGTTACTTAAAGAGCCCAAATTTCTAAAACTATTGCGAAAAACAACAATCTTCTGTTTTAGAGTGAATGTTTGAGGTGTTTAGAAGGCATTTATTTCATTTTTAGAAAATTTAATTTTTCACATTTTTCCATGAAAAGTGCCATAACCCCCCCTTTGGGTTCTAGGTGAAAATCTCACTCGACACAAATCAAACAAAAATGTATCCAAGGTGTGTATTGTTGTTCATTTTCATCAAAATAAACAAAATAAAACCCAGAATGTATCCTGAAAGACAATAAATGATCATAAAAGATGCTTCTGCCTAGGTGTTAATGTTACTAAAAGAGCCCAAATTTCTAAAACTATCGCGAAAAACAACAATCTTCTGTTTTAGAGTGAATGTTTGAGGTGTTTAGAAGGCATTTAATTCATTTTTAGAAAATTTAATTTTTCACATTTTTCCATGAAAAGTGCCAATACCCCCCCCTTTGGGTTCTAGGTGAAAATCTCACTTGACGCAAATCAAACAAAAATGTTTCCATGGTGCGTATTGTTGTACATTTTCATCAAATAAACAAAATAAAACCCAGAATTAATACTGAAAGACAAGAAATGAGCATAAAAGTTGCTTCAGCGCAAGTGTTAATGTTACTAAAATAGCCCAAATTTCTAAAAATATGGCGAAAAACAACAATCTTCTGTTTTAGAGTGAATGTTTGAGTTGTTTAGAAGGCATTTATTTCATTTTTAGAAAATTTAATTTTTCACATTTTTCCATGAAAAGTGCCAATACCCCCCCTTTGGGTTCTAGGTGAAAATCTCACTCGACACAAATCAAACAAAAATGTATCCAAGGTGTGTATTGTTGTTCATTTTCATCAAATAAACAAAATAAAACCCAGAATGTATCCTGAAATACAATAAATGATCATAAAAGATGCTTCAGCGCAGGTGTTAATGTTACTAAAAGAGCCCAAATTTCTAAAATTATTGCGAAAAATAACAATCTTCTGTTTTAGAGTGAATGTTTGAGGTGTTTATTAGGCATTAATTTCATTTTTTGAAAATTTAATTTTTCACATTTTTCCATGAAAAGTGCCAATGCCCCCCCCTTTGGGTTCTAGGTGAAAATCTCAATCGACACAAATCAAACAAAAATGTATCCAAGGTGTGTATTGTTGTTCATTTTCATCAAATAAACAAAATAAAACCCAGAATGTATCCTGAAAAACAATAAAAGATCATAAAAGATGCTTCAGCCCAGGTGTTAATGTTACTAAAAGAGCCCAAATTTCTAAAAATATTGCGAAAAACAACAATCTTCTGTTTTAGAGTGAATGTTTGAGGTGTTTAGAAGGCATTTATTTCATTTTTAGAAAATTTAATTTTTTACATTTTTCCATGAAAAGTGTGTATACCCCCCTTTGGGTTCTAGGTGAAAATCTCACTCGACACAAATCAAACAAAAATGTTTCCATGGTGTGTATTGTTGTTCATTTTCATCAAATAAACAAAATAAAACCCAGAATGAATCCTGAAAGACAATAAAACATCATAAAAGATGCTTCAGCCCAGGTGTTAATGTTACTAAAAGAGCCTAAATTTCTAAAAATATTGCGAAAAACAACAATCTTCTGTTTTAGAGTGAATGTTAGAGGTGTTTAGAAGGCATTTATTTCATTTTTAGAAAATTTAATTTTTCACATTTTTCCATGAAAAGTGCCAATACCCCCCCTTTGGGTTCTAGGTGAAAATCTAACTTGACACAAATCAAACAAAAATGTTTCCATGGTGTGTATTGTTGTTCATTTTCATCAAATAAACAAAATAAAACCTAGAATTCATCTTGAAAGACCAGAAATGAGCATAAAAGTCGCTTCAGCGAAAGTGTTAATGTTACTAAAAGAGCCCAAATTTCTAAAAATATTGCGAAAAACAACAATCATCTGTTTAAGAGTGAATGTTTGAGGTGTTTAGAAGGCATTTATTTCATTTTTAGAAAATTTAATTTTCCACATTTTTCCATTAAAAGTGTTAATACCCCCCTTTGGGTTCTAGGTGAAAATCTCACTCGACACAAATCAAACAAAAATGTTTCCATGGTGTGTATTGTTGTTCATTTTCATCAAATAAACAAAATAAAACCCAGAATTAATCCTGAAAGACAAGAAATGAGCATAAAAGATGCCTCAGCGCAAGTGTTAAGGTTAACTAAAAGAGCCCAAATTTCTAAAAATATTGCGAAAAACAACAATCTTCTGTTTTAGAGTGAATGTTTGAGGTGTTTAGAAGGTATTTATTTCATTTTTAGAAAATTTAATTTTTCACATTTTTCCATGAAAAGTGCCAATACCCCCCCCTTTGGGTTCTAGGTGAAAATCTCACTCGACACAAATCAATCAAAAATGTTTCCATGGTGTGTATTGTTGTTCATTTTCATCAAAATAAACAAAATAAAACCCAGAATGTATCCTGAAAGACAATAAATGATCATAAAAGATGCTTCTGCCTAGGTGTTAATGTTACTAAAAGAGCCCAAATTTCTAAAACTATTGCGAAAAACAACAATCTTCTGTTTTAGAGTGAATGTTAGAGGTGTTTAGAAGGCATTTATTTCATTTTTAGAAAATTTAATTTTTCACATTTTTCCATGAAAAGTGCCAATACCCCCCCTTTGGGTTCTAGGTGAAAATCTAACTTGACACAAATCAAACAAAAATGTTTCCATGGTGTGTATTGTTGTTCATTTTCATCAAATAAACAAAATAAAACCCAGAATTCATCTTGAAAGACCAGAAATGAGCATAAAAGTCGCTTCAGCGAAAGTGTTAATGTTACTAAAAGACCCCAAATTTCTAAAAATATTGCGAAAAACAACAATCATCTGTTTAAGAGTGAATGTTTGAGGTGTTTAGAAGGCATTTATTTCATTTTTAGAAAATTTAATTTTCCACATTTTTCCATTAAAAGTGTTAATACCCCCCTTTGGGTTCTAGGTGAAAATCTCACTCGACACAAATCAAACAAAAATGTTTCCATGGTGTGTATTGTTGTTCATTTTCATCAAATAAACAAAATAAAACCCAGAATTAATCCTGAAAGACAAGAAATGAGCATAAAAGATGCCTCAGCGCAAGTGTTAAGGTTAACTAAAAGAGCCCAAATTTCTAAAAATATTGCGAAAAACAACAATCTTCTGTTTTAGAGTGAATGTTTGAGGTGTTTAGAAGGTATTTATTTCATTTTTAGAAAATTTAATTTTTCACATTTTTCCATGAAAAGTGCCAATACCCCCCCCCTTTGGGTTCTAGGTGAAAATCTCACTCGCCACAAATCAATCAAAAATGTTTCCATGGTGTGTATTGTTGTTCATTTTCATCAAAATAAACAAAATAAAACCCAGAATGTATCCTGAAAGACAATAAATGATCATAAAAGATGCTTCTGCCTAGGTGTTAATGTTACTAAAAGAGCCCAAATTTCTAAAACTATTGCGAAAAACAACAATCTTCTGTTTTAGAGTGAATGTTTGAGGTGTTTAAAAGGCATTTTTTTCATTTTTAGAAAATTTAATTTTTCACATTTTTCCATGAAAAGTGCCAATACCCCCCCCTTTGGGTTCTAGGTGAAAATCTCACTTGACGCAAATCAAACAAAAATGTTTCCATGGTGCGTATTGTTGTACATTTTCATCAAATAAACAAAATAAAACCCAGAATTAATACTGAAAGACAAGAAAAAAGCATAAAAGTTGCTTCAGCGCAAGTGTTAATGTTACTAAAATAGCCCAAATTTCTAAAAATATGGCGAAAAACAACAATCTTCTGTTTTAGAGTGAATGTTTGAGTTGTTTAGAAGGCATTTATTTCATTTTTAGAAAATTTAATTTTTGACATTTTTCCATGAAAAGTGCCAATACCCCCCCTTTGGGTTCTAGATGAAAATCTCACTCGACACAAATCAAACAAAAATGTATCCAAGGTGTGTATTGTTGTTCATTTTCATCAAATAAACAAAATAAAACCCAGAATAAATACTGAAAGACAAGAAATGAGCATAAAAGATGCTTCATGGGAAGTGTTAATGTTACTAAAAGAGCCCAAATTTCTAAAAATATTGCAAAAAAACAAAAATTTTCAGTTTTAGAGTGAATGTTTGAGGTGTATAGAAGCCATTTATGTCATTTTTAGAAAATTTAATTTTTCACATTTTTCCATGAAAAGTGCCAATACCCCCCCTTTGGGCTCTTGGTGAAAATATCACTCGACAAAAATCGAACAAAAATGTTTCCATGGTGTGTATTCTTGTTCATTTTCATCAAATAAACAAATTAAAACCCAGGTTAAATCCTGAAAGACACGAAATGCGCATAAAAGATGCTTCAGCGAAAGTGTTAATGTTACTAAAAGAGCCCAAATTTCTAAAAATATTGCGAAAAACAATAATCTTCTGTTTTAGAGTGAATGTTTGAGGTGTATAGAAGGCATTTATTTCATTTTTAGAAAATTTAATTTTTCACATTTTTCCATGAAAAGTGCCAATACCCCCCCCTTTGGGTTCTAGGTGAAAATCTCACTCGACACAAATCAAACAAAAATGTTTCCATGGTGTGTATTGTTGTTCATTTTCATCAAATAAACAAAATAAAACCCAGAATTAATCCTGAAAGACAAGAAATGAGCATAAAAGATGCCTCAGCGCAAGTGTTAAGGTTAACTAAAAGAGCCCAAATTTCTAAAAATATTGCGAAAAACAACAATCTTCTGTTTTAGAGTGAATGTTTGAGGTGTTTAGAAGGTATTTATTTCATTTTTAGAAAATTTAATTTTTCACATTTTTCCATGAAAAGTGCCAATACCCCCCCCTTTGGGTTCTAGGTGAAAATCTCACTCGACACAAATCAATCAAAAATGTTTCCATGGTGTGTATTGTTGTTCATTTTCATCAAAATAAACAAAATAAAACCCAGAATGTATCCTGAAAGACAATAAATGATCATAAAAGATGCTTCTGCCTAGGTGTTAATGTTACTAAAAGAGCCCAAATTTCTAAAACTATTGCGAAAAACAACAATCTTCTGTTTTAGAGTGAATGTTAGAGGTGTTTAGAAGGCATTTATTTCATTTTTAGAAAATTTAATTTTTCACATTTTTCCATGAAAAGTGCCAATACCCCCCCTTTGGGTTCTAGGTGAAAATCTAACTTGACACAAATCAAACAAAAATGTTTCCATGGTGTGTATTGTTGTTCATTTTCATCAAATAAACAAAATAAAACCCAGAATTCATCTTGAAAGACCAGAAATGAGCATAAAAGTCGCTTCAGCGAAAGTGTTAATGTTACTAAAAGACCCCAAATTTCTAAAAATATTGCGAAAAACAACAATCATCTGTTTAAGAGTGAATGTTTGAGGTGTTTAGAAGGCATTTATTTCATTTTTAGAAAATTTAATTTTCCACATTTTTCCATTAAAAGTGTTAATACCCCCCTTTGGGTTCTAGGTGAAAATCTCACTCGACACAAATCAAACAAAAATGTTTCCATGGTGTGTATTGTTGTTCATTTTCATCAAATAAACAAAATAAAACCCAGAATTAATCCTGAAAGACAAGAAATGAGCATAAAAGATGCCTCAGCGCAAGTGTTAAGGTTAACTAAAAGAGCCCAAATTTCTAAAAATATTGCGAAAAACAACAATCTTCTGTTTTAGAGTGAATGTTTGAGGTGTTTAGAAGGTATTTATTTCATTTTTAGAAAATTTAATTTTTCACATTTTTCCATGAAAAGTGCCAATACCCCCCCCCTTTGGGTTCTAGGTGAAAATCTCACTCGCCACAAATCAATCAAAAATGTTTCCATGGTGTGTATTGTTGTTCATTTTCATCAAAATAAACAAAATAAAACCCAGAATGTATCCTGAAAGACAATAAATGATCATAAAAGATGCTTCTGCCTAGGTGTTAATGTTACTAAAAGAGCCCAAATTTCTAAAACTATTGCGAAAAACAACAATCTTCTGTTTTAGAGTGAATGTTTGAGGTGTTTAAAAGGCATTTTTTTCATTTTTAGAAAATTTAATTTTTCACATTTTTCCATGAAAAGTGCCAATACCCCCCCCTTTGGGTTCTAGGTGAAAATCTCACTTGACGCAAATCAAACAAAAATGTTTCCATGGTGCGTATTGTTGTACATTTTCATCAAATAAACAAAATAAAACCCAGAATTAATACTGAAAGACAAGAAAAAAGCATAAAAGTTGCTTCAGCGCAAGTGTTAATGTTACTAAAATAGCCCAAATTTCTAAAAATATGGCGAAAAACAACAATCTTCTGTTTTAGAGTGAATGTTTGAGTTGTTTAGAAGGCATTTATTTCATTTTTAGAAAATTTAATTTTTGACATTTTTCCATGAAAAGTGCCAATACCCCCCCCTTTGGGTTCTAGATGAAAATCTCACTCGACACAAATCAAACAAAAATGTATCCAAGGTGTGTATTGTTGTTCATTTTCATCAAATAAACAAAATAAAACCCAGAATAAATACTGAAAGACAAGAAATGAGCATAAAAGATGCTTCATGGGAAGTGTTAATGTTACTAAAAGAGCCCAAATTTCTAAAAATATTGCAAAAAAAACAAAAATTTTCAGTTTTAGAGTGAATGTTTGAGGTGTATAGAAGCCATTTATGTCATTTTTAGAAAATTTAATTTTTCACATTTTTCCATGAAAAGTGCCAATACCCCCCCTTTGGGCTCTTGGTGAAAATATCACTCGACAAAAATCGAACAAAAATGTTTCCATGGTGTGTATTCTTGTTCATTTTCATCAAATAAACAAATTAAAACCCAGGTTAAATCCTGAAAGACACGAAATGCGCATAAAAGATGCTTCAGCGAAAGTGTTAATGTTACTAAAAGAGCCCAAATTTCTAAAAATATTGCGAAAAACAATAATCTTCTGTTTTAGAGTGAATGTTTGAGGTGTATAGAAGGCATTTATTTCATTTTAGAAAATTTAATTTTTCACATTTTTCCATGAAAAGTGCCAATACCCCCCCCTTTGGGTTCTAGGTGAAAATCTCACTCGACACAAATCAAACAAAAATGTTTCCATGGTGTGTATTGTTGTTCATTTTCATCAAATAAACAAAATAAAACCCAGAATTAATCCTTAAAGACAAGAAATGAGCATTAAAGATGCTTCAGCGCAAGTGTTAATGTTACTAAAAGAGCCCAAATTTCTAAAATATTGCGATAAAACAACAATCTTCTGTTTTAGAGTGAATATTTGAGGTGTTTAGAAGGCATTTATTTCATTTTTAGAAAATTTAATTTTTCACATTTTTCCATGAATAGTGCCAATACCCCCCTTTGGGTTCTAGGTGAAAATCTCACTCGACACAAATCAAACAAAAATGTATCCAAGGTGTGTATTGTTGTTCATTTTCATCAAATAAACAAAATAAAACCCAGAATTAATCTTGAAAGACAAGAAATGAGCATAGAAGTTGCTTCAGCGAAAGTGTTAATGTTACTAAAAGAGCCCAAATTTCTAAAAATATTGCGAAAAACAACAATCTTCTGTTTTAGAGTGAATGTTTGAGGTGTTTAGAAGGCATTTATTTCATTTTTAGAAAATTTAATTTTTCACATTTTTCCATGAAAAGTGCCAATACCCCCCTTTGGGTTCTAGGTGAAAATCTCACTCGACAAAAATCAAACAAAAATGTATCCAAGGTGTGTATTGTTGTTCATTTTCATCAAATAAACAAAATAAAACCCAGAATGAATCCTGAAAGACAAGAAATGAGCATAAAAGTTGCTTCAGCGCAAGTGGTAATGTTACTAAAAGAGCCCAAATTTCTAAAAATATTGCGAAAAACAATAATCTTCTGTTTTAGAGTGAATGTTTGAGGTGTTAAGAAGGCATTTATTTCATTTTTAGAAAATTTAATTTTTCACATTTTTCCATGAAAAGTGCCAATACCCCCCCCCCTTTGGGTTCTAGATGAAAATCTCACTCGACACAAATCAAACAAAAATGTTTCCATGGTGTGTATTGTTGTTCATTTTCATCAAATAAACAAAATTAAACCCAGAATTAATCCTGAAAGACAAGAAATGAGCATTAAAGATGCTTCAGCGCAAGTGTTTATGTTACTAAAAGAGCCCAATATTCTAAAAATATTGCGAAAAACAACAATCTTCTGTTTTAGAGTGAATATTTGAGGTGTTTAGAAGGCATTTATTTCATTTTTAGAAAATTTAATTTTTCACATTTTTCCATGAAAAGTGCCAATACCCCCCCTTTGGGTTCTAGGTGAAAAACTAACTTGACACATATCAAACAAAAATGTATCCAAGGTGTGTATTGTTGTTCATTTTCATCAAAATAAACAAAATAAAACCCAGAATGTATCCTGAAAGACAATAAATGATCATAAAAGATGCTTCTGCCTAGGTGTTAATGTTACTAAAAGAGCCCAAATTTCTAAAACTATTGCGAAAAACAACAATCTTCTGTTTTAGAGTGAATGTTTGAGGTGTTTAGAAGGCATTTATTTCATTTTTAGAAAATTTAATTTTTCACATTTTTCCATGAAAAGTGCCAATACCCCCCCTTTGGGTTCTAGGTGAAAATCTCACTCGACACAAATCAAACAAAAATGTTTCCATGGGTGTACTGTTGCTCATTTTCATCAAATAAACAAAATAAAACCCAGAATGAATCCTGAAAGACAAGAAATGAGCATAAAAGTTGCTTCAGCGCAAGTGTTAATGTTACTAAAAGAGCCCAAATTTCTAAAAATATTGCGAAAAACAACAATCTTCTGTTTTAGAGTGAATGTTTGAGGTGTTTAGAAGGCATTTATTTCATTTTTAGAAAATTTAATTTTTCACATTTTTCCATGAAAAGTGCCAATACCCCCCCCTTTGGGTTCTAGGTGAAAATCTCACTCGACACAAATCAAACAAAAATGTTTTAATGGTGTGTATTGTTGTTCATTTTCATCAAATAAACAAAATAAAACCCAGAATGTATCCTGAAAGACAATAAATGATCATAAAAGATGCTTCAGCCCAGGTGTTAATGTTACTAAAAGAGCCCAAATTTCTAAAAATATTGCGAAAAACAACAGTCTTCTGTTTTAGAGTGAATGTTTGAGGTGTTTAGAAGGCATTTATTTCATTTTTAGAAAATTTAATTTTTCACATTTTTCCATGAAAAGTGCCAATACACCCCCCTTTGGGTTCTAGGTGAAAATCTCACTTGACGCAAATCAAACAAAAATGTTTCCATGGTGTTTACTGTTGTTCATTTTCATCAAATAAACAAAATAAAACCCAGAATGGATCCTGAAAGACAAGAAATGAGCATAAAAGTTGCTTCAGCGCAAGTGTTAATGTTACTAAAAGAGCCAATATTTCTAAAAATATTGCGAAAAACAATAATCTTCTGTTTTAGAGTGAATGTTTGAGGTGTTAAGAAGGCATTTATTTCATTTTTAGAAAATTTAATTTTTCACATTTTTCCATGAAAAGTGCCAATACCCCCCCCTTTGGGTTCTAGAAGAAAATCTCACTCGACACAAATCAAACAAAAATGTTTCCATGGTGTGTATTGTTGTTCATTTTCATCAAATAAACAAAATAAAACCCAGAATTAATCTTGAAAGACAAGAAATGAGCATAGAAGTTGCTTCAGCGAAAGTGTTAATGTTACTAAAAGAGCCCAAATTTCTAAAAATATTGCGAAAAACAACAATCTTCTGTTTTAGAGTGAATGTTTGAGGTGTTTAGAAGGCATTTATTTCATTTTTAGAAAATTTAATTTTTCACATTTTTCTATGAAAAGTGCCAATACCCCCCTTTGGGTTCTAGAAGAAAATCTCACTCGACACAAATCAAACAAAAATGTTTCCATGGTGTGTATTGTTGTTCATTTTCATCAAATAAACAAAATAAAACCCAGAATTAATCTTGAAAGACAAGAAATGAGCATAGAAGTTGCTTCAGCGAAAGTGTTAATGTTACTAAAAGAGCCCAAATTTCTAAAAATATTGCGAAAAACAACAATCTTCTGTTTTAGAGTGAATGTTTGAGGTGTTTAGAAGGCATTTATTTCATTTTTAGAAAATTTAATTTTTCACATTTTTCCATGAAAAGTGCCAATACCCCCCCCTTTGGGTTCTAGGTGAAAATCTCACTTGACGCAAATCAAACAAAAAAGTTTCCATGGTGTTTACTGTTGTTCATTTTCATCAAATAAACAAAATAAAACCCAGAATGGATCCTGAAAGACAAGAAATGAGCATAAAAGTTGCTTCAGCGCAAGTGTTAATGTTACTAAAAGAGCCAATATTTCTAAAAATATTGCGAAAAACAATAATCTTCTGTTTTAGAGTGAATGTTTGAGGTGTTAAGAAGGCATTTATTTCATTTTTAGAAAATTTAATTTTTCACATTTTTCCATGAAAAGTGCCAATACCCCCCCCTTTAGGTTCTAGGTGAAAATCTCACTTGACGCAAATCAAACAAAAATGTTTCCATGGTGTGTATTGTTGTTCATTTTCATCAAATAAACAAAATTAAACCCAGAATTAATCCTGAAAGACAAGAAATGAGCATTAAAGATGCTTCAGCGCAAGTGTTTATGTTACTAAAAGAGCCCAATATTCTAAAAATATTGCGAAAAACAACAATCTTCTGTTTTAGAGTGAATATTTGAGGTGTTTAGAAGGCATTTATTTCATTTTTAGAAAATTTAATTTTTCACATTTTTCTATGAAAAGTGCCAATACCCCCCTTTGGGTTCTAGGTGAAAATCTCACTCGACACAAATCAAACAAAAATGTATCCAAGGTGTGTATTGTTGTTCATTTTCATCAAATAAACAAAATGAAACCCAGAATGTATCCTGAAAGACAATAAATGATCATAAAAGATGCTTCAGCCCAGGTGTTAATGTTACTAAAAGAGCCCAAATTTCTAAAAATATTGCGAAAAACAACAATCTTCTGTTTTAGAGTGAATGTTTGAGGTGTTTAGAAGGCATTTATTTCATTTTTAGAAAATTTAATTTTTCACATTTTTCCATGAAAAGTGCCCTTTGGGTTCTAGGTGAAAATCTCACTTGACGCAAATCAAACAAAAATGTTTCCATGGTGTGTACTGTTGTTCATTTTCATCAAATAAACAAAATAAAACCCAGAATGAATCCTGAAAGACAAGAAATGAGCATAAAAGTTGCTTCAGCGCAAGTGTTAATGTTACTAAAAGAGCCCAAATTTCTAAAAATATTGCGAAAAACAATAATCTTCTGTTTAAGAGTGAATGTTTGAGGTGTTAAGAAGGCATTTATTTCATTTTTAGAAAATTTAATTTTTCACATTTTTCCATGAAAAGTGCCAATACCCCCCCCTTTGGGTTCTAGATGAAAATCTCACTCGACACAAATCAAACAAAAATGTTTCCATGGTGTGTATTGTTGTTCATTTTCATCAAATAAACAAAATTAAACCCAGAATTAATCCTGAAAGACAAGAAATGAGCATTAAAGATGCTTCAGCGCAAGTGTTTATGTTACTAAAAGAGCCCAATATTCTAAAAATATTGCGAAAAACAACAATCTTCTGTTTAAGAGTGAATATTTGAGGTGTTTAGAAGGCATTTATTTCATTTTTAGAAAATTTAATTTTTCACATTTTTCCATGAAAAGTGCCAATACCCCCCCTTTGGGTTCTAGGTGAAAATCTAACTTGACACATATCAAACAAAAATGTTTCCATGGTGTGTATTGTTGTTCATTTTCATCAAATAAACAAAATAAAACACAGAATTAATCCTGAAAGACAAGAAATGAGCATAAAAGATGCTTCAGCGCAAGTGTTAATGTTACTAAAAGAGCCCAAATTTCTGAAAATATTGCGAAAAACAACAATCTTCTGTTTTAGAGTAAATGTTTGAGGTGTTTAGAAGGCATTTATTTCATTTTTAGAAACTTTAATTTTTCACATTTTTCCATGAAAAGTGCCATAACCCCCCCCTTTGGGTTCTAGGTGAAAATCTCACTCGACACAAATCAAACAAAAATGTATCCAAGGTGTGTATTGTTGTTCATTTTCATCAAAATAAACAAAATAAAACCCAGAATGTATCCTGAAAGACAATAAATGATCATAAAAGATGCTTCTGCCCAGGTGTTAATGTTACTAAAAGAGCCCAAATTTCTAAAAATATTGCGAAAAACAACAATCTTCTGTTTTAGAGTGAATGTTTGAGGTGTTTAGAAGGCATTTATTTCATTTTTAGAAAATTTAATTTTTCACATTTTTCCATGAAAAGATCCAATACCCCCCCCTTTGGGTTCTAGGTGAAAATCTCACTTAACGCAAATCAAACAAAAATGTTTCCATGGTGTGTACTGTTGTTCATTTTCATCAAATAAACAAAATAAAACCCAGAATGAATCCTGAAAGACAAGAAATGAGCATAAAAGTTGCTTCAGCGCAAGTGTTAATGTTACTAAAAGAGCCCAAATTTCTAAAAATATTGCGAAAAACAATAATCTTCTGTTTTAGAGTGAATGTTTAGGTGTTAAGAAGGCATTTATTTCATTTTTAGAAAATTTAATTTTTCACATTTTTCCATGAAAAGTGCCAATACCCCCCCCCCCTTTGGGTTCTAGATGAAAATCTCACTCGACACAAATCAAACAAAAATGTTTCCATGGTGTGTATTGTTGTTCATTTTCATCAAATAAACAAAATAAAACCCAGAATTAATCTTGAAAGACAAGAAATGAGCATAGAAGTTGCTTCAGCGAAAGTGTTAATGTTACTAAAAGAGCCCAAATTTCTAAAAATATTGCGAAAAACAACAATCTTCTGTTTTAGAGTGAATGTTTGAGGTGTTTAGAAGGCATTTATTTCATTTTTAGAAAATTTAATTTTTCACATTTTTCTATGAAAAGTGCCAATACCCCCCTTTGGGTTCTAGGTGAAAATCTCACTCGACACAAATCAAACAAAAATGTATCCAAGGTGTGTATTGTTGTTCATTTTCATCAAATAAACAAAATAAAACCCAGAATGTATCCTGAAAGACAATAAATGATCATAAAAGATGCTTCAGCCCAGGTGTTAATGTTACTAAAAGAGCCCAAATTTCTAAAAATATTGCGAAAAACAACAATCTTCTGTTTTAGAGTGAATGTTTGAGGTGTTTAGAAGGCATTTATTTCATTTTTAGAAAATTTAATTTTTCACATTTTTCCATGAAAAGTGCCAATACCCCCCCTTTGGGTTCTAGGTGAAAATCTCACTTGACGCAAATCAAACAAAAATGTTTCCATGGTGTGTACTGTTGTTCATTTTCATCAAATAAACAAAATAAAACCCAGAATGAATCCTGAAAGACAAGAAATGAGCATAAAAGTTGCTTCAGCGCAAGTGTTAATGTTACTAAAAGAGCCCAAATTTCTAAAAATATTGCGAAAAACAATAATCTTCTGTTTTAGAGTGAATGTTTGAGGTGTTAAGAAGGCATTTATTTCATTTTTAGAAAATTTAATTTTTCACATTTTTCCATGAAAAGTGCCAATACCCCCCCCTTTGGGTTCTAGATGAAAATCTCACTCGACACAAATCAAACAAAAATGTTTCCATGGTGTGTATTGTTGATCATTTTCATCAAATAAACAAAATTAAACCCAGAATTAATCCTGAAAGACAAGAAATGAGCATTAAAGATGCTTCAGCGCAAGTGTTTATGTTACTAAAAGAGCCCAATATTCTAAAAATATTGCGAAAAACAACAATCTTCTGTTTTAGAGTGAATATTTGAGGTGTTTAGAAGGCATTTATTTCATTTTTAGAAAATTTAATTTTTCACATTTTTCCATGAAAAGTGCCAATACCCCCCCCTTTGGGTTCTAAGTGAAAATCTCACTCGACACAAATCAAACAAAAATGTTTTAATGGTGTGTATTGTTGTTCATTTTCATCAAATAAACAAAATAAAACCCAGAATTAATCTTGAAAGACAAGAAATGAGCATAGAAGTTGCTTCAGCGAAAGTGTTAATGTTACTAAAAGAGCCCAAATTTCTAAAAATATTGCGAAAAACAACAATCTTCTGTTTTAGAGTGAATGTTAGAGGTGTTTAGAAGGCATTTATTTCATTTTTAGAAAATTTAATTTTTCACATTTTTCCATGAAAAGTGCCAATACCCCCCCTTTGGGTTCTAGGTGAAAATCTAACTTGACACATATCAAACAAAAATGTTTCCATGGTGTGTATTGTTGTTCATTTTCATCAAATAAACAAAATAAAACACAGAATTAATCCTGAAAGACAAGAAATGAGCATAAAAGATGCTTCAGCGCAAGTGTTAATGTTGCTAAAAGAGCCCAAAATTTCTGAAAATATTGCGAAAAACAACAATCTTCTGTTTTAGAGTAAATGTTTGAGGTGTTTAGAAGGCATTTATTTCATTTTTAGAAACTTTAATTTTTCACATTTTTCCATGAAAAGTGCCATAACCCCCCCCTTTGGGTTCTAGGTGAAAATCTCACTCGACACAAATCAAACAAAAAAGTATCCAAGGTGTGTATTGTTGTTCATTTTCATCAAAATAAACAAAATAAAACCCAGAATGTATCCTGAAAGACAATAAATGATCATAAAAGATGCTTCTGCCCAGGTGTTAATGTTACTAAAAGAGCCCAAATTTCTAAAAATATTGCGAAAAACAACAATCTTCTGTTTTAGAGTGAATGTTTGAGGTGTTTAGAAGGCATTTATTTCATTTTCAGAAAATTTAATTTTTTACATTTTTCCATGAAAAGTGTTTATACCCCCCTTTGGGTTCTAGGTGAAAATCTCACTCGACACAAATCAAACAAAAATGTATCCAAGGTGTGTATTGTTGTTCATTTTCATCAAAATAAACAAAATAAAACCCAGAATGTATCCTGAAAGACAATAAATGATCATAAAAGATGCTTCTGCCTAGGTGTTAATGTTACTAAAAGAGCCCAAATTTCTAAAACTATTGCGAAAAACAACAATCTTCTGTTTTAGAGTGAATGTTTGAGGTGTTTAGAAGGCATTTATTTCATTTTTAGAAAATTTAATTTTTCACATTTTTCCATGAAAAGTGCCAATACCCCCCCCTTTAGGTTCTAGGTGAAAATCTCACTTGACGCAAATCAAACAAAAATGTTTCCATGGTGTGTATTGTTGTACATTTTCATCAAATAAACAAAATAAAACCCAGAATTAATACTGAAAGACAAGAAATGAGCATAAAATTTGCTTCAGCGCAAGTGTTAATGTTACTAAAATAGCCCAAATTTTTAAAAATATTGCGAAAAACAACAATCTTCTGTTTTAGAGTGAATGTTTGAGTTGTTTAGAAGGCATTTATTTCATTTTTAGAAAATTTAATTTTTCACATTTTTCCATGAAAAGTGCCAATACCCCCCCTTTGGGTTCTAGGTGAAAATCTCACTTGACACAAATCAAACAAAAATGTATCCAAGGTGTGTATTGTTGTTCATTTTCATCAAATAAACAAAATAAAACCCAGAATGTATCCTGAAATACAATAAATGATCATAAAAGATGCTTCAGAGAAAGTGTTAATGTTACTAAAATAGCCCAAATTTCTAAAAATATTGCGAAAAACAACAATCTTCTGTTTTAGAGTGAATGTTTGAGTTGTTTAGAAGGCATTTATTTCATTTTTAGAAAATTTAATTTTTCACATCTTTCCATGAAAAGTGCCAATACCCCCCCTTTGGGTTCTAGGTGAAAATCTCACTCGACACAAATCAAACAAAAATGTATCCAAGGTGTGTATTGTTGTTCATTTTCATCAAATAAACAAAATAAAACCCAGAATGTATCCTGAAATACAATAAATGATCATAAAAGATGCTTCAGAGAAAGTGTTAATGTTACTAAAATAGCCCCAAATTTCTAAAAATATATCGAAAAACAACAATCTTCTGTTTTAGAGTGAATGTTTGAGGTGTTTAGAAGGCATTTATTTCATTTTTAGAAAATTTAATTTTTCACATTTTTCCATGAAAAGTGCCAATACCCCCCCTTTGGGTTCTAGGTGAAAATCTCACTTGACGCAAATCAAACAAAAATGTTTCCATGGTGTGTACTGTTGTTCATTTTCATCAAATAAACAAAATAAAACCCAGAATGAATCCTGAAAGACAAGAAATGAGCATAAAAGTTGCTTCAGCGCAAGTGTTAATGTTACTAAAAGAGCCCAAATTTCTAAAAATATTGCGAAAAACAACAATCTTCTGTTTTAGAGTGAATGTTTGAGGTGTTTAGAAGGCATTTATTTCATTTTTAGAAATTTAATTTTTCACATTTTTCCATGAAAAGTGCCAATACCCCCCCCCTTTGGGTTCTAGGTGAAAATCTCACTCGACACAAATCAAACAAAAATGTTTCCATGGTGTGTATTGTTGTTCATTTTCATCAAATAAACAAAATTAAACCCAGAATTAATCCTGAAAGACAAGAAATGAGCATTGAAGATGCTTCAGCGCAAGTGTTAATGTTACTAAAAGAGCCCAAATTTTCTAAAAATATTGCGAAAAATAACAATATTCTGTTTTAGAGTGAATGTTTGAGGTGTTTAGAAGGCATTTATTTCATTTTTAGAAAATTTAATTTTTCACATTTTTCCATGAAAAGTGCCAATACCCCCCCCCTTTGGGTTCTAAGTGAAAATCTCACTCGACCACAAATCAAACAAAAATGTTTTAATGGTGTGTATTGTTGTTCATTTTCATCAAATAAACAAAATAAAACCCAGAATTAATCTTGAAAGACAAGAAATGAGCATAGAAGTTGCTTCAGCGAAAGTGTTAATGTTACTAAAAGAGCCCAAATTTCTAAAAATATTGCGAAAAACAACAATCTTCTGTTTTAGAGTCAATGTTTGAGGTGTTTAGAAGGCATTTTTTTCATTTTTAGAAAATTTAATTTTTCACATTTTTCCATGAAAAGTGCCAATACCCCCCCCTTTGGGTTCTAGGTGAAAATCTCACTCGACGCAAATCAAACAAAAATGTTTCCATGGTGTGTATTGTTTGTACATTTTCATCAAATAAACAAAATAAAACCCAGAATGTATCCTGAAAGACAATAAATGATCATAAAAGATGCTTCAGCCCAGGTGTTAATGTTACTAAAAGAGCCCAAATTTCTAAAAATATTGCGAAAAACAACAATCTTCTGTTTTAGAGTGAATGTTTGAAGTGTTTAGAAGGCATTTATTTCATTTTTAGAAAATTTAATTTTTCACATTTTTCTATGAAAAGTGCCAATACCCCCCTTTGGGTTCTAGGTGAAAATCTCACTCGACACAAATCAAACAAAAATGTATCCAAGGTGTGTATTGTTGTTCATTTTCATCAAATAAACAAAATAAAACCCAGAATGTATCCTGAAAGACAATAAATGATCATAAAAGATGCTTCAGCCCAGGTGTTAATGTTACTAAAAGAGCCCAAATTTCTAAAACTATTGCGAAAAACAACAATCTTCTGTTTTAGAGTGAATGTTTGAGGTGTTTAGAAGGCATTTATTTCATTTTTAGAAAATTTAATTTTTCACATTTTTCCATGAAAAGTGCCAATACCCCCCCTTTGGGTTCTAGGTGAAAATCTCACTTGACGCAAATCAAACAAAAATGTTTCCATGGTGTGTACTGTTGTTCATTTTCATCAAATAAACAAAATAAAACCCAGAATGAATCCTGAAAGACAAGAAATGAGCATAAAAGTTGCTTCAGCGCAAGTGTTAATGTTACTAAAAGAGCCCAAATTTCTAAAAATATTGCGAAAAACAATAATCTTCTGTTTTAGAGTGAATGTTTGAGGTGTTAAGAAGGCATTTATTTCATTTTTAGAAAATTTAATTTTTCACATTTTTCCATGAAAAGTGCCAATACCCCCCCCTTTGGGTTCTAGATGAAAATCTCACTCGACACAAATCAAACAAAAATGTTTCCATGGTGTGTATTGTTGATCATTTTCATCAAATAAACAAAATTAAACCCAGAATTAATCCTGAAAGACAAGAAATGAGCATTAAAGATGCTTCAGCGCAAGTGTTTATGTTACTAAAAGAGCCCAATATTCTAAAAATATTGCGAAAAACAACAATCTTCTGTTTTAGAGTGAATATTTGAGGTGTTTAGAAGGCATTTATTTCATTTTTAGAAAATTTAATTTTTCACATTTTTCCATGAAAAGTGCCAATACCCCCCCCTTTGGGTTCTAAGTGAAAATCTCACTCGACACAAATCAAACAAAAATGTTTTAATGGTGTGTATTGTTGTTCATTTTCATCAAATAAACAAAATAAAACCCAGAATTAATCTTGAAAGACAAGAAATGAGCATAGAAGTTGCTTCAGCGAAAGTGTTAATGTTACTAAAAGAGCCCAAATTTCTAAAAATATTGCGAAAAACAACAATCTTCTGTTTTAGAGTGAATGTTAGAGGTGTTTAGAAGGCATTTATTTCATTTTTAGAAAATTTAATTTTTCACATTTTTCCATGAAAAGTGCCAATACCCCCCCTTTGGGTTCTAGGTGAAAATCTAACTTGACACATATCAAACAAAAATGTTTCCATGGTGCGTATTGTTGTTCATTTTCATCAAATAAACAAAATAAAACACAGAATTAATCCTGAAAGACAAGAAATGAGCATAAAAGATGCTTCAGCGCAAGTGTTAATGTTGCTAAAAGAGCCCAAATTTCTGAAAATATTGCGAAAAACAACAATCTTCTGTTTTAGAGTGAATGTTTGAGGTGTTTAGAAGGCATTTATTTCATTTTTAGAAACTTTAATTTTTCACATTTTTCCATGAAAAGTGCCATAACCCCCCCCTTTGGGTTCTAGGTGAAAATCTCACTCGACACAAATCAAACAAAAAAGTATCCAAGGTGTGTATTGTTGTTCATTTTCATCAAATAAACAAAATAAAACCCAGAATGTATCCTGAAAGACAATAAATGATCATAAAAGATGCTTCTGCCCAGGTGTTAATGTTACTAAAAGAGCCCAAATTTCTAAAAATATTGCGAAAAACAACAATCTTCTGTTTTAGAGTGAATGTTTGAGGTGTTTAGAAGGCATTTATTTCATTTTCAGAAAATTTAATTTTTTACATTTTTCCATGAAAAGTGTTTATACCCCCCTTTGGGTTCTAGGTGAAAATCTCACTCGACACAAATCAAACAAAAATGTATCCAAGGTGTGTATTGTTGTTCATTTTCATCAAAATAAACAAAATAAAACCCAGAATGTATCCTGAAAGACAATAAATGATCATAAAAGATGCTTCTGCCTAGGTGTTAATGTTACTAAAAGAGCCCAAATTTCTAAAACTATTGCGAAAAACAACAATCTTCTGTTTTAGAGTGAATGTTTGAGGTGTTTAGAAGGCATTTATTTCATTTTTAGAAAATTTAATTTTTCACATTTTTCCATGAAAAGTGCCAATACCCCCCCCCTTTAGGTTCTAGGTGAAAATCTCACTTGACGCAAATCGAACAAAAATGTTTCCATGGTGTGTATTGTTGTACATTTTCATCAAATAAACAAAATAAAACCCAGAATTAATACTGAAAGACAAGAAATGAGCATAAAATTTGCTTCAGCGCAAGTGTTAATGTTACTAAAATAGCCCAAATTTTTAAAAATATTGCGAAAAACAACAATCTTCTGTTTTAGAGTGAATGTTTGAGTTGTTTAGAAGGCATTTATTTCATTTTTAGAAAATTTAATTTTTCACATTTTTCCATGAAAAGTGCCAATACCCCCCCTTTGGGTTCTAGGTGAAAATCTCACTTGACACAAATCAAACAAAAATGTATCCAAGGTGTGTATTGTTGTTCATTTTCATCAAATAAACAAAATAAAACCCAGAATGTATCCTGAAATACAATAAATGATCATAAAAGATGCTTCAGAGAAAGTGTTAATGTTACTAAAATAGCCCAAATTTCTAAAAATATTGCGAAAAACAACAATCTTCTGTTTTAGAGTGAATGTTTGAGTTGTTTAGAAGGCATTTATTTCATTTTTAGAAAATTTAATTTTTCACATTTTTCCATGAAAAGTGCCAATACCCCCCCTTTGGGTTCTAGGTGAAAATCTCACTCGACACAAATCAAACAAAAATGTATCCAAGGTGTGTATTGTTGTTCATTTTCATCAAATAAACAAAATAAAACCCAGAATGTATCCTGAAATACAATAAATGATCATAAAAGATGCTTCAGAGAAAGTGTTAATGTTACTAAAATAGCCCAAATTTCTAAAAATATATCGAAAAACAACAATCTTCTGTTTTAGAGTGAATGTTTGAGGTGTTTAGAAGGCATTTATTTCATTTTTAGAAAATTTAATTTTTCACATTTTTCCATGAAAAGTGCCAATACCCCCCCTTTGGGTTCTAGGTGAAAATCTCACTTGACGCAAATCAAACAAAAATGTTTCCATGGTGTGTACTGTTGTTCATTTTCATCAAATAAACAAAATAAAACCCAGAATGAATCCTGAAAGACAAGAAATGAGCATAAAAGTTGCTTCAGCGCAAGTGTTAATGTTACTAAAAGAGCCCAAATTTCTAAAAATATTGCGAAAAACAACAATCTTCTGTTTTAGAGTGAATGTTTGAGGTGTTTAGAAGGCATTTATTTCATTTTTAGAAAATTTAATTTTTCACATTTTTCCATGAAAAGTGCCAATACCCCCCCCTTTGGGTTCTAGGTGAAAATCTCACTCGACACAAATCAAACAAAAATGTTTCCATGGTGTGTATTGTTGTTCATTTTCATCAAATAAACAAAATTAAACCCAGAATTAATCCTGAAAGACAAGAAATGAGCATTGAAGATGCTTCAGCGCAAGTGTTAATGTTACTAAAAGAGCCCAAATTTCTAAAAATATTGCGAAAAACAACAATATTCTGTTTTAGAGTGAATGTTTGAGGTGTTTAGAAGGCATTTATTTCATTTTTAGAAAATTTAATTTTTCACATTTTTCCATGAAAAGTGCCAATACCCCCCCCCTTTGGGTTCTAAGTGAAAATCTCACTCGACACAAATCAAACAAAAATGTTTTAATGGTGTGTATTGTTGTTCATTTTCATCAAATAAACAAAATAAAACCCAGAATTAATCTTGAAAGACAAGAAATGAGCATAGAAGTTGCTTCAGCGAAAGTGTTAATGTTACTAAAAGAGCCCAAATTTCTAAAAATATTGCGAAAAACAACAATCTTCTGTTTTAGAGTCAATGTTTGAGGTGTTTAGAAGGCATTTATTTCATTTTTAGAAAATTTAATTTTTCACATTTTTCCATGAAAAGTGCCAATACCCCCCCCTTTGGGTTCTAGGTGAAAATCTCACTCGACGCAAATCAAACAAAAATGTTTCCATGGTGTGTATTGTTGTACATTTTCATCAAATAAACAAAATAAAACCCAGAATGTATCCTGAAAGACAATAAATGATCATAAAAGATGCTTCAGCCCAGGTGTTAATGTTACTAAAAGAGCCCAAATTTCTAAAAATATTGCGAAAAACAACAATCTTCTGTTTTAGAGTGAATGTTTGAAGTGTTTAGAAGGCATTTATTTCATTTTTAGAAAATTTAATTTTTCACATTTTTCTATGAAAAGTGCCAATACCCCCCTTTGGGTTCTAGGTGAAAATCTCACTCGACACAAATCAAACAAAAATGTATCCAAGGTGTGTATTGTTGTTCATTTTCATCAAATAAACAAAATAAAACCCAGAATGTATCCTGAAAGACAATAAATGATCATAAAAGATGCTTCAGCCCAGGTGTTAATGTTACTAAAAGAGCCCAAATTTCTAAAACTATTGCGAAAAACAACAATCTTCTGTTTTAGAGTGAATGTTTGAGGTGTTTAGAAGGCATTTATTTCATTTTTAGAAAATTTAATTTTTCACATTTTTCCATGAAAAGTGCCAATACCCCCCCTTTGGGTTCTAGGTGAAAATCTCACTTGACGCAAATCAAACAAAAATGTTTCCATGGTGTGTACTGTTGTTCATTTTCATCAAATAAACAAAATAAAACCCAGAATGAATCCTGAAAGACAAGAAATGAGCATAAAAGTTGCTTCAGCGCAAGTGTTAATGTTACTAAAAGAGCCCAAATTTCTAAAAATATTGCGAAAAACAATAATCTTCTGTTTTAGAGTGAATGTTTGAGGTGTTAAGAAGGCATTTATTTCATTTTTAGAAAATTTAATTTTTCACATTTTTCCATGAAAAGTGCCAATACCCCCCCCTTTGGGTTCTAGATGAAAATCTCACTCGACACAAATCAAACAAAAATGTTTCCATGGTGTGTATTGTTGATCATTTTCATCAAATAAACAAAATTAAACCCAGAATTAATCCTGAAAGACAAGAAATGAGCATTAAAGATGCTTCAGCGCAAGTGTTTATGTTACTAAAAGAGCCCAATATTCTAAAAATATTGCGAAAAACAACAATCTTCTGTTTTAGAGTGAATATTTGAGGTGTTTAGAAGGCATTTATTTCATTTTTAGAAAATTTAATTTTTCACATTTTTCCATGAAAAGTGCCAATACCCCCCCCTTTGGGTTCTAAGTGAAAATCTCACTCGACACAAATCAAACAAAAATGTTTTAATGGTGTGTATTGTTGTTCATTTTCATCAAATAAACAAAATAAAACCCAGAATTAATCTTGAAAGACAAGAAATGAGCATAGAAGTTGCTTCAGCGAAAGTGTTAATGTTACTAAAAGAGCCCAAATTTCTAAAAATATTGCGAAAAACAACAATCTTCTGTTTTAGAGTGAATGTTAGAGGTGTTTAGAAGGCATTTATTTCATTTTTAGAAAATTTAATTTTTCACATTTTTCCATGAAATGTGCCAATACCCCCCCTTTGGGTTCTAGGTGAAAATCTAACTTGACACATATCAAACAAAAATGTTTCCATGGTGTGTATTGTTGTTCATTTTCATCAAATAAACAAAATAAAACACAGAATTAATCCTGAAAGACAAGAAATGAGCATAAAAGATGCTTCAGCGCAAGTGTTAATGTTGCTAAAAGAGCCCAAATTTCTGAAAATATTGCGAAAAACAACAATCTTCTGTTTTAGAGTGAATGTTTGAGGTGTTTAGAAGGCATTTATTTCATTTTTAGAAACTTTAATTTTTCACATTTTTCCATGAAAAGTGCCATAACCCCCCCCTTTGGGTTCTAGGTGAAAATCTCACTCGACACAAATCAAACAAAAAAGTATCCAAGGTGTGTATTGTTGTTCATTTTCATCAAAATAAACAAAATAAAACCCAGAATGTATCCTGAAAGACAATAAATGATCATAAAAGATGCTTCTGCCCAGGTGTTAATGTTACTAAAAGAGCCCAAATTTCTAAAAATATTGCGAAAAACAACAATCTTCTGTTTTAGAGTGAATGTTTGAGGTGTTTAGAAGGCATTTATTTCATTTTCAGAAAATTTAATTTTTTACATTTTTCCATGAAAAGTGTTTATACCCCCCTTTGGGTTCTAGGTGAAAATCTCACTCGACACAAATCAAACAAAAATGTATCCAAGGTGTGTATTGTTGTTCATTTTCATCAAAATAAACAAAATAAAACCCAGAATGTATCCTGAAAGACAATAAATGATCATAAAAGATGCTTCTGCCTAGGTGTTAATGTTACTAAAAGAGCCCAAATTTCTAAAACTATTGCGAAAAACAACAATCTTCTGTTTTAGAGTGAATGTTTGAGGTGTTTAGAAGGCATTTATTTCATTTTTAGAAAATTTAATTTTTCACATTTTTCCATGAAAAGTGCCAATACCCCCCCCTTTAGGTTCTAGGTGAAAATCTCACTTGACGCAAATCAAACAAAAATGTTTCCATGGTGTGTATTGTTGTACATTTTCATCAAATAAACAAAATAAAACCCAGAATTAATACTGAAAGACAAGAAATGAGCATAAAATTTGCTTCAGCGCAAGTGTTAATGTTACTAAAAGAGCCCAAATTTCTAAAAATATTGCGAAAAACAACAATCTTCTGTTTTAGAGTGAATGTTTGAGGTGTTTAGAAGGCATTTATTTCATTTTTAGAAAATTTAATTTTTCACATTTTTCCATGAAAAGTGCCAATACCCCCCCCTTTGGGTTCTAGGTGAAAATCTCACTCGACACAAATCAAACAAAAATGTTTCCATGGTGTGTATTGTTGTTCATTTTCATCAAATAAACAAAATTAAACCCAGAATTAATCCTGAAAGACAAGAAATGAGCATTGAAGATGCTTCAGCGCAAGTGTTAATGTTACTAAAAGAGCCCAAATTTCTAAAAATATTGCGAAAAACAACAATATTCTGTTTTAGAGTGAATGTTTGAGGTGTTTAGAAGGCATTTATTTCATTTTTAGAAAATTTAATTTTTCACATTTTTCCATGAAAAGTGCCAATACCCCCCCCCTTTGGGTTCTAAGTGAAAATCTCACTCGACACAAATCAAACAAAAATGTTTTAATGGTGTGTATTGTTGTTCATTTTCATCAAATAAACAAAATAAAACCCAGAATTAATCTTGAAAGACAAGAAATGAGCATAGAAGTTGCTTCAGCGAAAGTGTTAATGTTACTAAAAGAGCCCAAATTTCTAAAAATATTGCGAAAAACAACAATCTTCTGTTTTAGAGTCAATGTTTGAGGTGTTTAGAAGGCATTTATTTCATTTTTAGAAAATTTAATTTTTCACATTTTTCCATGAAAAGTGCCAATACCCCCCCCTTTGGGTTCTAGGTGAAAATCTCACTCGACGCAAATCAAACAAAAATGTTTCCATGGTGTGTATTGTTGTACATTTTCATCAAATAAACAAAATAAAACCCAGAATGTATCCTGAAAGACAATAAATGATCATAAAAGATGCTTCAGCCCAGGTGTTAATGTTACTAAAAGAGCCCAAATTTCTAAAAATATTGCGAAAAACAACAATCTTCTGTTTTAGAGTGAATGTTTGAAGTGTTTAGAAGGCATTTATTTCATTTTTAGAAAATTTAATTTTTCAAATTTTTCCATGAAAAGTGCCAATACCCCCCCCTTTGGGTTCTTGGTGAAAATCTCACTTGACGCAAATCAAACAAAAATGTTTCCATGGTGTGTACTGTTGTTCATTTTCATCAAATAAACAAAATAAAACCCAGAATGAATCCTGAAAGACAAGAAATGAGCATTGAAGATGCTTCAGCGCAAGTGTTAATGTTACTAAAAGAGCCCAAATTTCTAAAAATATTGCGAAAAACAACAATCTTCGGTTTTAGAGTGAATATTTGAGGTGTTTAGAAGGCATTTATTTCATTTTTAGAAAATTTAATTTTTCACATTTTTCCATGAAAAGTGCCAATACCCCCCCCTATGGGTTCTAGGTGAAAATCTCACTCGACACAAATCAAACAAAAATGTTTTAATGGTGTGTATTGTTGTTCATTTTCATCAAATAAACAAAATAAAACCCAGAATTAATATTGAAAGACAAGAAATGAGCATAGAAGTTGCTTCAGCGAAATAGTTAATGTTACTAAAAGAGCCCAAATTTCTAAAAATATTGCGAAAAACAACAATCTTCTGTTTTAGAGTGAATGTTTGAGGTGTTTAGAAGGCATTTATTTCATTTTTAGAAAATTTAATTTTTCACATTTTTCCATGAAAAGTGCCAATACCCCCCTTTGGGTTCTAGGTGAAAATCTCACTCGACACAAATCAAACAAAAATGTATCCAAGGTGTGTATTGTTGTTCATTTTCATCAAATAAACAAAATAAAACCCAGAATGTATCCTGAAAGACAATAAATGATCATAAAAGATGCTTCAGCCCAGGTGTTAATGTTACTAAAAGAGCCCAAATTTCTAAAAATATTGCGAAAAACAACAATCTTCTGTTTAAGAGTGAATGTTTAAGGTGTTTAGAAGGCATTTATTTCATTTTTAGAAACTTTAATTTTTCACATTTTTCCATGAAAAGTGCCAATACCCCCCCCTTTGGGTTCTAAGTGAAAATCTCACTCGACACAAATCAAACAAAAATGTATCCAAGGTGTGTATTGTTGTTCATTTTCATCAAATAAACAAAATAAAACCCAGAATGAATCCTGAAAGACAAGAAATGAGCATAAAAGTTGCTTCAGCGCAAGTGTTAATGTTACTAAAAGAGCCCAAATTTCTAAAAATATTGCGAAAAACAACAATCTTCTGTTTTAGAGTGAATGTTTGAGGTGTTTAGAAGGCATTTATTTCATTTTTAGAAAATTTAATTTTTCACATTTTTCCATGAAAAGTGCCAATACCCCCCCCTTTGGGTTCTAGGTGAAAATCTCACTCGACACAAATCAAACAAAAATGTTTCCATGGTGTGTATTGTTGTTCATTTTCATCAAATAAACAAAATAAAACCCAGAATTAATCCTGAAAGACAAGAAATGAGCATTGAAGATGCTTCAGCGCAAGTGTTAATGTTACTAAAAGAGCCCAAATTTCTAAAAATATTGCGAAAAACAACAATCTTCTGTTTTAGAGTGAATATTTGAGGTGTTTAGAAGGCATTTATTTCATTTTTAGAAAATTTAATTTTTCACATTTTTCCATGAAAAGTGCCAATACCCCCCCCTTTGGGTTCTAAGTGAAAATCTCACTCGACACAAATCAAACAAAAATGTTTTAATGGTGTGTATTGTTGTTCATTTTCATCAAATAAACAAAATAAAACCCAGAATTAATATTGAAAGACAAGAAATGAGCATAGAAGTTGCTTCAGCGAAATAGTTAATGTTACTAAAAGAGCCCAAATTTCTAAAAATATTGCGAAAAACAACAATCTTCTGTTTTAGAGTGAATGTTTGAGGTGTTTAGAAGGCATTTATTTCATTTTTAGAAAATTTAATTTTTCACATTTTTCCATGAAAAGTGCCAATACCCCCCTTTGGGTTCTAGGTGAAAATCTCACTCGACACAAATCAAACAAAAATGTATCCAAGGTGTGTATTGTTGTTCATTTTAATCAAATAAACAAAATAAAACCCAGAATGTATCCTGAAAGACAATAAATGATCATAAAAGATGCTTCAGCCCAGGTGTTAATGTTACTAAAAGAGCCCAAATTTATAAAAATATTGCGAAAAACAACAATCTTCTGTTTTAGAGTGAATGTTTGAGGTGTTTAGAAGGCATTTATTTCATTTTTAGAAAATTTAATTTTTCACATTTTTCCATGAAAAGTGCCAATACCCCCCCCTTTGGGTTCTTGGTGAAAATCTCACTTGACGCAAATCAAACAAAAATGTTTCCATGGTGTGTACTTTTGTTCATTTTCATCAAATAAACAAAATAAAACCCAGAATGAATCCTGAAAGACAAGAAATGAGCATAAAAGTTGCTTCAGCGCAAGTGTTAATGTTACTAAAAGAGCCCAAATTTCTAAAAATATTGCGAAAAACAATAATCTTCTGTTTTAGAGTGAATGTTTGAGGTGTTAAGAAGGCATTTATTTCATTTTTAGAAAATTTAATTTTTCCATGAAAAGTGCCAAAAGTGCCCTTTGGGTTCTAGGTGAAAATCTCACTCGACACAAATCAAACAAAAATGTTTCCATGGTGTGTATTGTTGTTCATTTTCATCAAATAAACAAAATTAAACCCAGAATTAATCCTGAAAGACAAGAAATGAGCATTTAAAATGCTTCAGCGCAAGTGTTTATGTTACTTAAAGAGCCCAATATTCTAAAAATATTGCGAAAAACCACAATCTTCTGTTTTAGAGTGAATATTTGAGGTGTTTAGAAGGCATTTATTTCATTTTTAGAAACTTTAATTTTTCACATTTTTCCATGAAAAGTGCCAATACCCCCCCCTTTGGGTTCTAGGTGAAAATCTCACTCGACACAAATCAAACAAAAATGTATCCAAGGTGTGTATTGTTGTTCATTTTCATCAAATAAACAAAATAAAACCCAGAATGTATCCTGAAAGACAATAAATGATCATAAAAGATGCTTCAGCCCAGGTGTTAATGTTACTAAAAGAGCCCAAATTTCTAAAACTATTGCGAAAAACAACAATCTTCTGTTTTAGAGTGAATGTTTGAGGTGTTTAGAAGGCATTTATTTCATTTTTAGAAAATTTAATTTTTCACATTTTTCCATGAAAAGTGCCAATACCCCCCCTTTGGGTTCTAGGTGAAAATCTCACTTGACGCAAATCAAACAAAAATGTTTCCATGGTGTGTATTGTTGTACATTTTCATCAAATAAACAAAATAAAACCCAGAATAATACTGAAAGACAAGAAATGAGCATAAAAGTTGCTTCAGCGCAAGTGTTAATGATACTAAAAGAGCCCAAATTTCTAAAAATATTGCGAAAAACAACATTCTTCTGTTTTAGAGTGAATGTTTGAGTTGGTTGGAAGGCATTTATTTCATTTTTAGAAAATTTAATTTTTCACATTTTTCCATGAAAAGTGCCAATACCCCCCCTTTGGGTTCTAGGTGAAAATCTCACTTGACGCAAATCAAACAAAAATGTTTCCATGGTGTGTACTGTTGTTCATTTTCATCAAATAAACAAAATAAAACCCAGAATGAATCCTGAAAGACAAGAAATGAGCATAAAAGTTGCTTCAGCGCAAGTGTTAATGTTACTAAAAGAGCCCAAATTTCTAAAAATATTGCGAAAAACAATAATCTTCTGTTTTAGAGTGAAAGTTTGAGGTGTTTAGAAGGCATTTATTTCATTTTTAGAAAATTTAATTATTCACATTTTTCCATGAAAAGTGCCAATACCCCCCCCCCCTTTGGGTTCTAGGTGAAAATCTCACTCGTCACAAATCAAACAAAAATGTATCCAAGGTATGTATTGTTGTTCATTTTCATCAAATAAACAAAATAAAACCCAGAATGAATCCTGAAAGACAATAAAAGATCATAAAAGATGCTTCAGCCCAGGTGTTAATGTTACTATCAGAGCCCAAATTTCTAAAAATATTGCGAAAAACAACAATCTTCTGTTTTAGAGTGAATGTTTGAGGTGTTTAGAAGGCATTTCAATCATTTTTAGAAAATTTAATTTTTCACATTTTTCCATGAAAAGTGCCAATACCCCCCCCCTTTGGGTTCTAGGTGAAAATCTCACTCGACACAAATCAAACAAAAATGTATCCAAGGTGTGTATTGTTGTTCATTTTCATCAAATAAACAAAATAAAACCCAGAATTAATCTTGAAAGACAAGAAATGAGCATAGAAGTTGCTTCAGCGAAAGTGTTACTGTTACTAAAAGAGCCCAAATTTCTAAAAATATTGCGAAAAACAACAATCTTCTGTTTTAGAGTGAATGTTTGAGGTTCTTAGAAGGCATTTATTTCATTTTTAGAAAATTTAATTTTTCACATTTTTCCATGAAAAGTGCATATACCCCCCCCTTTGGGTTCTAGGTGAAAATCTCACTCGACACAAATCAAACAAAAATGTATCCAAGGTGTGTATTGTTGTTCATTTTCATCAAATAAACAAAATAAAACCCAGAATGTATCCTGAAAGACAATAAATGATCATAAAAGATGCTTCAGCCCAGGTGTTAATGTTACTAAAAGAGCCAAAATTTCTAAAACTATTGCGAAAAACAGCAATCTTCTGTTTTAGAGTGAATGTTTGAGGTGTTTAGAAGGCATTTATTTCATTTTTAGAAAATTTAATTTTTCACATTTTTCCATGAAAAGTGCCAATACCCCCCCTTTGGGTTCTAGGTGAAAATCTCACTTGACGCAAATCAAACAAAAATGTTTCCATGGTGTGTATTGTTGTACATTTTCATCAAATAAACAAAATAAAACCCAGAATAATACTGAAAGACAAGAAATGAGCATAAAAGTTGCTTCAGCGCAAGTGTTAATGATACTAAAAGAGCCCAAATTTCTAAAAATATTGCGAAAAACAACATTCTTCTGTTTTAGAGTGAATGTTTGAGTTGGTTGGAAGGCATTTATTTCATTTTTAGAAAATTTAATTTTTCACATTTTTCCATGAAAAGTGCCAATACCCCCCCCCTTTGGGTTCTAGGTGAAAATCTCACTCGACACAAATCAAACAAAAATGTATCCAAGGTGTGTATTGTTGTTCATTTTCATCAAATAAACTAAATAAAACCCAGAATGTATCCTGAAATACAATAAATGATCATAAAAGATGCTTCAGAGAAAGTGTAAATGTTACTAAAACAGCCCAAATTTCTAAAAATATTGCGAAAAACAACAATCTTCTGTTTTAGAGTGAATGTTTGAGGTGTTTAGAAGGCATTTATTTCATTTTTAGAAAATTTAATTTTTCACATTTTTCCATGAAAAGTGCCAATACCCCCCCCTTTGGGTTCTAGGTGAAAATCTCATTCGTCACAAATCAAACAAAAATGTATCCAAGGTATGTATTGTTGTTCATTTTCATCAAATAAACAAAATAAAACCCAGAATGAATCCTGAAAGACAATAAAAGATCATAAAAGATGCTTCAGCCCAGGTGTTAATGTTACTATAAGAGCCCAAATTTCTAAAAATATTGCGAAAAACAACAATCTTCTGTTTTAGAGTGAATGTTTGAGGTGTTTAGAAGGCATTTCAATCATTTTTAGAAAATTTAATTTTTCACATTTTTCCATGAAAAGTGCCAATACCCCCCCCTTTGGGTTCTAGGTGAAAATCTCACTCGACACAAATCAAACAAAAATGTATCCAAGGTGTGTATTGTTGTTCATTTTCATCAAATAAACAAAATAAAACCCAGAATTAATCTTGAAAGACAAGAAATGAGCATAGAATTTGCTTCAGCGAAAGTGTTAATGTTATTAAAAGAGCCCAAATTTCTAAAAATATTGCGAAAAACAACAATCTTCTGTTTTAGAGTGAATGTTTGAGGTTCTTAGAAGGCATTTATTTCATTTTTAGAAAATTTAATTTTTCACATTTTTCCATGAAAAGTGCCAATACCCCTTCTTTGGGTTCTAGGTGAAATTCTCACTCGACACAAATCAAACAAAAATGTTTCCATGGTGTGTATTGCTGTTCATTTTCATCAAATAAACAAAATAAAACACAGAATTAATCTTGAAAGACAAGAAATGAGCATAAAAGATGCTTCAGCGCAAGTGTTAATGTTACTAAAAGAGCCAAAATTTCTGAAAATATTGCGAAAAACAACAATCTTCTGTTTTAGAGTGAATGTTTGAGGTGTTTAGAAGGCATTTATTTCATTTTTAGAAACTTTAATTTTTCACATTTTTCCATGAAAAGTGCCAATACCCCCCCTTTGGGTTCTAGGTGAAAATCTCACTCGACACAAATCAAACAAAAATGTATCCAAGGTGTGTATTGTTGTTCATTTTCATCAAATAAACAAAATAAAACCCAGAATGTATCCTGAAAGACAATAAATGATCATAAAAGATGCTTCAGCCCAGGTGTTAATGTTACTAAAAGAGCCCAAATTTCTAAAACTATTGCGAAAAACAACAATCTTCTGTTTTAGAGTGAATGTTTGAGGTGTTTAGAAGGCATTTATTTCATTTTTAGAAAATTTAATTTTTCACATTTTTCCATGAAAAGTGCCAATACCCCCCCTTTGGGTTCTAGGTGAAAATCTCACTTGACGCAAATCAAACAAAAGTGTTTCCATGGTGTGTATTGTTGTACATTTTCATCAAATAAACAAAATAAAACCCAGAATAATACTGAAAGACAAGAAATGAGCATAAAAGTTGCTTCAGCGCAAGTGTTAATGATACTAAAAGAGCCCAAATTTCTAAAAATATTGCGAAAAACAACATTCTTCTGTTTTAGAGTGAATGTTTGAGTTGGTTGGAAGGCATTTATTTCATTTTTAGAAAATTTAATTTTTCACATTTTTCCATGAAAAGTGCCAATACCCCCCCCCCTTTGGGTTCTAGGTGAAAATCTCACTCGACACAAATCAAACAAAAATATATCCAAGGTGTGTATTGTTGTTCATTTTCATCAAATAAACAAAATAAAACCCAGAATGTATCCTGAAATACAATAAATGATCATAAAAGATGCTTCAGAGAAAGTGTAAATGTTACTAAAACAGCCCAAATTTCTAAAAATATTGCGAAAAACAACAATCTTCTGTTTTAGAGTGAATGTTTGAGGTGTTTAGAAGGCATTTATTTCATTTTTAGAAAATTTAATTTTTCACATTTTTCCATGAAAAGTGCCAATACCCCCCCCTTTGGGTTCTAGGTGAAAATCTCACTCGTCACAAATCAAACAAAAATGTATCCAAGGTATGTATTGTTGTTCATTTTCATCAAATAAACAAAATAAAACCCAGAATGAATCCTGAAAGACAATAAAAGATCATAAAAGATGCTTCAGCCCAGGTGTTAATGTTACTATAAGAGCCCAAATTTCTAAAAATATTGCGAAAAACAACAATCTTCTGTTTTAGAGTGAATGTTTGAGGTGTTTAGAAGGCATTTCAATCATTTTTAGAAAATTTAATTTTTCACATTTTTCCATGAAAAGTGCCAATACCCCCCCCTTTGGGTTCTAGGTGAAAATCTCACTCGACACAAATCAAACAAAAATGTATCCAAGGTGTGTATTGTTGATCATTTTCATCAAATAAACAAAATAAAACCCAGAATTAATCTTGAAAGACAAGAAATGAGCATAGAAGTTGCTTCAGCGAAAGTGTTAATGTTACTAAAAGGGCCCAAATTTCTAAAATATTGCGAAAAACAACAATCTTCTGTTTAAGAGTGAATGTTTGAGGTTCTTAGAAGGCATTTATTTCATTTTTAGAAAATTTAATTTTTCACATTTTTCCATGAAAAGTGCCAATACCCCCCCCTTTGGGTTCTAGGTGAAAATCTCACTCGACACAAATCAAACAAAAATGTATCCAAGGTGTGTATTGTTGTTCATTTTCATCAAATAAACAAAATAAAACCCAGAATGAATCCTGAAAGACAATAAAAGATCTTAAAAGATGCTTCAGCCCAGGTGTTAATGTTACTAAAATAGCCCAAATTTCTAAAAATATTGCGAAAAACAACAATCTTCTGTTTTAGAGTGAATGTTTGAGGTGTTTAGAAGGCTTTTATTTCATTTTTAGAAAATTTAATTTTTCACATTTTTCCATGAAAAGTGCCAATACCCCCCCCCTTTGGGTTCTAGGTGAAAATCTCAGTCGACACAAATCAAACAAAAATGTATCCAAGGTGTGTATTGTTGTTCATTTTCATCAAATAAACAAAATAAAACCCAGAATGAATCCTGAAAGACAATAAAAGATCATAAAAGATGCTTCAGCCCAGGTGTTAATGTTACTAAAATAGCCCAAATTTCTAAAAATATTGCGAAAAACAACAATCTTCTGTTTTAGAGTGAATATTTGAGGTGTTTAGAAGGCATTTATTTCATTTTTAGAAAATTTAATTTTTCAAATTTTTCCATGAAAATTGCCAATACCCCCCCCCTTTGGGTTCTAGGTGAAAATCTCACTCGACACAAATCAAACAAAAATGTATCCAAGGTGTGTATTGTTGTTCATTTTCATCAAATAAACAAAATAAAACCCAGAATGTATCCTGAAAGACAATAAATGATCATAAAAGATCCTTCAGCCCAGGTGTTGATGTTACTAAAAGAGCCCAAATTTCTAAAAATATTGCGAAAAACAACAATCTTCTGTTTTAGAGTGAATGTTTGAGGTGTTTAGAAGGCCTTTATTTCATTTTTAGAAAATTTAATTTTTCACATTTTTCCATGAAAAGTGCCAATACCCCCCCCTTTGGGTTCTAGGTGAAAATCTCACTCGACACAAATCAAACAAAAATGTTTCCATGGTGTGTATTGTTGTTCATTTTCATCAAATAAACAAAATAAAACCCAGAATTAATCCTGAAAGACAATAAAAGATCATAAAAGATGCTTCAGCCCAGGTGTTAATGTTACTATAAGAGCCCAAATTTCTAAAAATATTGCGAAAAACAACAATCTTCTGTTTTACAGTGAATGTTTGAGGTGTTTAAAAGGCATTTATTTCATTTTTAGAAAATTTAATTTTTCCACATTTTTCCATGAAAAGTGCCAATACCCCCCCTTAGGGTTCTAGGTGAAAATGTAACTTGACACATATCAAACAAAAATGTTTCCATGGTGTGTATTGTTGTTCATTTTCATCAAATAAACAAAATAAAACACAGAATTAATCCTGAAAGACAAGAAATGAGCATAAAAGATGCTTCAGCCCAGGTGTTAATGTTACTAAAAGTGCCCAAATTGATAAAAATATTGCGAAAAACAACAATCTTCTGTTTTAGAGTGATTGTTTGAGGTGTTTAGAAGGCATTTATTTCATTTTTAGAAAATTTAATTTTTCACATTTTTCCATGAAAAGTGCCAATACCCCCCCCTTTGGGTTCTAGGTGAAAATCTCACTCGTCACAAATCAAACAAAAATGTATCCAAGGTGTGTATTGTTGTTCATTTTCATCAAATAAACAAAATAAAACCCAGAATGAATCCTGAAAAACAATAAAAGATCATAAAAGATTATTCAGGCCAGGTGTTAATGTTAATATAAGAGCCCAAATTTCTAAAATATTACGAAAAACAACAATCTTCTGTTTTAGAGTGAATGTTTGAGGTGTTTAGAAGGCATTTAAATCATTTTTAGAAAATTTAATTTTTCACATTTTTCCATGAAAAGTGCCAATACCCCCCCCCCTTTGGGTTCTAGGTGAAAATCTCACTCGACACAAATCAAACAAAAATGTATCCAAGGTGTGTATTGTTGTTCATTTTCATCAAATAAAAAAATAAAACCCAGAATGTATCCTGAAAGACAATAAATGATCATAAAAGATGCTTCAGCCCAGGTGTTAATGTACTAAAAGAGCCCAAATTTCTAAAACTATTGCGAAAAACAACAATCTTCTGTTTTAGAGTGAATGTTTGAGGTGTTAAGAAGGCATTTATTTCATTTTTAGAAAATTTAATTTTTCACATTTTTCCATGAAAAGTGCCAATACCCCCCCCTTTGGGTTCTAGGTGAAAATCTCACTTGACGCAAATCAAACAAAAATGTTTCCATGGTGTGTATTGTTGTACATTTTCATCAAATAAACAAAATAAAACCCAGAATGTATCCTGAAATACAATAAATGATCATAAAAGATGCTTCAGAGAAAGTGTTAATGTTACTAACAGAGCCCAAATTTCTAAAAATATTGCGAAAACAACAATCTTCTGTTTTAGAGTGATTTTTTGAGGTGTTTAGAAGGCATTTATTTCATTTTTAGAAAATTTAATTTTTCACATTTTTCCATGAAAAGTGCCAATACCCCCCCCTTTGGGTTCTAGGTGAAAATCTCACTCGTCACAAATCAAACAAAAATGTATCCAAGGTGTGTATTGTTGTTCATTTTCATCAAATAAACAAAATAAAAACCCAGAATGAATCCTGAAAGACAATAAAAGATCATAAAAGATGATTCAGCCAGGTGTTAATGTTACTATAAGAGCCCAAATTTCTAAAAATATTGCGAAAAACAACAATCTTCTGTTTTAGAGTGAATGTTTGAGGTGTTTAGAAGGCATTTATTTCATTTTTGAAAATTTAATTTTTCACATTTTTCCATGAAAAGTGCCAATACCCCCCCCCTTTGGGTTCTACGTGAAAATCTCACTCGACACAAATCAAACAAAAATGTATCCAAGGTGTGTATTGTTGTTCATTTTCATCAAAAAAACAAATCCAGAATGTTTCCTGAAAGACAATAAATGATCATAAAAGATGCTTCATCCAGGTGTTAATGTTACTTAAAGAGCCCAAATTTCCAAAAATATTGCGAAAAACAACAATCTTCTGTTTTAGAGTGAATGTTTGAGGTGTTTAGAAGGCATTTATTTCATTTTTAGAAAATTTAATTTTTCACATTTTTCCATGAAAAGTGCCAATACCCCCACTTTGGGTTCTAGGTGAAAATCTCACTCGACACAAATCAAACAAAAATGTATCCAAGGTGTGTATTGTTGTTCATTTTCATCAAATAAACAAAATAAAACCCAGATTGTATCCTGAAAGACAATAAATGATCATAAAAGATGCTTCAGCCCAGGTGTTAATGTTACTAAAAGAGCCGAAATTTCTTAAAATATTGCGAAAAACAACAATCTTCTGTTTTAGAGTGAATGTTTGAGGTGTTTAGAAGGCATTTATTTCATTTTTAGAAAATTTAATTTTTCACATTTTTCCATGAAAAGTGCCAATACCCCCCCCTTTGGGTTCTAGGTGAAAATCTCACTCGACACAAATCAAACAAAAATGTTTCCATGGTGTGTATTGTTTTTCATTTTCATCAAATACACAAAATAAAACCCAGAATTAATCTTGAAAGACAAGAAATGAGCATAGAAGTTGCTTCAGCGAAAGTGTTAATGTTCCTAAAAGAGCCCAAATTTCTAAAAATATTGCGAAAAACAACAATCTTCTGTTTTAGAGTGAATGTTTGAGGTGTTTAGAAGGCATTTATTTCATTTTTAGAAAATTTAATTTTTCACATTTTTCCATGAAAAGTGCCAATACCCCCCCTTTGGGTTCTAGGTAAAAATCTCACTCGACACAAATCAAACAAAAATGTATCCAAGGTGTGTATTGTTGTTCATTTTCATCAAATAAACAAAATAAAACCCAGAATGTATCCTGAAAGACAATAAATGATCATAAAAGATGCTTCAGCCCTGGTGTTAATGTTACTAAAAGAGCCCAAATTTCTAAAACTATTGCGAAAAACAACAATCTTCTGTTATAGAGTGAATGTTTGAGGTGTTTAGAAGGCATTCCTTTCATTTTTAGAAAATTTAATTTTTCACATTTTTCCATGAAAAGTGCCAAATCCCCCCCCCCTTTGGGTTCTAGGTGAAAATCTCCCTTGACGCAAATCAAACAAAAATGTTTCCATGGTGTGTATTGTTGTTCATTTTCATCAAATAAACAAAATAAAACCCAGAATTAATCCTGAAAAACAAGAAATGAGCATTAAAGATGCTTCAGCGCAAGTGTTAATGTTACTAAAAGAGCCCAAATTTCTAAAAATATTGCGAAAAACAACAATCTTCCGTTTTAGAGTGAATATTTGAGGTGTTTAGAAGGCATTTATTTTATTTTTAGAAAATTTAATTTTTCACATTTTTCCATGAAAAGTGCCAATACCCCTTCTTTGGGTTCTAGGTGAAAATCTCACTCGACACAAATCAAACAAAAATGTTTCCATGGTGTGTATTGTTGTTCATTTTCATCAAATAAACAAAATGAAACCCAGAATTAATCTTGAAAGACAAGAAATGAGCATAGAAGTTGCTTCAGCGAAAGTTTTAATGTTACTAAAAGAGCCCAAATTTCTAAAAATATTGCGAAAAACAACAATCTTCTGTTTTAGAGTGAATGTTTGAGGTGTTTAGAAGGCATTTATTTCATTTTTACAAAATTTAATTTTTCACATTTTTCCATGAAAAGTGCCAATACCCCCCCCTTTGGGTTCTAGGTGAAAATCTCACTCGACACAAATCAAACAAAAATGTATCCAAGGTGTCTATTGTTGTTCATTTTCATCAAATAAACAAAATAAAACCCAGAATGAATCCTGAAAGACAATAAAAGATCATTAAAGATGCTTCAGCCCAGGTGTTAATGTTACTAAAAGAGCCCAAATTTCTAAAAATATTGCGAAAAACAACAATCTTCTGTTTTAGAGTGAATGTTTGAGGTGTTTAGAAGGCATTTATTTCATTTTTAGAAAATTTAATTTGTCACATTTTTCCATGAAAAGTGCCAATACCCCCCCCCTTTGGCTTCTAGGTGAAAATCTCACTCGACACAAATCAAACAAAAATGTATCCAAGGTGTGTATTGTTGTTCATTTTCATCAAATAAACAAAATAAAACCCAGAATGTATCCTGAAAGACAATAAATGATCATAAAAGATGCTTCAGCCCAGGTGTTAATGTTACTAAAAGAGCCCAAATTTCTAAAAATATTGCGAAAAAACCCAATCTTCTGTTTTAGAGTGAATGTTTGAGGTGTTTAGAAGGCATTTATTTCATTTTTAGAAAATTTAATTTTTCACATACATTTTTCCATGAAAAGTGCCAATACCCCCCCCTTTGGGTTCTAGGTGAAAATCTCACTCGACACAAATCAAACAAAAATGTATCCAAGGTGTGTATTGTTGTTCATTTTCATCAAATAAACAAAATAAAACCCAGAATTAATCTCGAAGGACAAGAAATGAGCATAAAAGTTGCTTCAGAGAAAGTGTTAATGTTACTAAAAGAGCCCAAATTTCTAAAAATATTGCGAAAAACAACAATCTTCTGTTTTAGAGTGAATGTTTGAGGTGTTTAGAAGGCATTTATTTCATTTTTGAAAATTTAATTTTTCACATTTTTCCATGAAAAGTGCCAATACCCCCCCCCTTTGGGTTCTACGTGAAAATCTCACTCGACACAAATCAAACAAAAATGTATCCAAGGTGTGTATTGTTGTTCATTTTCATCAAAAAAACCAATTAAAACCCAGAATGTTTCCTGAAAGACAATAAATGATCATAAAAGATGCTTCATCCCAGGTGTTAATGTTATTAAAAGAGCCCAAATTTCCAAAAATATTGCGAAAAACAACAATCTTCTGTTTTAGAGTGAATGTTTGAGGTGTTTAGAAGGCATTTATTTCATTTTTAGAAAATTTAATTTTTCACATTTTTCCATGAAAAGTGCCAATACCCCCCCCCCTTTGGGTTCTAGGTGAAAATCTCACTCGACACAAATCAAACAAAAATGTATCCAAGGTGTGTATTGTTGTTCATTTTCATCAAATAAACAAAATAAAACCCAGAATGTATCCTGAAAGACAATAAAAGATCATAAAAGATGCTTCAGCCCAGGTGTTAATGTTACTATAAGAGCCCAAATTTCTAAAAATATTGCGAAAAACAACAATCTTCTGTTTTAGAGTGAATGTTTGAGGTGTTTAGAAGGCATTTCAATCATTTTTAGAAAATTTAATTTTTCACATTTTTCCATGAAAAGTGCCAATAACCCCCCCTTTGGGTTCTAGGTGAAAATTTCACTAGAAACAAATCAAACAAAAATGTATCCAAGGTGTGTATTGTTGTTCATTTTCATCAAATAAACAAAATAAAACCCAGAATGAATCCTGAAAGACAATAAAAGATCATAAAAGATGATTCAGCCCAGGTGTTAATGTTACTATAAGAGCCCAAATTTCTAAAAATATTGCGAAAAACAACAATCTTCTGTTTTAGAGTGAATGTTTGAGGTGTTTAGAAGGCATTTCAATCATTTTTAGAAAATTTAATTTTTTACATTTTTCCATGAAAAGTGCCAATACCACCCCCTTTGGGTTGTAGGTGAAAATCTCACGCGACACAAATCAAACCAAAATGTATCCAAGGTGTGTATTGTTGTTCATTTTCATCAAATAAACAAAAAACAACCCAGAATGAATCCTGAGAGACAATAAAAGATCATAAAAGATGCTTCAGCCCAGGTGTTAATGTTACTATAAGAGCCCAAATTTCTAAAAATATTGCAAAAAACAACAATCTTCTGTTTTAGAGTGAATGTTTGAGGTTTTTAGAAGGCATTTATTTCATTTTTAGAAAATTTAATTTTTCACATTTTTCCATGAAAAGTGCCAATACCCCCCCCTTTGGGTTCTAGGTGAAAATCTCACTCGACACAAATCAAACAAAAATGTATCCAAGGTGTGTATTGTTGTTCATTTTCATCAAATAAACAAAATAAAACCCAGAATGTATCCTGAAAGACAATAAATGATCATAAAAGATGCTTCAGCCCAGGTGTTAATGTTACTAAAAGAGCCCAAATTTCTAAAACTATTGCGAAAAACAACAATCTTCTGTTTTAGAGTGAATGTTTGAGGTGTTTAGAAGGCATTTATTTCATTTTTAGAAAATTTAATTTTTCACATTTTTCCATGAAAAATGCGAATACCCCCCCCTTTGGGTTCTAGGTGAAAATCTCACTCGTCACAAATCAAACAAAAATGTATCAAAGGTGTGTATTGTTGTTCATTTTCATCAAATAAACAAAATAAAACCCAGAATGAATCCTGAAAGACAATAAAAGATCATAAAAGATGATTCAGCCCAGGTGTTAATGTTACTATAAGAGCCCAAATTTCTAAAAATATTGCGAAAAACAACAATCTTCTGTTTTAGAGTGAATGTTTGAGGTGTTTAGAAGGCATTTCAATCATTTTTAGAAAATTTAATTTTTTACATTTTTCCATGAAAAGTGCCAATACCACCCCCTTTGGGTTGTAGGTGAAAATCTCACCCGACACAAATCAAACAAAAATGTTTCAATGGTGTGTATTGTTGTTCATTTTCATCAAATAAACAAAATAAAACCCAGATATAATCTTGAAGGACAAGAAATGAGCATAAAAGTTGCTTCAGAGAAAGTGTTAATGTTACTAAAAGAGCCGAAATTTCTTAAAATATTGCGAAAAACAACAATCTTCTGTTTTAGAGTGATTGTTTGAGGTGTTTAGAAGGCATTTATTTCATTTTTAGAAAATTTAATTTTTCACATTTTTCCAAAAAAGTGCCAATACCCCCCCCTTTGGGTTCTAGGTGAAAATCTCACTTGACGCAAATCAAACAAAAATGTTTCCATGGTGTGTACTGTTGTTCATTTTCATCAAATAAACAAAATAAAACCCAGAATGAATCCTGAAAGACAAGAAATGAGCATAAAAGTTGCTTCAGCGCAAGTGTTAATGTTACTAAAAGAGCCCAAATTTCTATAAATATTGCGAAAAACAACAATCTTCTGTTTTAGAGTGAATGTTTGAGGTGTTTAGAAGGCATTTATTTCATTTTTAGAAAATTTAATTTTTCACATTTTTCCATGAAAAGTGCCAATACCCCCCCTTTGGGTTCTAGGTGAAAATCTCACTCGACACAAATCAAACCAAAATGTATCCAAGGTGTGTATTGTTGTTCATTTTCATCAAATAAACAAAAAACAACCCAGAATGAATCCTGAAGGACAATAAAAGATCATAAAAGATGCTTCAGCCCAGGTGTTAATGTTACTATAAGAGCCCAAATTTCTAAAAATATTGCGAAAAACAACAATCTTCTGTTTTAGAGTGAATGTTTGAGGTGTTTAGAAGGCATTTATTTCATTTTTAGAAAATTTAATTTTTCACATTTTTCCATGAAAAGTGCCAATACCCCCCCCTTTGGGTTCTAGGTGAAAATCTCACTCGACACAAATCAAACAAAAATGTATCAAAGGTGTGTATTGTTGTTCATTTTCATCAAATAAACAAAATAAAACCCAGAATGTATCCTGAAAGACAATAAATGATCATAAAAGATGCTTCAGCCCAGGTGTTAATGTTACTAAAAGAGCCCAAATTTCTAAAAATATTGCGAAAAACAACAATCTTCTGTTTTAGAGTGAATGTTTGAGGTGTTTAGAAGGCATTTCAATCATTTTTAGAAAATTTAATTTTTCACATTTTTCCATGAAAAGTGCCAATACCCCCCCCTTTGGGTTCTAGGTGAAAATCTCACTTGACGCAAATCAAACAAAAATGTTTCCATGGTGTGTATTGTTGTACATTTTCATCAAATAAACAAAAAAAAAACCCAGAATGTATCCTGAAATACAATAAATGATCATAAAAGATGCTTCAGAGAAAGTGTTAATGTTACTAAAAGAGCCCAAATTTCTAAAAATATTGCGAAAAACAACAATCTTCTGTTTTAGAGTGATTGTTTGAGGTGTTTAGAAGGCATTTATTTCATTTTTAGAAAATTTAATTTTTCACATTTTTCCATGAAAAGTGCCAATACCCCCCCCTTTGGGTTCTAGGTGAAAATCTCACTCGTCACAAATCAAACAAAAATGTATCCAAGGTGTGTATTGTTGTTCATTTTCATCAAATAAACAAAATAAAACCCAGAATGAATCCTGAAAGACAATAAACGATCATAAAAGATGATTCAGCCCAGGTGTTAATGTTACTATAAGAGCCCAAATTTCTAAAAATATTGCGAAAAACAACAATCTTCTGTTTTAGAGTGAATGTTTGAGGTGTTTAGAAGGCATTTCAATCATTTTTAGAAAATTTATTTTTTCACATTTTTCCATAAAAAGTGCCAATACCCCCCCCTTTGGGTTCTAGGTGAAAATCTCACTCGACACAAATCAAACAAAAATGTATCCAAGGTGTGTATTGTTGTTCATTTTCATCAAATAAACAAAATAAAACCCAGAATGTATCCTGAAAGACAATAAATGATCATAAAAGATCCTTCAGCCCAGGTGTTGATGTTACTAAAAGAGCCCAAATTTCTAAAAATATTGCGAAAAACAACAATCTTCTGTTTTTGAGTGAATGTTTGAGGTGTTTAGAAGGCCTTTATTTCATTTTTAGAAAATTTAATTTTTCACATTTTTCCATGAAAAGTGCCAATACCCCCCCCTTGGGGTTCTAGGTGAAAATCTCACTCGACACAAATCAAACAAAAATGTATCCAAGGTGTGTATTGTTGTTCATTTTCATCAAATAAACAAAATAAAACCCAGAATTAATCCTGAAAGACAATAAAAGATCATAAAAGATGCTTCAGCCCAGGTGTTAATGTTACTATAAGAGCCCATATTTCTAAAAATATTGCGAAAAACAACAATCTTCTGTTTTAGAGTGAATGTTTGAGGTGTTTAGAAGGCATTTATTTCATTTTTAGAAAATTTAATTTTTCACATTTTTCCATGAAAAGTGCCAATACCCCCCCTTAGGGTTCTAGGTGAAAATGTAACTTGACACATATCAAACAAAAATGTTTCCATGGTGTGTATTGTTGTTCATTTTCATCAAATAAACAAAATAAAACACAGAATTAATCCTGAAAGACAAGAAATGAGCATAAAAGATGCTTCAGCCCAGGTGTTCATGTTACTAAAAGAGCCCAAATTTCCAAAAATATTGCGAAAAACAACAATCTTCTGTTTTAGAGTGAATGTTTGAGGTGTTTAGAAGGCATTTATTTCATTTTTGAAAATTTAATTTTTCACATTTTTCCATGAAAGGTGCCAATACCCCCCCTTTGGGTTCTACGTGAAAATCTCACTCGACACAAATCAAACAAAAATGTATCCAAGGTGTGTATTGTTGTTCATTTTCATCAAAAAAACAAATTAAAACCCAGAATGTTTCCTGAAAGACAATAAACGATCATAAAAGATGCTTCATCCCTGGTGTTAATGTTACTAAAAGAGCCCAAATTTCCAAAAATATTGCGAAAAACAACAATCTTCTGTTTTAGAGTGAATGTTTGAGGTGTTTAGAAGGCATTTATTTCATTTTTAGAAAATTTAATTTTTCACATTTTTCCATGAAAAGTGCCAATACCCCCACTTTGGGTTCTAGGTGAAAATCTCACTCGACACAAATCAAACAAAAATGTATCCAAGGTGTGTATTGTTGTTCATTTTCATCAAATAAACAAATAAAACCCAGAATGTATCCTGAAAGACAATAAATGATCATAAAAAATGCTTCAGCCCAGGTGTTAATGTTACTAAAAGAGCCGAAATTTCTTAAAATATTGCGAAAAACAACAATCTTCTGGTTTAGAGTGAATGTTTGAGGTGTTTAGAAGGCATTTATTTCATTTTTAGAAAATTTAATTTTTCACATTTTTCCATGAAAAGTGCCAATACCCCCCCTTTGGGTTCTAGGTGAAAATCTCACTCGACACAAATCAAACAAAAATGTTTCCATGGTGTGTATTGTTATTCATTTTCATCAAATAAACAAAATAAAACCCAGAATTAATCTTGAAAGACAAGAAATGAGCATAGAAGTTGCTTCAGCGAAAGTGTTAATGTTACTAAAAGAGCCCAAATTTCTAAAAATATTGCGAAAAACAACAATATTCTGTTTAAGAGTGAATGTTGAGGTGTTTAGAAGGCATTTATTTCATTTTAAGAAAATTTAATTGTTCACATTTTTCCATGAAAGTGCCAATACCCCCCCTTTGGGTTCTAGGTGAAAATCTTACTCGCCACAAATCAAACAAAAATGTATCCAAGGTGTGTATTGTTGTTCATTTTCATCAAATAAACAAAAAACAACCCAGAATGAATCCTGAAAGACAATAAAAGATCATAAAAGATGCTTCAGCCCAGGTGTTAATGTTACTATAAGAGCCCAAATTTCTAAAAATATTGCGAAAAACAACAATCTTCTGTTTTAGAGTGAATGTTTGAGGTGTTTAGAAGGCATTTATTTCATTTTTAGAAAATTTAATTTTTCACATTTTTCCATGAAAAGTGCCAAAACCCCCCCCTTTGGGTTCTAGGTGAAAATCTAACTCGACACAAATCAAATAAAAATGTATCCAAGGTGTGTATTGTTGTTCATTTTCATCAAATAAACAAAATAAAACCCAGAATGTATCCTGAAAGACAATAAATGACAATAAAAGATGCTTCAGCCAAGATGTTAATGTTACTAAAAGAGCCCAAATTTCTAAAAATATTGCGAAAAACAACAATCTTCTGTTTTAGAGTGAATGTTTGAGGTGTTTAGAAGGCATTTATTTCATTTTTAGAAAATTTAATTTTTCACATTTTTCCATGAAAAGTGCCAATACCCCCCCCTTTGGGTTCTAGGTGAAAATCTCACTTGACGCAAATCAAACAAAAATGTTTCCATGGTGTGTATTGTTGTACATTTTCATCAAATAAACAAAATAAAACCCAGAATGTATCCTGAAAGACAAGAAATGAGCATAAAAGATGCTTCAGCGAAAGTGTTAATGTTACTATAAGAGCCGAAATTTCTTAAAATATTGCGAAAAACAACAATCTTCTGTTTTAGAGTGAATGTTTGAGGTGTTTAGAAGGCATTTATTTCATTTTTAGAAAATTTAATTTTTCACATTTTTCCATGAAAAGTACCAATACCCCCCCCTTTGGGTTCTAGTTGAAAATCTCACTTGACACAAATCAAACAAAAATGTTTCCATGGTGTGTACTGTTGTTCATTTTCATCAAATAAACAAAATAAAACCCAGAATGAATCCTGAAAGACAAGAAATGAGCATAAAAGTTGCTTCAGCGCAAGTGTTAATGTTACTAAAAGAGCCCAAATTTCTAAAAATATTGCGAAAAACAACAATCTTCTGTTTTAGAGTGAATGTTTGAGGTGTTTAGAAGGCATTTATTTCATTTTTAGAAAATTTAATTTTTCACATTTTTCCATGAAAAGTGCCAATACCCCCCCCTTTGGGTTCTAGGTGAAAATCTCACTCGACACAAATCAAACAAAAATGTTTCCATGGTGTGTATTGTTGTTCATTTTCATCAAATAAACAAAATAAAACCCAGAATTAATCTTGAAAGACAAGAAATGAGCATAGAAGTTGCTTCAGCGAAAGTGTTAATGTTACCAAAAAAGCCCAAATTTCTAAAAATATTGCGAAAAACAACAATCTTCTGTTTTAGAGTGAATGTTTGAGGTGTTTAGAAGGCATTTATTTCATTTTTAGAAAATTTAATTTTTCACATTTTTCCATGAAAAGTGCCAATACCCCCCCCTTTGGGTTCTACGTGAAAATCTCACTCGACACAAATCAAACCAAAATGTATCCAAGGTGTGTATTGTTGTTCATTTTCATCAAATAAACAAAAAACAACCCAGAATGAATCCTGAAGGACAATAAAAGATCATAAAAGATGCTTCAGCCCAGGTGTTAATGTTACTATAAGAGCCCAAATTTCTAAAAATATTGCGAAAAACAACAATCTTCTGTTTTAGAGTGAATGTTTGAGGTGTTTAGAAGGCATTTATTTCATTTTTAGAAAATTTAATTTTTCACATTTTTCCATGAAAAGTGCCAATAACCCCCCCTTTGGGTTCTAGGTGAAAATCTCACTCGACACAAATCAAACAAAAATGTATCAAAGGTGTGTATTGTTGTTCATTTTCATTAAATAAACAAAATAAAACCCAGAATGTATCCTGAAAGACAATAAATGATCATAAAAGATGCTTCAGAAAAAGTGTTAATGTTACTAAAAGAGCCCAAATTTCTTAAACTATTGCGAAAAACAACAATCTTCTGTTTTAGAGTGAATGTTTGAGGTGTTTAGAAGGCATTTATTTCATTTTTAGAAAATTTAATTTTTCACATTTTCCCATGAAAAGTGCCAATACCCCCCCCTTTGGGTTCTAGGTGAAAATCTCACTTGACGCAAATCAAACAAAAATGTTTCCATGGTGTGTATTGTTGTACATTTTCATCAAATAAACAAAATAAAACCGAGAATGTATCCTGAAATACAATAAATGATCATAAAAGATGCTTCAGAGAAAGTGTTAATGTTACTAAAAGAGCCCAAATTTCTAAAAATATTGCGAAAAACAACAATCTTCTGTTTTAGAGTGATTGTTTGAGGTGTTTGGAAGGCATTTATTTCATTTTTAGAAAATTTAATTTTTCACATTTTTCCATGAAAAGTGCCAATACCCCCCCTTTGGGTTCTAGGTGAAAATCTCACTCGTCACACTCAAACAAAAATGTATCCAAGGTGTGTATTGTTGTTCATTTTCATCAAATAAACAAAATAAAACCCAGAATGAATCCTGAAAGACAATAAAAGATCATAAAAGATGATTCAGCCCAGGTGTTAATGTTACTATAAGAGCCCAAATTTCTAAAAATGTTGCGAAAAACAACAATCTTCTGTTTTAGAGTGAATGTTTGAGGTGTTTAGAAGGCATTTCAATCATTTTTAGAAAATTTAATTTTTCACATTTTTCCATGAAAAGTGCCAATACCCCCCCCTTTGGGTTCTTGGTGAAAATCTCACTTGACGCAAATCAAACAAAAATGTTTCCATGGTGTGTATTGTTGTACATTTTCATCAAATAAACAAAGTAAAACCCAGAATTAATCTTGAAGGACAAGAAATGAGCATAAAAGTTGCTTCAGAGAAAGTGTTAATGTTACTAAAAGAGCCCAAATTTCTAAAACTATTGCGAAAAACAACAATCTTCTGTTTTAGAGTGAATGTTTGAGGTGTTTAGAAGGCATTTCAATCATTTTTAGAAAATTTAATTTTTCACATTTTTCCATGAAAAGTGCCAATACCCCCCCCTTTGGGTTCTAGGTGAAAATCTCACTCGACACAAATCAAACCAAAATGTATCCAAGGTGTGTATTGTTGTTCATTTTCATCAAATAAACAAAAAACAACCCAGAATGAATCCTGAAGGACAATAAAAGATCATAAAAGATGATTCAGCCAAGGAGTTAATGTTACTATAAGAGCCCAAATTTCTAAAAATATTGCGAAAAACAACAATCTTCTGTTTTAGAGTGAATGTTTGAGGTGTTTAGAAGGCATTTATTTCATTTTTAGAAAATTTAATTTTTCACATTTTTCCATGAAAAGTGCCAATACCCCCCCCTTTGGGTTCTAGGTGAAAATCTCACTCGACACAAATCAAACAAAAATGTATCCAAGGTGTGTATTGTTGTTCATTTTCATCAAATAAACAAAATAAAACCCAGAATGTATCCTGAAAGACAATAAATGATCATAAAAGATGCTTCAGCCCAGGTGTTAATGTTACTAAAAGAGCCCAAATTTCTAAAACCATTGCGAAAAACAACAATCTTCTGTTTTAGAGTGAATGTTTGAGGTCTTTAGAAGGCATTTATTTCATTTTTAGAAAATTTAATTTTTCACATTTTTCCATGAAAAGTGCCAATACCCCCCCCTTTGGGTTCTAGGTGAAAATCTCACTCGACACAAATCAAACAAAAATGTATCCAAGGGTTGTATTGTTGTTCATTTTCATCAAATAAACAAAATAAAACCCAGAATTAATCTTGAAGGACAAGAAATGAGCATAAAAGTTGCTTCAGAGAAAGTGTTAATGTTACTAAAAGAGCCCAAATTTCTAAAAATATTGCGAAAAACAACAATCTTCTGTTTTAGATTGAATGTTTGAGGTGTTTAGAAGGCATTTATTTCATTTTTGAAAATTTAATTTTTCACATTTTTTCATGAAAAGTGCCAATACCCCCCCTTTGGGTTCTACGTGAAAATCTCACTCGACACAAATCAAACAAAAATGTATCCAAGGTGTGTATTGTTGTTCATGTTCATCAAATAAACAAAATAAAACCCAGAATGAATCCTGAAAGACAAAAAAAGATCATAAAAGATGATTCAGCCCAGGTGTTAATGTTACTATAAGAGCCCAAATTTCTAAAAATATTGCGAAAAACAACAATCTTCTGTTTTAGAGTGAATGTTTGAGGTGTTTAGAAGGCATTTCAATCATTTTTAGAAAATTTAATTTTTCACATTTTTCCATGAAAAGTGCCAATACCCCCCCCTTTGGGTTCTAGGTGAAAATCTCACTCGACACAAATCAAACAAAAATGTATCCAAGGTGTGTATTGTTGTTCATTTTCATCAAATAAACAAAATAAAACCCAGAATGTATCCTGTAATACAATAAATGATCATTAAAGATGCTTCAGGAAAAGTGTAAATGTTACTAAAAGAGCCCAAATTTCTAAAAATATTGCGAAAAACAACAATCTTCTGTTTTAGAGTGAATGTTTGAGTTGTTTAGAAGGCATTTATTTCATTTTTAGAAAATTTAATTTTTCACATTTTTCCATGAAAAGTGCCAATACCCCCCCCTTTGGGTTCTAGGTGAAAATCTCACTCGACACAAATCAAACAAAAATGTATCCAAGGTGTGTATTGTTGTTCATTTTCATCAAATAAACAAAATAAAACCCAGAATGTATCCTGAAATACAAAAAATTATCATAAAAGATGCTTCAGAGAAAGTGTTAATGTTACTAAAAGAGCCCAAATTTCTAAAAATATTGCAAAAAACAACAATCTTCTGTTTTAGAGTAAATGTTTGAGGTGTTTAGAAGGCATTTATTTCATTTTTAGAAAATTTAATTTTTCACATTTTCCCATGAAAATTGCCAATACCCCCCCCTTTGGGTTCTAGGTGAAAATCTCTCTCGACACAAATCAAACAAAAATGTATCCAAGGTGTGTATTGTTGTTCATTTTCATCAAATAAACAAAATAAAACCCAGAATGTATCCTGAAAGACAATAAATGATCATAAAAGATGCTTCAGCCCAGGTGTTAATGTTACTAAAAGAGCCCAAATTTCTAAAACTATTGCGAAAAACAACAATCTTCTGTTTTAGAGTGAATGTTTGAGGTGTTTAGAAGGCATTTATTTCATTTTTAGAAAATTTAATTTTTCACATTTTTCCATGAAAAATGCGAATACCCCCCCCTTTGGGTTCTAGGTGAAAATCTCACTCGTCACAAATCAAACAAAAATGTATCAAAGGTGTGTATTGTTGTTCATTTTCATCAAATAAACAAAATAAAACCCAGAATGAATCCTGAAAGACAATAAAAGATCATAAAAGATGATTCAGCCCAGGTGTTAATGTTACTATAAGAGCCCAAATTTCTAAAAATATTGCGAAAAACAACAATCTTCTGTTTTAGAGTGAATGTTTGAGGTGTTTAGAAGGCATTTCAATCATTTTTAGAAAATTTAATTTTTTACATTTTTCCATGAAAAGTGCCAATACCACCCCCTTTGGGTTGTAGGTGAAAATCTCACCCGACACAAATCAAACAAAAATGTTTCAATGGTGTGTATTGTTGTTCATTTTCATCAAATAAACAAAATAAAACCCAGATATAATCTTGAAGGACAAGAAATGAGCATAAAAGTTGCTTCAGAGAAAGTGTTAATGTTACTAAAAGAGCCGAAATTTCTTAAAATATTGCGAAAAACAACAATCTTCTGTTTTAGAGTGATTGTTTGAGGTGTTTAGAAGGCATTTATTTCATTTTTAGAAAATTTAATTTTTCACATTTTTCCAAAAAAGTGCCAATACCCCCCCCTTTGGGTTCTAGGTGAAAATCTCACTTGACGCAAATCAAACAAAAATGTTTCCATGGTGTGTACTGTTGTTCATTTTCATCAAATAAACAAAATAAAACCCAGAATGAATCCTGAAAGACAAGAAATGAGCATAAAAGTTGCTTCAGCGCAAGTGTTAATGTTACTAAAAGAGCCCAAATTTCTATAAATATTGCGAAAAACAACAATCTTCTGTTTTAGAGTGAATGTTTGAGGTGTTTAGAAGGCATTTATTTCATTTTTAGAAAATTTAATTTTTCACATTTTTCCATGAAAAGTGCCAATACCCCCCCTTTGGGTTCTAGGTGAAAATCTCACTCGACACAAATCAAACCAAAATGTATCCAAGGTGTGTATTGTTGTTCATTTTCATCAAATAAACAAAAAACAACCCAGAATGAATCCTGAAGGACAATAAAAGATCATAAAAGATGCTTCAGCCCAGGTGTTAATGTTACTATAAGAGCCCAAATTTCTAAAAATATTGCGAAAAACAACAATCTTCTGTTTTAGAGTGAATGTTTGAGGTGTTTAGAAGGCATTTATTTCATTTTTAGAAAATTTAATTTTTCACATTTTTCCATGAAAAGTGCCAATACCCCCCCCTTTGGGTTCTAGGTGAAAATCTCACTCGACACAAATCAAACAAAAATGTATCAAAGGTGTGTATTGTTGTTCATTTTCATCAAATAAACAAAATAAAACCCAGAATGTATCCTGAAAGACAATAAATGATCATAAAAGATGCTTCAGCCCAGGTGTTAATGTTACTAAAAGAGCCCAAATTTCTAAAAATATTGCGAAAAACAACAATCTTCTGTTTTAGAGTGAATGTTTGAGGTGTTTAGAAGGCATTTCAATCATTTTTAGAAAATTTAATTTTTCACATTTTTCCATGAAAAGTGCCAATACCCCCCCCTTTGGGTTCTAGGTGAAAATCTCACTTGACGCAAATCAAACAAAAATGTTTCCATGGTGTGTATTGTTGTACATTTTCATCAAATAAACAAAAAAAAACCCAGAATGTATCCTGAAATACAATAAATGATCATAAAAGATGCTTCAGAGAAAGTGTTAATGTTACTAAAAGAGCCCAAATTTCTAAAAATATTGCGAAAAACAACAATCTTCTGTTTTAGAGTGATTGTTTGAGGTGTTTAGAAGGCATTTATTTCATTTTTAGAAAATTTAATTTTTCACATTTTTCCATGAAAAGTGCCAATACCCCCCCCTTTGGGTTCTAGGTGAAAATCTCACTCGTCACAAATCAAACAAAAATGTATCCAAGGTGTGTATTGTTGTTCATTTTCATCAAATAAACAAAATAAAACCCAGAATGAATCCTGAAAGACAATAAACGATCATAAAAGATGATTCAGCCCAGGTGTTAATGTTACTATAAGAGCCCAAATTTCTAAAAATATTGCGAAAAACAACAATCTTCTGTTTTAGAGTGAATGTTTGAGGTGTTTAGAAGGCATTTCAATCATTTTTAGAAAATTTATTTTTTCACATTTTTCCATAAAAAGTGCCAATACCCCCCCCTTTGGGTTCTAGGTGAAAATCTCACTCGACACAAATCAAACAAAAATGTATCCAAGGTGTGTATTGTTGTTCATTTTCATCAAATAAACAAAATAAAACCCAGAATGTATCCTGAAAGACAATAAATGATCATAAAAGATCCTTCAGCCCAGGTGTTGATGTTACTAAAAGAGCCCAAATTTCTAAAAATATTGCGAAAAACAACAATCTTCTGTTTTTGAGTGAATGTTTGAGGTGTTTAGAAGGCCTTTATTTCATTTTTAGAAAATTTAATTTTTCACATTTTTCCATGAAAAGTGCCAATACCCCCCCCTTGGGGTTCTAGGTGAAAATCTCACTCGACACAAATCAAACAAAAATGTATCCAAGGTGTGTATTGTTGTTCATTTTCATCAAATAAACAAAATAAAACCCAGAATTAATCCTGAAAGACAATAAAAGATCATAAAAGATGCTTCAGCCCAGGTGTTAATGTTACTATAAGAGCCCATATTTCTAAAAATATTGCGAAAAACAACAATCTTCTGTTTTAGAGTGAATGTTTGAGGTGTTTAGAAGGCATTTATTTCATTTTTAGAAAATTTAATTTTTCACATTTTTCCATGAAAAGTGCCAATACCCCCCCTTAGGGTTCTAGGTGAAAATGTAACTTGACACATATCAAACAAAAATGTTTCCATGGTGTGTATTGTTGTTCATTTTCATCAAATAAACAAAATAAAACACAGAATTAATCCTGAAAGACAAGAAATGAGCATAAAAGATGCTTCAGCCCAGGTGTTCATGTTACTAAAAGAGCCCAAATTTCCAAAAATATTGCGAAAAACAACAATCTTCTGTTTTAGAGTGAATGTTTGAGGTGTTTAGAAGGCATTTATTTCATTTTTGAAAATTTAATTTTTCACATTTTTCCATGAAAGGTGCCAATACCCCCCCTTTGGGTTCTACGTGAAAATCTCACTCGACACAAATCAAACAAAAATGTATCCAAGGTGTGTATTGTTGTTCATTTTCATCAAAAAAACAAATTAAAACCCAGAATGTTTCCTGAAAGACAATAAACGATCATAAAAGATGCTTCATCCCTGGTGTTAATGTTACTAAAAGAGCCCAAATTTCCAAAAATATTGCGAAAAACAACAATCTTCTGTTTTAGAGTGAATGTTTGAGGTGTTTAGAAGGCATTTATTTCATTTTTAGAAAATTTAATTTTTCACATTTTTCCATGAAAAGTGCCAATACCCCCACTTTGGGTTCTAGGTGAAAATCTCACTCGACACAAATCAAACAAAAATGTATCCAAGGTGTGTATTGTTGTTCATTTTCATCAAATAAACAAAATAAAACCCAGAATGTATCCTGAAAGACAATAAATGATCATAAAAAATGCTTCAGCCCAGGTGTTAATGTTACTAAAAGAGCCGAAATTTCTTAAAATATTGCGAAAAACAACAATCTTCTGTTTTAGAGTGAATGTTTGAGGTGTTTAGAAGGCATTTCAATCATTTTTAGAAAATTTAATTTTTCACATTTTTCCATGAAAAGTGCCAATACCCCCCCCTTTGGGTTCTTGGTGAAAATCTCACTTGACGCAAATCAAACAAAAATGTTTCCATGGTGTGTATTGTTGTACATTTTCATCAAATAAACAAAGTAAAACCCAGAATTAATCTTGAAGGACAAGAAATGAGCATAAAAGTTGCTTCAGAGAAAGTGTTAATGTTACTAAAAGAGCCCAAATTTCTAAAACTATTGCGAAAAACAACAATCTTCTGTTTTAGAGTGAATGTTTGAGGTGTTTAGAAGGCATTTCAATCATTTTTAGAAAATTTAATTTTTCACATTTTTCCATGAAAAGTGCCAATACCCCCCCCTTTGGGTTCTAGGTGAAAATCTCACTCGACACAAATCAAACCAAAATGTATCCAAGGTGTGTATTGTTGTTCATTTTCATCAAATAAACAAAAAACAACCCAGAATGAATCCTGAAGGACAATAAAAGATCATAAAAGATGATTCAGCCAAGGAGTTAATGTTACTATAAGAGCCCAAATTTCTAAAAATATTGCGAAAAACAACAATCTTCTGTTTTAGAGTGAATGTTTGAGGTGTTTAGAAGGCATTTATTTCATTTTTAGAAAATTTAATTTTTCACATTTTTCCATGAAAAGTGCCAATACCCCCCCCTTTGGGTTCTAGGTGAAAATCTCACTCGACACAAATCAAACAAAAATGTATCCAAGGTGTGTATTGTTGTTCATTTTCATCAAATAAACAAAATAAAACCCAGAATGTATCCTGAAAGACAATAAATGATCATAAAAGATGCTTCAGCCCAGGTGTTAATGTTACTAAAAGAGCCCAAATTTCTAAAACCATTGCGAAAAACAACAATCTTCTGTTTTAGAGTGAATGTTTGAGGTCTTTAGAAGGCATTTATTTCATTTTTAGAAAATTTAATTTTTCACATTTTTCCATGAAAAGTGCCAATACCCCCCCCTTTGGGTTCTAGGTGAAAATCTCACTCGACACAAATCAAACAAAAATGTATCCAAGGGTTGTATTGTTGTTCATTTTCATCAAATAAACAAAATAAAACCCAGAATTAATCTTGAAGGACAAGAAATGAGCATAAAAGTTGCTTCAGAGAAAGTGTTAATGTTACTAAAAGAGCCCAAATTTCTAAAAATATTGCGAAAAACAACAATCTTCTGTTTTAGATTGAATGTTTGAGGTGTTTAGAAGGCATTTATTTCATTTTTGAAAATTTAATTTTTCACATTTTTTCATGAAAAGTGCCAATACCCCCCCTTTGGGTTCTACGTGAAAATCTCACTCGACACAAATCAAACAAAAATGTATCCAAGGTGTGTATTGTTGTTCATGTTCATCAAATAAACAAAATAAAACCCAGAATGAATCCTGAAAGACAAAAAAAGATCATAAAAGATGATTCAGCCCAGGTGTTAATGTTACTATAAGAGCCCAAATTTCTAAAAATATTGCGAAAAACAACAATCTTCTGTTTTAGAGTGAATGTTTGAGGTGTTTAGAAGGCATTTCAATCATTTTTAGAAAATTTAATTTTTCACATTTTTCCATGAAAAGTGCCAATACCCCCCCCTTTGGGTTCTAGGTGAAAATCTCACTCGACACAAATCAAACAAAAATGTATCCAAGGTGTGTATTGTTGTTCATTTTCATCAAATAAACAAAATAAAACCCAGAATGTATCCTGTAATACAATAAATGATCATTAAAGATGCTTCAGGAAAAGTGTAAATGTTACTAAAAGAGCCCAAATTTCTAAAAATATTGCGAAAAACAACAATCTTCTGTTTTAGAGTGAATGTTTGAGTTGTTTAGAAGGCATTTATTTCATTTTTAGAAAATTTAATTTTTCACATTTTTCCATGAAAAGTGCCAATACCCCCCCCTTTGGGTTCTAGGTGAAAATCTCACTCGACACAAATCAAACAAAAATGTATCCAAGGTGTGTATTGTTGTTCATTTTCATCAAATAAACAAAATAAAACCCAGAATGTATCCTGAAATACAAAAAATTATCATAAAAGATGCTTCAGAGAAAGTGTTAATGTTACTAAAAGAGCCCAAATTTCTAAAAATATTGCAAAAAACAACAATCTTCTGTTTTAGAGTAAATGTTTGAGGTGTTTAGAAGGCATTTATTTCATTTTTAGAAAATTTAATTTTTCACATTTTCCCATGAAAATTGCCAATACCCCCCCCTTTGGGTTCTAGGTGAAAATCTCTCTCGACACAAATCAAACAAAAATGTATCCAAGGTGTGTATTGTTGTTCATTTTCATCAAATAAACAAAATTAAACCCAGAATTAATCTTGAAGGACAAGAAATGAGCATAAAAGTTGCTTCAGAGAAAGTGTTAATGTTACTAAAAGAGCCCAAATTTCTAAAAATATTGCGAAAAACAACAATCTTCTGTTTTAGAGTGAATGTTTGAGTTGTTTAGAAGGCATTTATTTCATTTTTAGAAAATTTAATTTTTCACATTTTTCCATGAAAAGTGCCAATACCCCCCCTTTGGGTTCTAGGTGAAAATCTCACTCGACACAAATCAAACAAAAATGTATCCAAGGTGTGTATTGTTGTTCATTTTCTTCAAATAAACAAAATAAAACACAGAATGAATCCTGAAAGACAAGAAATGAGCATAAAAGTTGCTTCAGCGCAAGTGTTAATGTTACTAAAAGAGCCCAAATTTCTAAAAATATTGCGAAAAACAACAATCTTCTGTTTTAGAGTGAATGTTTGAGGTGTTTAGAAGGCATTTATTTCATTTTTAGAAAATGTAATTTTTCACATTTTTCCATGAAAAGTGCCAATACCCCCCCCTTTGGGTTCTAGGTGAAAATCTCACTCGACACAAATCAAACAAAAATGTTTCCATGGTGTGTATTGTTGTTCATTTTCATCAAATAAACAAAATAAAACCCAGAATTAATCTTGAAAGACAAGAAATGAGCATAGAAGTTGCTTCAGCGAAAGTGTTAATGTTACTAAAAGAGCCCAAATTTCTAAAAATATTGCGAAAAACAACAATCTTCTGTTTTAGAGTGAATGTTTGAGGTGTTTAGAAGGCATTTATTTCATTTTTGAAAATTTAATTTTTCACATTTTTCCATGAAAGGTGCCAATACCCCTCCTTTGGGTTCTACGTGAAAATCTCACTCGACACAAATCAAACAAAAATGTATCCAAGGTGTGTATTGTTGTTCATTTTCATCAAATAAACAAAATAAAACCCAGAATGTATCCTGAAAGACAATAAATAATCATAAAAAATGCTTCAGCCCAGGTGTTAATGTTACTAAAAGAGCCGAAATTTCTTAAAATATTGCGAAAAACAACAATCTTCTGTTTTAGAGTGAATGTTTGAGGTGTTTAGAAGGCATTTATTTCATTTTTAGAAAATTTAATTTTTCACATTTTTTCATGAAAAGTGCCAATACCCCCCCTTTGGGTTCTACGTGAAAATCTCACTCGACACAAATCAAACAAAAATGTATCCAAGGTGTGTATTGTTGTTCATGTTCATCAAATAAACAAAATAAAACCCAGAATGAATCCTGAAAGACAAAAAAAGATCATAAAAGATGATTCAGCCCAGGTGTTAATGTTACTATAAGAGCCCAAATTTCTAAAAATATTGCGAAAAACAACAATCTTCTGTTTTAGAGTGAATGTTTGAGGTGTTTAGAAGGCATTTCAATCATTTTTAGAAAATTTAATTTTTCACATTTTTCCATGAAAAGTGCCAATACCCCCCCCTTTGGGTTCTAGGTGAAAATCTCACTCGACACAAATCAAACAAAAATGTATCCAAGGTGTGTATTGTTGTTCATTTTCATCAAATAAACAAAATAAAACCCAGAATGTATCCTGAAATACAATAAATGATCATTAAAGATGCTTCAGGAAAAGTGTAAATGTTACTAAAAGAGCCCAAATTTCTAAAAATATTGCGAAAAACAACAATCTTCTGTTTTAGAGTGAATGTTTGAGTTGTTTAGAAGGCATTTATTTCATTTTTAGAAAATTTAATTTTTCACATTTTTCCATGAAAAGTGCCAATACCCCCCCCTTTGGGTTCTAGGTGAAAATCTCACTCGACACAAATCAAACAAAAATGTATCCAAGGTGTGTATTGTTGTTCATTTTCATCAAATAAACAAAATAAAACCCAGAATGTATCCTGAAATATAAAAAATTATCATAAAAGATGCTTCAGAGAAAGTGTTAATGTTACTAAAAGAGCCCAAATTTCTAAAAATATTGCAAAAAACAACAATCTTCTGTTTTAGAGTAAATGTTTGAGGTGTTTAGAAGGCATTTATTTCATTTTTAGAAAATTTAATTTTTCACATTTTTCCATGAAAATTGCCAATACCCCCCCCTTTGGGTTCTAGGTGAAAATCTCTCTCGACACAAATCAAACAAAAATGTATCCAAGGTGTGTATTGTTGTTCATTTTCATCAAATAAACAAAATTAAACCCAGAATTAATCTTGAAGGACAAGAAATGAGCATAAAAGTTGCTTCAGAGAAAGTGTTAATGTTACTAAAAGAGCCCAAATTTCTAAAAATATTGCGAAAAACAACAATCTTCTGTTTTAAAGTGAATGTTTGAGTTGTTTAGAAGGCATTTATTTCATTTTTAGAAAATTTAATTTTTCACATTTTTCCATGAAAAGTGCCAATACCCCCCCTTTGGGTTCTAGGTGAAAATCTCACTCGACACAAATCAAACAAAAATGTATCCAAGGTGTGTATTGTTGTTCATTTTCTTCAAATAAACAAAATAAAACACAGAATGAATCCTGAAAGACAAGAAATGAGCATAAAAGTTGCTTCAGCGCAAGTGTTAATGTTACTAAAAGAGCCCAAATTTCTAAAAATATTGCGAAAAACAACAATCTTCTGTTTTAGAGTGATTGTTTGAGGTGTTTAGAAGGCATTTATTTCATTTTTAGAAAATGTAATTTTTCACATTTTTCCATGAAAAGTGCCAATACCCCCCCCTTTGGGTTCTAGGTGAAAATCTCACTCGACACAAATCAAACAAAAATGTTTCCATGGTGTGTATTGTTGTTCATTTTCATCAAATAAACAAAATAAAACCCAGAATTAATCTTGAAAGACAAGAAATGAGCATAGAAGTTGCTTCAGCGAAAGTGTTAATGTTACTAAAAGAGCCCAAATTTCTAAAAATATTGCGAAAAACAACAATCTTCTGTTTTAGAGTGAATGTTTGAGGTGTTTAGAAGGCATTTATTTCATTTTTGAAAATTTAATTTTTCACATTTTTCCATGAAAGGTGCCAATACCCCTCCTTTGGGTTCTACGTGAAAATCTCACTCGACACAAATCAAACAAAAATGTATCCAAGGTGTGTATTGTTGTTCATTTTCATCAAAAAAACAAATTAAAACCCAGAATGTTTCCTGAAAGACAATAAATGATCATAAAAGATGCTTCATCCCAGGTGTTAATGTTACTAAAAGCGCCCAAATTTCCAAAAATATTGCGAAAAACAACAATCTTCTGTTTTAGAGTGAATGTTTGAGGTGTTTAGAAGGCATTTATTTCATTTTTAGAAAATTTAATTTTTCACATTTTTCCATGAAAAGTGCCAATACCCCAACTTTGGGTTCTAGGTGAAAATCTCACTCGACACAAATCAAACAAAAATGTATCCAAGGTGTGTATTGTTGTTCATTTTCATCAAATAAACAAAATAAAACCCAGAATGTATCCTGAAAGACAATAAATAATCATAAAAAATGCTTCAGCCCAGGTGTTAATGTTACTAAAAGAGCCCAAATTTCTAAAAATATTGCGAAAAACAACAATCTTCTGTTTTAGAGTGAATGTTTGAGGTGTTTAGAAGGCATTTATTTCATTTTTAGAAAATTTAATTTTTCACATTTTTCCATGAAAAGTGCCAATACCCCCCCCTTTGGGTTCTAGGTGAAAATCTCACTCAACACAAATCAAACAAAAATGTTTCCATGGTGTGTATTGTTATTCATTTTCATCAAATAAACAAAATAAAACCCAGAATTAATCTTGAAAGACAAGAAATGAGCATAGAAGTTGCTTCAGCGAAAGTGTTAATGTTACTAAAAGAGCCCAAATTTCTAAAAATATTGCGAAAAACAACAATATTCTGTTTAAGAGTGAATGTTTGAGGTGTTTAGAAGGCATTTATTTCATTTTTAGAAAATTTAATTTTTCACATTTTTCCATGAAAAGTGCCAATACCCCCCCCCTTTGGGTTCTAGGTGAAAATCTTACTCGCCACAAATCAAACAAAAATGTATCCAAGGTGTGTATTGTTGTTCATTTTCATCAAATAAACAAAAAACAACCCAGAATGAATCCTGAAAGACAATAAAAGATCATAAAAGATGCTTCAGCCCAGGTGTTAATGTTACTATAAGAGCCCAAATTTCTAAAAATATTGCGAAAAACAACAATCTTCTGTTTTAGAGTGAATGTTTGAAGTGTTTAGAAGGCATTTATTTCATTTTTAGAAAATTTAATTTTTCACATTTTTCCATGAAAAGTGCCAATACCCCCCCTTTGGGTTCTAGGTGAAAATCTAACTCGACACAAATCAAATAAAAATGTATCCAAGGTGTGTATTGTTGTTCATTTTCATCAAATAAACAAAATAAAACCCAGAATGTATCCTGAAAGACAATAAATGACAATAAAAGATGCTTCAGCCAAGATGTTAATGTTACTAAAAGAGCCCAAATTTCTAAAAATATTGCGAAAAACAACAATCTTCTTTTTTAGAGTGAATGTTTGAGGGTTTTAGAAGGCATTTATTTCATTTTTAGAAAATTTAATTTTTCACATTTTTCCATGAAAAGTGCCAATACCCCCCCCTTTGGGTTCTAGGTGAAAATCTCACTCGACACAAATCAAACAAAAATGTATCCAAGGTGTGTATTGTTGTTCATTTTCTTCAAATAAACAAAATAAAACACAGAATGAATCCTGAAAGACAAGAAATGAGCATAAAAGTTGCTTCAGCGCAAGTGTTAATGTTACTAAAAGAGCCCAAATTTCTAAAAATATTGCGAAAAACAACAATCTTCTGTTTTAGAGTGAATGTTTGAGGTGTTTAGAAGGCATTTATTTCATTTTTAGAAAATGTAATTTTTCACATTTTTCCATGAAAAGTGCCAATACCCCCCCCTTTGGGTTCTAGGTGAAAATCTCACTCGACACAAATCAAACAAAAATGTTTCCATGGTGTGTATTGTTGTTCATTTTCATCAAATAAACAAAATAAAACCCAGAATTAATCTTGAAAGACAAGAAATGAGCATAGAAGTTGCTTCAGCGAAAGTGTTAATGTTACTAAAAGAGCCCAAATTTCTAAAAATATTGCGAAAAACAACAATCTTCTGTTTTAGAGTGAATGTTTGAGGTGTTTAGAAGGCATTTATTTCATTTTTGAAAATTTAATTTTTCACATTTTTCCATGAAAGGTGCCAATACCCCTCCTTTGGGTTCTACGTGAAAATCTCACTCAACACAAATCAAACAAAAATGTATCCAAGGTGTGTATTGTTGTTCATTTTCATCAAAAAAACAAATTAAAACCCAGAATGTTTCCTGAAAGACAATAAATGATCATAAAAGATGCTTCATCCCAGGTGTTAATGTTACTAAAAGCGCCCAAATTTCCAAAAATATTGCGAAAAACAACAATCTTCTGTTTTAGAGTGAATGTTTGAGGTGTTTAGAAGGCATTTATTTCATTTTTAGAAAATTTAATTTTTCACATTTTTCCATGAAAAGTGCCAATACCCCCACTTTGGGTTCTAGGTGAAAATCTCACTCGACACAAATCAAACAAAAATGTATCCAAGGTGTGTATTGTTGTTCATTTTCATCAAATAAACAAAATAAAACCCAGAATGTATCCTGAAAGACAATAAATAATCATAAAAAATGCTTCAGCCCAGGTGTTAATGTTACTAAAAGAGCCGAAATTTCTTAAAATATTGCGAAAAACAACAATCTTCTGTTTTAGAGTGAATGTTTGAGGTGTTTAGAAGGCATTTATTTCATTTTTAGAAAATTTAATTTTTCACATTTTTCCATGAAAAGTGCCAATACCCCCCCCTTTGGGTTCTAGGTGAAAATCTAACTCGACACAAATCAAATAAAAATGTATCCAAGGTGTGTATTGTTGTTCATTTTCATCAAATAAACAAAATAAAACCCAGAATGTATCCTGAAAGACAATAAATGATCATAAAAGATGCTTCAGCCAAGATGTTAATGTTACTAAAAGAGCCCAAATTTCTAAAAATATTGCGAAAAACAACAATCTTCTGTTTTAGAGTGAATGTTTGAGGTGTTTAGAAGGCATTTATTTCATTTTTAGAAAATTTAATTTTTCACATTTTTCCATGAAAAGTGCCAATACCCCCCCCTTTGGGTTCTAGGTGAAAATCTCACTCAACACAAATCAAACAAAAATGTTTCCATGGTGTGTATTGTTATTCATTTTCATCAAATAAACAAAATAAAACCCAGAATTAATCTTGAAAGACAAGAAATGAGCATAGAAGTTGCTTCAGCGAAAGTGTTAATGTTACTAAAAGAGCCCAAATTTCTAAAAATATTGCGAAAAACAACAATATTCTGTTTAAGAGTGAATGTTTGAGGTGTTTAGAAGGCATTTATTTCATTTTTAGAAAATTTAATTTTTCACATTTTTCCATGAAAAGTGCCAATACCCCCCCCTTTGGGTTCTAGGTGAAAATCTTACTCGCCACAAATCAAACAAAAATGTATCCAAGGTGTGTATTGTTGTTCATTTTCATCAAATAAACAAAAAACAACCCAGAATGAATCCTGAAAGACAATAAAAGATCATAAAAGATGCTTCAGCCCAGGTGTTAATGTTACTATAAGAGCCCAAATTTCTAAAAATATTGCGAAAAACAACAATCTTCTGTTTTAGAGTGAATGTTTGAGGTGTTTAGAAGGCATTTATTTCATTTTTAGAAAATTTAATTTTTCACATTTTTCCATGAAAAGTGCCAATACCCCCCCCTTTGGGTTCTAGGTGAAAATCTAACTCGACACAAATCAAATAAAAATGTATCCAAGGTGTGTATTGTTGTTCATTTTCATCAAATAAACAAAATAAAACCCAGAATGTATCCTGAAAGACAATAAATGACAATAAAAGATGCTTCAGCCAAGATGTTAATGTTACTAAAAGAGCCCAAATTTCTAAAAATATTGCGAAAAACAACAATCTTCTTTTTTAGAGTGAATGTATGAGGTGTTTAGAAGGCATTTATTTCATTTTTAGAAAATTTAATTTTTCACATTTTTCCATGAAAAGTGCCAATACCCCCCCCTTTGGGTTCTAGGTGAAAATCTTACTCGCCACAAATCAAACAAAAATGTATCCAAGGTGTGTATTGTTGTTCATTTTCATCAAATAAACAAAAAACAACCCAGAATGAATCCTGAAAGACAATAAAAGATCATAAAAGATGCTTCAGCCCAGGTGTTAATGTTACTATAAGAGCCCAAATTTCTAAAAATATTGCGAAAAACAACAATCTTCTGTTTTAGAGTGAATGTTTGAGGTGTTTAGAAGGCATTTATTTCATTTTTAGAAAATTTAATTTTTCACATTTTTCCATGAAAAGTGCCAATACCCCCCCCTTTGGGTTCTAGGTGAAAATCTAACTCGACACAAATCAAATAAAAATGTATCCAAGGTGTGTATTGTTGTTCATTTTCATCAAATAAACAAAATAAAACCCAGAATGTATCCTGAAAGACAATAAATGACAATAAAAGATGCTTCAGCCAAGATGTTAATGTTACTAAAAGAGCCCAAATTTCTAAAAATATTGCGAAAAACAACAATCTTCTTTTTTAGAGTGAATGTTTGAGGGTTTTAGAAGGCATTTATTTCATTTTTAGAAAATTTAATTTTTCACATTTTTCCATGAAAAGTGCCAATACCCCCCCCTTTGGGTTCTAGGTGAAAATCTCACTTGACGCAAATCAAACAAAAATGTTTCCATGGTGTGTATTGTTGTACATTTTCATCAAATAAACAAAATAAAACCCAGAATGTATCCTGAAATACAATAAATGATCATAAAAGATGCTTCAGAGAATGTGTTAATGTTACTAAAAGAGCCCAAATTTCTAAAAATATTGCGAAAAACAACAATCTTCTGTTTTAGAGTGAATGTTTGAGGTGTTTAGAAGGCATTTATTTCATTTTTAGAAAATTTAATTTTTCACATTTTTCCATGAAAAGTGCCAATACCCCCCCCTTTTGGTTCTAGGTGAAAATCTCACTCTACACAAATCAAAAAAAAATGTTTCCATGGTGTGTATTGTTGTTCATTTTCATCAAATAAACAAAATAAAACCCAGAATTAATCTTGAAAGACAAGAAATGAGCATAGAAGTTGCTTCAGCGAAAGTGTTAATGTTACTAAAAGAGCCCAAATTTCTAAAAATATTGCGAAAAAGAACAATCTTCTGTTTTAGAGTGAATGTTTGAGGTGTTTAGAAGGCATTTATTTCATTTTTAGAAAATTTAATTTTTCACATTTTTCCATGAAAAGTGCCAATACCCCCCCCTTTGGGTTCTAGGTGAAAATCTCACTTGACGCAAATCAAACAAAAATGTTTCCATGGTGTGTATTGTTGTACATTTTCATCAAATAAACAAAATAAAACCCAGAATGTATCCTGAAATACAATAAATGATCATAAAAGATGCTTCAGAGAATGTGTTAATGTTACTAAAAGAGCCCAAATTTCTAAAAATATTGCGAAAAACAACAATCTTCTGTTTTAGAGTGATTGTTTGAGGTGTTTAGAAGGCATTTATTTCATTTTTAGAAAATTTAATTTTTTACATTTTTCCATGAAAAGTGCCAATACCACCCCCTTTGGGTTGTAGGTGAAAATCTCACCCGACACAAATAAAACAAAAATGTTTCCATGGTGTGTATTGTTGTTCATTTTCATCAAAATAAACAAAATAAAACCCAGAATGTATCCTGAAAGACAATAAATGATCATAAAAGATGCTTCTGCCTAGGTGTTAATGTTACTAAAAGAGCCCAAATTTCTAAAACTATTGCGAAAAACAACAATCTTCTGTTTTAGAGTGAATGTTTGAGGTGTTTAGAAGGCATTTATTTCATTTTTAGAAAATTTAATTTTTCACATTTTTCCATGAAAAGTGCCAATACCCCCCCCTTTGGGTTCTAGTTGAAAATCTCACTTGACGCAAATCAAACAAAAATGTTTCCATGGTGTGTACTGTTGTTCATTTTCATCAAATAAACAAAATAAAACCCAGAATGAATCCTGAAAGACAAGAAATGAGCATAAAAGTTGCTTCAGCGCAAGTGTTAATGTTACTAAAAGAGCCCAAATTTCTAAAAATATTGCGAAAAACAACAATCTTCTGTTTTAGAGTGAATGTTTGAGGTGTTTAGAAGGCATTTATTTCATTTTTAGAAAATTTAATTTTTCACATTTTTCCATGAAAAGTGCCAATACCCCCCCCTTTGGGTTCTAGGTGAAAATCTCACTCGACACAAATCAAACAAAAATGTTTCCATGGTGTGTATTGTTGTTCATTTTCATCAAATAAACAAAATAAAACCCAGAATTAATCTTGAAAGACAAGAAATGAGCATAGAAGTTGCTTCAGCGAAAGTGTAAATGTTACCAAAAAAGCCCAAATTTCTAAAAATATTGCGAAAAACAACAATCTTCTGTTTTAGAGTGAATGTTTGAGGTGTTTAGAAGGCATTTATTTCATTTTTAGAAAATGTAATTTTTCACATTTTTCCATGAAAAGTGCCAATACCCCCCCCTTTGGGTTCTAGGTGAAAATCTCACTCGACACAAATCAAACAAAAATGTTTCCATGGTGTGTATTGTTGTTCATTTTCATCAAATAAACAAAATAAAACCCAGAATTAATCTTGAAAGACAAGAAATGAGCATAGAAGTTGCTTCAGCGAAAGTGTTAATGTTACTAAAAGAGCCCAAATTTCTAAAAATATTGCGAAAAACAACAATCTTCTGTTTTAGAGTGAATGTTTGAGGTGTTTAGAAGGCATTTATTTCATTTTTGAAAATTTAATTTTTCACATTTTTCCATGAAAGGTGCCAATACCCCTCCTTTGGGTTCTACGTGAAAATCTCACTCGACACAAATCAAACAAAAATGTATCCAAGGTGTGTATTGTTGTTCATTTTCATCAAAAAAACAAATTAAAACCCAGAATGTTTCCTGAAAGACAATAAATGATCATAAAAGATGCTTCATCCCAGGTGTTAATGTTACTAAAAGCGCCCAAATTTCCAAAAATATTGCGAAAAACAACAATCTTCTGTTTTAGAGTGAATGTTTGAGGTGTTTAGAAGGCATTTATTTCATTTTTAGAAAATTTAATTTTTCACATTTTTCCATGAAAAGTGCCAATACCCCCACTTTGGGTTCTAGGTGAAAATCTCACTCGACACAAATCAAACAAAAATGTATCCAAGGTGTGTATTGTTGTTCATTTTCATCAAATAAACAAAATAAAACCCAGAATGTATCCTGAAAGACAATAAATAATCATAAAAAATGCTTCAGCCCAGGTGTTAATGTTACTAAAAGAGCCGAAATTTCTTAAAATATTGCGAAAAACAACAATCTTCTGTTTTAGAGTGAATGTTTGAGGTGTTTAGAAGGCATTTATTTCATTTTTAGAAAATTTAATTTTTCACATTTTTCCATGAAAAGTGCCAATACCCCCCCCTTTGGGTTCTAGGTGAAAATCTCACTTGACGCAAATCAAACAAAAATGTTTCCATGGTGTGTACTGTTGTTCATTTTCATCAAATAAACAAAATAAAACCCAGAATGAATCCTGAAAGACAAGAAATGAGCATAAAAGTTGCTTCAGCGCAAGTGTTAATGTCACTAAAAGAGCCCAAATTTCTAAAAATATTGCGAAAAACAACAATCTTCTGTTTTAGAGTGAATGTTTGAGGTGTTTAGAAGGCATTTATTTCATTTTTACAAAATTTAATTTTTCACATTTTTCCATGAAAAGTGCCAATACCCCCCCTTTGGGTTCTAGATGAAAATCTCACTCGACACAAATCAAACAAAAATGTTTCCATGGTGTGTATTGTTGTTCATTTTCATCAAATAAACAAAATAAAACCCAGAATTAATCTTGAAAGACAAGAAATGAGCATAGAATTTGCTTCAGCGAAAGTGTTAATGTTACCAAAAAAGCCCAAATTTCTAAAAATATTGCGAAAAACAACAATCTTCTGTTTTAGAGTGAATGTTTGAGGTGTTTAGAAGGCATTTATTTCATTTTTAGAAAATTTAATTTTTCACATTTTTCCATGAAAAGTGCCAATACCCCCCCCTTTGGGTTCTAGGTGAAAATCTCACTCGACACAAATCAAACCAAAATGTATCCAAGGTGTGTATTGTTGTTCATTTTCATCAAATAAACAAAAAACAACCCAGAATGAATCCTGAAGGACAATAAAAGATCATAAAAGATGATTCAGCCCAGGAGTTAATGTTACTATAAGAGCCCAAATTTCTAAAAATATTGCGAAAAACAACAATCTTCTGTTTTAGAGTGAATGTTTGAGGTGTTTAGAAGGCATTTATTTCATTTTTAGAAAATTTAATTTTTCACATTTTTCCATGAAAAGTGCCAATACCCCCCCCTTTGGGTTCTAGGTGAAAATCTCACTCGACACAAATCAAACAAAAATGTATCCAAGGTGTGTATTGTTGTTCATTTTCATCAAATAAACAAAATAAAACCCAGAATGTATCCTGAAAGACAATAAATGATCATAAAAGATGCTTCAGCCCAGGTGTTAATGTTACTAAAAGAGCCCAAATTTCTAAAACTATTGCGAAAAACAACAATCTTCTGTTTTAGAGTGAATGTTTGAGGTCTTTAGAAGGCATTTATTTCATTTTTAGAAAATTTAATTTTTCACATTTTTCCATGAAAAGTGCCAATACCCCCCCCTTTGGGTTCTAGGTGAAAATCTCACTTGACGCAAATCAAACAAAAATGTTTCCATGGTGTGTATTGTTGTACATTTTCATCAAATAAACAAAATAAAACCCAGAATGTATCCTGAAATACAATAAATGATCATAAAAGATGCTTCAGAGAAAGTGTTAATGTTACTAAAAGAGCCCAAATTTCTAAAAATATTGCGAAAAAAACAAATCTTCTGTTTTAGAGTGATTGTTTGAGGTGTTTAGAAGGCATTTATTTCATTTTTAGAAAATTTAATTTTTCACATTTTTCCATGAAAAGTGCCAATACCCCCCCCTTTGGGTTCTGGGTGAAAATCTCACTCGTCACAAATCGAACAAAAATGTATCCAAGGTGTGTATTGTTGTTCATGTTCATCAAATAAACAAAATAAAACCCAGAATGAATCCTGAAAGACAATAAAAGATCATAAAAGATGATTCAGCCCAGGTGTTAATGTTACTATAAGAGCCCAAATTTCTAAAAATATTGCGAAAAACAACAATCTTCTGTTTTAGAGTGAATGTTTGAGGTGTTTAGAAGGCATTTCAATCATTTTTAGAAAATTTAATTTTTCACATTTTTCCATGAAAAGTGCCAATACCCCCCCCTTTGGGTTCTAGGTGAAAATCTCACTTGACGCAAATCAAACAAAAATGTATCCAAGGTGTGTATTGTTGTTTATTTTCATCAAATAAACAAAATAAAACCCAGAATGTATCCTGAAATACAATAAATGATCATTAAAGATGCTTCAGGAAAAGTGTAAATGTTACTAAAAGAGCCCAAATTTCTAAAAATATTGCGAAAAACAACAATCTTCTGTTTTAGAGTGAATGTTTGAGTTGTTTAGAAGGCATTTATTTCATTTTTAGAAAATTTAATTTTTCACATTTTTCCATGAAAAGTGCCAATACCCCCCCCTTTGGGTTCTAGGTGAAAATCTCACTCGACACAAATCAAACAAAAATGTATCCAAGGTGTGTATTGTTGTTCATTTTCATCAAATAAACAAAATAAAACCCAGAATGTATCCTGAAATACAATAAATGATCATAAAAGATGCTTCAGAGAAAGTGTTAATGTTACTAAAAGAGCCCAAATTTCTAAAAATATTGCAAAAAACAACAATCTTCTGTTTTAGAGTAAATGTTTGAGGTGTTTAGAAGGCATTTATTTCATTTTTAGAAAATTTAATTTTTCACATTTTTCCATGAAAATTGCCAATACCCCCCCTTTGGGTTCTAGGTGAAAATCTCACTCGACACAAATCAAACAAAAATGTATCCAAGGTGTGTATTGTTGTTCATTTTCATCAAATAAACAAAATTAAACCCAGAATTAATCTTGAAGGACAAGAAATGAGCATAAAAGTTGCTTCAGAGTAAGTGTTAATGTTACTAAAAGAGCCCAAATTTCTAAAAATATTGCGAAAAACAACAATCTTCTGTTTTAGAGTGAATGTGTGAGGTGTTTAGAAGGCATTTATTTCATTTTTGAAAATTTTATTTTTCACATTTTTCCATGAAAGGTGCCAATACCCCCCCTTTGGGTTCTACGTGAAAATCTGACTTGACACAAATCAAACAAAAATGTATCCAAGGTGTGTATTGTTGTTCATTTTCATCAAAAAAACAAATTAAAACCCAGAATGTTTCCTGAAAGACAATAAATGATCATAAAAGATGCTTCATCCCAGGTGTTAATGTTACTAAAAGAGCCCAAATTTCCAAAAATATTGCGAAAAACAACAATCTTCTTTTTTAGAGTGAATGTTTGAGGTGTTTAGAAGGCATTTATTTCATTTTTAGAAAATTTAATTTTTCACATTTTTCCATGAAAAGTGCCAATACCCCCATTTTGGGTTCTAGGTGAAAATCTCACTCGACACAAATCAAACAAAAATGTATCCAAGGTGTGTATTGTTGTTCATTTTCATCAAATAAACAAAATAAAACCCAGAATGTATCCTGAAAGACAATAAATGATCATAAAAAATGCTTCAGCCCAGGTGTTAATGTTACTAAAAGAGCCGAAATTTCTTAAAATATTGCTAAAAACAACAATCTTCTGTTTTAGAGTGAATGTTTGAGGTGTTTAGAAGGCATTTATTTCATTTTTAGAAAATTTAATTTTTCACATTTTTCCATGAAAAGTGCCAATACCCCCCTTTGGGTTCTAGGTGAAAATCTAACTCGACACAAATCAAATAAAAATGTATCCAAGGTGTGTATTGTTGTTCATTTTCATCAAATAAACAAAATAAAACCCAGAATGTATCCTGAAAGACAATAAATGACAATAAAAGATGCTTCAGCCAAGATGTTAATGTTACTAAAAGAGCCCAAATTTCTAAAAATATTGCGAAAAACAACAATCTTCTTTTTTAGAGTGAATGTTTGAGGGTTTTAGAAGGCATTTATTTCATTTTTAGAAAATTTAATTTTTCACATTTTTCCATGAAAAGTGCCAATACCCCCCCCTTTGGGTTCTAGGTGAAAATCTCACTTGACGCAAATCAAACAAAAATGTTTCCATGGTGTGTATTGTTGTACATTTTCATCAAATAAACAAAATAAAACCCAGAATGTATCCTGAAATACAATAAATGATCATAAAAGATGCTTCAGAGAATGTGTTAATGTTACTAAAAGAGCCCAAATTTCTAAAAATATTGCGAAAAACAACAATCTTCTGTTTTAGAGTGAATGTTTGAGGTGTTTAGAAGGCATTTATTTCATTTTTAGAAAGTTTAATTTTTCACATTTTTCCATGAAAAGTGCCAATACCCCCCCCCTTTTGGTTCTAGGTGAAAATCTCACTCTACACAAATCAAAAAAAAATGTTTCCATGGTGTGTATTGTTGTTCATTTTCATCAAATAAACAAAATAAAACCCAGAATTAATCTTGAAAGACAAGAAATGAGCATAGAAGTTGCTTCAGCGAAAGTGTTAATGTTACTAAAAGAGCCCAAATTTCTAAAAATATTGCGAAAAAGAACAATCTTCTGTTTTAGAGTGAATGTTTGAGGTGTTTAGAAGGCATTTATTTCATTTTTAGAAAATTTAATTTTTCACATTTTTCCATGAAAAGTGCCAATACCCCCCCCTTTGGGTTCTAGGTGAAAATCTCACTTGACGCAAATCAAACAAAAATGTTTCCATGGTGTGTATTGTTGTACATTTTCATCAAATAAACAAAATAAAACCCAGAATGTATCCTGAAATACAATAAATGATCATAAAAGATGCTTCAGAGAATGTGTTAATGTTACTAAAAGAGCCCAAATTTCTAAAAATATTGCGAAAAACAACAATCTTCTGTTTTAGAGTGATTGTTTGAGGTGTTTAGAAGGCATTTATTTCATTTTTAGAAAATTTAATTTTTTACATTTTTCCATGAAAAGTGCCAATACCACCCCCTTTGGGTTGTAGGTGAAAATCTCACCCGACACAAATAAAACAAAAATGTTTCCATGGTGTGTATTGTTGTTCATTTTCATCAAAATAAACAAAATAAAACCCAGAATGTATCCTGAAAGACAATAAATGATCATAAAAGATGCTTCTGCCTAGGTGTTAATGTTACTAAAAGAGCCCAAATTTCTAAAACTATTGCGAAAAACAACAATCTTCTGTTTTAGAGTGAATGTTTGAGGTGTTTAGAAGGCATTTATTTCATTTTTAGAAAATTTAATTTTTCACATTTTTCCATGAAAAGTGCCAATACCCCCCCCTTTGGGTTCTAGTTGAAAATCTCACTTGACGCAAATCAAACAAAAATGTTTCCATGGTGTGTACTGTTGTTCATTTTCATCAAATAAACAAAATAAAACCCAGAATGAATCCTGAAAGACAAGAAATGAGCATAAAAGTTGCTTCAGCGCAAGTGTTAATGTTACTAAAAGAGCCCAAATTTCTAAAAATATTGCGAAAAACAACAATCTTCTGTTTTAGAGTGAATGTTTGAGGTGTTTAGAAGGCATTTATTTCATTTTTAGAAAATTTAATTTTTCACATTTTTCCATGAAAAGTGCCAATACCCCCCCCTTTGGGTTCTAGGTGAAAATCTCACTCGACACAAATCAAACAAAAATGTTTCCATGGTGTGTATTGTTGTTCATTTTCATCAAATAAACAAAATAAAACCCAGAATTAATCTTGAAAGACAAGAAATGAGCATAGAAGTTGCTTCAGCGAAAGTGTAAATGTTACCAAAAAAGCCCAAATTTCTAAAAATATTGCGAAAAACAACAATCTTCTGTTTTAGAGTGAATGTTTGAGGTGTTTAGAAGGCATTTATTTCATTTTTAGAAAATTTAATTTTTCACATTTTTCCATGAAAAGTGCCAATACCCCCCCCTTTGGGTTCTACGTGAAAATCTCACTCGACACAAATCAAACCAAAATGCATCCAAGGTGTGTATTGTTGTTCATTTTCATCAAATAAACAAAAAACAACCCAGAATGAATCCTGAAGGACAATAAAAGATCATAAAAGATGCTTCAGCCCAGGTGTTAATGTTACTAAAAGAGCCCAAATTTCTAAAAATATTGCGAAAAACAACAATCTTCTGTTTTAGAGTGAATGTTTGAGGTGTTTAGAAGGCATTTATTTCATTTTTAGAAAATTTAATTTTTCACATTTTTCCATGAAAAGTGCCAATAACCCCCCCTTTGGGTTCTAGGTGAAAATCTCACTCGACACAAATCAAACAAAAATGTATCAAAGGTGTGTATTGTTGTTCATTTTCATTAAATAAACAAAATAAAACCCAGAATGAATCCTGAAAGACAATAAAAGATCATAAAAGATGATTCAGCCCAGGTGTTAATGTTACTATAAGAGCCCAAATTTCTAAAAATGTTGCGAAAAACAACAATCTTCTGTTTTAGAGTGAATGTTTGAGGTGTTTAGAAGGCATTTCAATCATTTTTAGAAAATTTAATTTTTCACATTTTTCCATGAAAAGTGCCAATACCCCCCCCTTTGGGTTCTAGGTGAAAATCTCACTTGACGCAAATCAAACAAAAATGTTTCCATGGTGTGTATTGTTGTACATTTTCATCAAATAAAAACAAATAAAACCCAGAATTAATCTTGAAGGACAAGAAATGAGCATAAAAGTTGCTTCAGAGAAAGTGTTAATGTTACTAAAAGAGCCGAAATTTCTTAAAATATTGCGAAAAACAACAATCTTCTGTTTTAGAGTGAATGTTTGAGGTGTTTAGAAGGCATTTATTTCATTTTTAGAAAATTTAATTTTTCACATTTTTCCATGAAAAGTGCCAATACCCCCCCCTTTGGGTTCTAGGTGAAAATCTCACTTGACGCAAATCAAACAAAAATGTTTCCATGGTGTGTACTGTTGTTCATTTTCATCAAATAAACAAAATAAAACCCAGAATGAATCCTGAAAGACAAGAAATGAGCATAAAAGTTGCTTCAGCGCAAGTGTTAATGTCACTAAAAGAGCCCAAATTTCTAAAAATATTGCGAAAAACAACAATCTTCTGTTTTAGAGTGAATGTTTGAGGTGTTTAGAAGGCATTTATTTCATTTTTACAAAATTTAATTTTTCACATTTTTCCATGAAAAGTGCCAATACCCCCCCTTTGGGTTCTAGATGAAAATCTCACTCGACACAAATCAAACAAAAATGTTTCCATGGTGTGTATTGTTGTTCATTTTCATCAAATAAACAAAATAAAACCCAGAATTAATCTTGAAAGACAAGAAATGAGCATAGAAGTTGCTTCAGCGAAAGTGTTAATGTTACCAAAAAAGCCCAAATTTCTAAAAATATTGCGAAAAACAACAATCTTCTGTTTTAGAGTGAATGTTTGAGGTGTTTAGAAGGCATTTATTTCATTTTTAGAAAATTTAATTTTTCACATTTTTCCATGAAAAGTGCCAATACCCCCCCCTTTGGGTTCTAGGTGAAAATCTCACTCGACACAAATCAAACCAAAATGTATCCAAGGTGTGTATTGTTGTTCATTTTCATCAAATAAACAAAAAACAACCCAGAATGAATCCTGAAGGACAATAAAAGATCATAAAAGATGATTCAGCCCAGGAGTTAATGTTACTATAAGAGCCCAAATTTCTAAAAATATTGCGAAAAACAACAATCTTCTGTTTTAGAGTGAATGTTTGAGGTGTTTAGAAGGCATTTATTTCATTTTTAGAAAATTTAATTTTTCACATTTTTCCATGAAAAGTGCCAATACCCCCCCCTTTGGGTTCTAGGTGAAAATCTCACTCGACACAAATCAAACAAAAATGTATCCAAGGTGTGTATTGTTGTTCATTTTCATCAAATAAACAAAATAAAACCCAGAATGTATCCTGAAAGACAATAAATGATCATAAAAGATGCTTCAGCCCAGGTGTTAATGTTACTAAAAGAGCCCAAATTTCTAAAACTATTGCGAAAAACAACAATCTTCTGTTTTAGAGTGAATGTTTGAGGTCTTTAGAAGGCATTTATTTCATTTTTAGAAAATTTAATTTTTCACATTTTTCCATGAAAAGTGCCAATACCCCCCCCTTTGGGTTCTAGGTGAAAATCTCACTTGACGCAAATCAAACAAAAATGTTTCCATGGTGTGTATTGTTGTACATTTTCATCAAATAAACAAAATAAAACCCAGAATGTATCCTGAAATACAATAAATGATCATAAAAGATGCTTCAGAGAAAGTGTTAATGTTACTAAAAGAGCCCAAATTTCTAAAAATATTGCGAAAAAAACAAATCTTCTGTTTTAGAGTGATTGTTTGAGGTGTTTAGAAGGCATTTATTTCATTTTTAGAAAATTTAATTTTTCACATTTTTCCATGAAAAGTGCCAATACCCCCCCCCTTTGGGTTCTGGGTGAAAATCTCACTCGTCACAAATCGAACAAAAATGTATCCAAGGTGTGTATTGTTGTTCATGTTCATCAAATAAACAAAATAAAACCCAGAATGAATCCTGAAAGACAATAAAAGATCATAAAAGATGATTCAGCCCAGGTGTTAATGTTACTATAAGAGCCCAAATTTCTAAAAATATTGCGAAAAACAACAATCTTCTGTTTTAGAGTGAATGTTTGAGGTGTTTAGAAGGCATTTATTTCATTTTTAGAAAATTTAATTTTTCACATTTTTCCATGAAAAGTGCCAATACCCCCCCCTTTGGGTTCTAGGTGAAAATCTCACTCGACACAAATCAAACAAAAATGTATCCAAGGTGTGTATTGTTGTTCATTTTCATCAAATAAACAAAATAAAACCCAGAATGTATCCTGAAATACAATAAATGATCATTAAAGATGCTTCAGGAAAAGTGTAAATGTTACTAAAAGAGCCCAAATTTCTAAAAATATTGCGAAAAACAACAATCTTCTGTTTTAGAGTGAATGTTTGAGTTGTTTAGAAGGCATTTATTTCATTTTTAGAAAATTTAATTTTTCACATTTTTCCATGAAAAGTGCCAATACCCCCCCCTTTGGGTTCTAGGTGAAAATCTCACTCGACACAAATCAAACAAAAATGTATCCAAGGTGTGTATTGTTGTTCATTTTCATCAAATAAACAAAATAAAACCCAGAATGTATCCTGAAATACAATAAATGATCATAAAAGATGCTTCAGAGAAAGTGTTAATGTTACTAAAAGAGCCCAAATTTCTAAAAATATTGCAAAAAACAACAATCTTCTGTTTTAGAGTAAATGTTTGAGGTGTTTAGAAGGCATTTATTTCATTTTTAGAAAATTTAATTTTTCACATTTTTCCATGAAAATTGCCAATACCCCCCCTTTGGGTTCTAGGTGAAAATCTCACTCGACACAAATCAAACAAAAATGTATCCAAGGTGTGTATTGTTGTTCATTTTCATCAAATAAACAAAATTAAACCCAGAATTAATCTTGAAGGACAAGAAATGAGCATAAAAGTTGCTTCAGAGTAAGTGTTAATGTTACTAAAAGAGCCCAAATTTCTAAAAATATTGCGAAAAACAACAATCTTCTGTTTTAGAGTGAATGTGTGAGGTGTTTAGAAGGCATTTATTTCATTTTTGAAAATTTTATTTTTCACATTTTTCCATGAAAGGTGCCAATACCCCCCCTTTGGGTTCTACGTGAAAATCTGACTTGACACAAATCAAACAAAAATGTATCCAAGGTGTGTATTGTTGTTCATTTTCATCAAAAAAACAAATTAAAACCCAGAATGTTTCCTGAAAGACAATAAATGATCATAAAAGATGCTTCATCCCAGGTGTTAATGTTACTAAAAGAGCCCAAATTTCCAAAAATATTGCGAAAAACAACAATCTTCTTTTTTAGAGTGAATGTTTGAGGTGTTTAGAAGGCATTTATTTCATTTTTAGAAAATTTAATTTTTCACATTTTTCCATGAAAAGTGCCAATACCCCCATTTTGGGTTCTAGGTGAAAATCTCACTCGACACAAATCAAACAAAAATGTATCCAAGGTGTGTATTGTTGTTCATTTTCATCAAATAAACAAAATAAAACCCAGAATGTATCCTGAAAGACAATAAATGATCATAAAAAATGCTTCAGCCCAGGTGTTAATGTTACTAAAAGAGCCGAAATTTCTTAAAATATTGCGAAAAACAACAATCTTCTGTTTTAGAGTGAATGTTTGAGGTGTTTAGAAGGCATTTATTTCATTTTTAGAAAATTTTATTTTTCACATTTTTCCATGAAAAGTGCCAATACCCCCCCCTTTGGGTTCTAGGTGAAAATCTCACTCGACACAAATCAAACAAAAATGTTTCCATGGTGTGTATTGTTGTTCATTTTCATCAAATAAACAAAAAAAAACCCAGAATTAATCTTGAAAGACAAGAAATGAGCATAGAAGTTGCTTCAGCGAAAGTGTTAATGTTACTAAAAGAGCCGAAATTTCTAAAAATATTGCGAAAAACAACAATCTTCTGTTTTAGAGTGAATGTTTGAGTTGTTTAGAAGGCATTTATTTCATTTTTAGAAAATTTAATTTTTCACATTTTTCCATGAAAAGTGCCAATACCCCCCCCTTTGGGTTCTAGGTGAAAATCTCACTCGACACAAATCAAACAAAAATGTATCCAAGGTGTGTATTGTTGTTCATTTTCATCAAATAAACAAAATAAAACCCAGAATGAATCCTGAAAGACAATAAAAGATCATAAAAGATGCTTCAGCCCAGGTGTTAATGTTACAATAAGAGCCCAAATTTCTAAAAATGTTGCGAAAAACAACAATCTTCTGTTTTAGAGTGAATGTTTGAGGTGTTTAGAAGGCATTTATTTCATTTTTAGAAAATTTAATTTTTCACATTTTTCCATGAAAAGTGCCAATACCCCCCCCTTTGGGTTCTAGGTGAAAATCTCACTCGACACAAATCAAACAAAAATGTTTCCATGGTGTGTATTGTTGTTCATTTTCATCAAATAAACAAAATAAAACCCAGAATTAATCTTGAAAGACAAAAAAAATGAGCATAGAAGTTGCTTCAGCGAAAGTGTTAATGTTACCAAAAGAGCCCAAATTTCTAAAAATATTGCGAAAAACAACAATCTTCTGTTTTAGAGTGAATGTTTGAGGTGTTTAGAAGGCATTTATTTCATTTTTAGAAAATTTAATTTTTCACATTTTTCCATGAAAAGTGCCAATACCCCCCCTTTGGGTTCTAGGTGAAAATCTCACTCGACACAAATCAAACAAAAATGTATCCAAGGTGTGTATTGTTGTTCATTTTCATCAAATAAACAAAATAAAACCCAGAATTAATCTTGAAGGACAAGAAATGAGCATAAAAGTTGCTTCAGAGAAAGTGTTAATGTTACTAAAAGAGCCCAAATTTCTAAAAATATTGCGAAAAACAACAATCTTCTGTTTTAGAGTGAATGTTTGAGGTGTTTAGAAGGCATTTATTTCATTTTTGAAAATTTAATTTTTCACATTTTTCCATGAAAAGTGCCAATACCCCCCCTTGGGGTTCTACGTGAAAATCTCACTCGACACAAATCAAACAAAAATGTATCCAAGGTGTGTATTGTTGTTCATTTTCAACAAATAAACAAAATAAAACCCAGAATTAATCTTTAAAGACAAGAAATGAGCATAGAAGTTGCTTCAGCGAAAGTGTTAATGTTACCAAAAAAGCCCAAATTTCTAAAAATATTGCGAAAAACAACAATCTTCTGTTTTAGAGTGAATGTTTGAGGTGTTTAGAAGGCATTTATTTCATTTTTAGAAAATTTAATTTTTCACATTTTTCCATGAAAAGTGCCAATACCCCCCCCTGTGGGTTCTAGGTGAAAATCTCACTCGACACAAATCAAACCAAAATGTATCCAAGGTGTGTATTGTTGTTCATTTTCATCAAATAAACAAAAAACAACCCAGAATGAATCCTGAAGGACAATAAAAGATCATAAAAGATGCTTCAGCCCAGGAGTTAATGTTACTATAAGAGCCCAAATTTCTAAAAATATTGCGAAAAACAACAATCTTCTGTTTTAGAGTGAATGTTTGAGGTGTTTAGAAGGCATTTATTTCATTTTTAGAAAATTTAATTTTTCACATTTTTCCATGAAAAGTGCCAATACCCCTCCCTTTGGGTTCTAGGTGAAAATCTCACTCGACACAAATCAAACAAAAATGTATCCAAGGTGTGTATTGTTGTTCATTTTCATCAAATAAACAAAATAAAACCCAGAATGTATCCTGAAAGACAATAAATGATCATAAAAGATGCTTCAGCCCAGGTGTTAATGTTACTAAAAGAGCCCAAATTTCTAAAAATATTGCGAAAAACAACAATCTTCTGTTTTAGAGTGAATGTTTGAGGTGTTTAGAAGGCATTTATTTCATTTTTAGAAAATTAAATTTTTCACATTTTTCCATGAAAAGTGCCAATACCCCCCCCTTTGGGTTCTGGGTGAAAATCTCACTCGTCACAAATCGAACAAAAATGTATCCAAGGTGTGTATTGTTGTTCATTTTCATCAAATAAACAAAATAAACCCAGAATGAATCCTGAAAGACAATAAAAGATCATAAAAGATGATTCAGCCCAGGTGTTAATGTTACTATAAGAGCCCAAATTTCTAAAAATATTGCGAAAAACAACAATCTTCTGTTTTAGAGTGAATGTTTGAGGTGTTTAGAAGGCATTTCAATCATTTTTAGAAAATTTAATTTTTCACATTTTTCCATGAAAAGTGCCAATACCCCCCCTTTGGGTTCTAGGTGAAAATCTCACTCGACACAAATCAAACAAAAATGTATCCAAGGTGTGTATTGTTGTTCATTTTCATCAAATAAACAAAATGAAACCCAGAATGTATCCTGAAATACAATAAATGATCATTAAAGATGCTTCAGGAAAAGTGTAAATGTTACTAAAAGAGCCCAAATTTCTAAAAATATTGCGAAAAACAACAATCTTCTGTTTTAGAGTGAATGTTTGAGTTGTTTAGAAGGCATTTATTTCATTTTTAGAAAATTTAATTTTTCACATTTTTCCATGAAAAGTGCCAATACCCCCCCCTTTGGGTTCTAGGTGAAAATCTCACTCGACACAAATCAAACAAAAATGTATCCAAGGTGTGTATTGTTGTTCATTTTCATCAAATAAACAAAATAAAACCCAGAATGTATCCTGAAATACAATAAATGATCATAAAAGATGCTTCAGAGAAAGTGTTAATGTTACTAAAAGAGCCCAAATTTCTAAAAATATTGCAAAAAACAACAATCTTCTGTTTTAGAGTAAATGTTTGAGGTGTTTAGAAGGCATTTATTTCATTTTTAGAAAATTTAATTTTTCACATTTTTCCATGAAAAGTGCCAATACCCCCCCCCTTTGGGTTCTAGGTGAAAATCTCACTCGATACAAATCAAACAAAAATGTATCCAAGGTGTGTATTGTTGTTCATTTTCATCAAATAAACAAAATTAAACCCAGAATTAATCTTGAAGGACAAGAAATGAGCATAAAAGTTGCTTCAGAGAAAGTGTTAATGTTACTAAAAGAGCCCAAATTTCTAAAAATATTGCGAAAAACAACAATCTTCTGTTTTAGAGTGAATGTGTGAGGTGTTTAGAAGGCATTTATTTCATTTTTGAAAATTTAATTTTTCACATTTTTCCATGAAAGGTGCCAATACCCCCCCTTTGGGTTCTACGTGAAAATCTGACTTGACACAAATCAAACAAAAATGTATCCAAGGTGTGTATTGTTGTTCATTTTCATCAAAAAAACAAATTAAAACCCAGAATGTTTCCTGAAAGACAATAAATGATCATAAAAGATGCTTCATCCCAGGTGTTAATGTTACTAAAAGAGCCCAAATTTCCAAAAATATTGCGAAAAACAACAATCTTCTGTTTTAGAGTGAATGTTTGAGGTGTTTAGAAGGCATTTATTTCATTTTTAGAAAATTTAATTTTTCACATTTTTCCATGAAAAGTGCCAATACCCCCACTTTGGGTTCTAGGTGAAAATCTCACTCGACACAAATCAAACAAAAATGTATCCAAGGTGTGTATTGTTGTTCATTTTCATCAAATAAACAAAATAAAACCCAGAATGTATCCTGAAAGACAATAAATGATCATAAAAAATGCTTCAGCCCAGGTGTTAATGTTACTAAAAGAGCCGAAATTTCTTAAAATATTGCGAAAAACAACAATCTTCTGTTTTAGAGTGAATGTTTGAGGTGTTTAGAAGGCATTTATTTCATTTTTAGAAAATTTAATTTTTCACATTTTTCCATGAAAAGTGCCAATACCCCCCCCTTTGGGTTCTAGGTGAAAATCTCACTCGACACAAATCAAACAAAAATGTTTCCATGGTGTGTATTGTTGTTCATTTTCATCAAATAAACAAAATAAAACCCAGAATTAATCTTGAAAGACAAGAAATGAGCATAGAAGTTGCTTCAGCGAAAGTGTTAATGTTACTAAAAGAGCCCAAATTTCTAAAAATATTGCGAAAAACAACAATCTTCTGTTTTAGAGTGAATGTTTGAGTTGTTTAGAAGGCATTTATTTCATTTTTAGAAAATTTAATTTTTCACATTTTTCCATGAAAAGTGCCAATACCCCCCCCTTTGGGTTCTAGGTGAAAATCTCACTTGACGCAAATCAAACAAAAATGTTTCCATGGTGTGTATTGTTGTACATTTTCATCAAATAAACAAAATAAAACCCAGAATGTATCCTGAAATACAATAAATGATCATAAAAGATGCTTCAGAGAAAGTGTTAATGTTACTAAAAGAGTCCAAATTTCTAAAAATATTGCAAAAAACAACAATCTTCTGTTTTAGAGTGATTGTTTGAGGTGTTTAGAAGGCATTTATTTCATTTTTAGAAAATTTAATTTTTCACATTTTTCCATGAAAAGTGCCAATACCCCCCCCTTTGGGTTCTGGGTGAAAATCTCACTCGTCACAAATCGAACAAAAATGTATCCAAGGTGTGTATTGTTGTTCATTTTCATCAAATAAACAAAATAAAACCCAGAATGAATCCTGAAAGACAATAAAAGATCATAAAAGATGATTCAGCCCAGGTGTTAATGTTACTATAAGAGCCCAAATTTCTAAAAATATTGCGAAAAACAACAATCTTCTGTTTTAGAGTGAATGTTTGAGGTGTTTAGAAGGCATTTCAATCATTTTTAGAAAATTTAATTTTTCACATTTTTCCATGAAAAGTGCCAATACCCCCCCTTTGGGTTCTAGGTGAAAATCTCACTCGACACAAATCAAACAAAAATGTATCCAAGGTGTGTATTGTTGTTCATTTTCATCAAATAAACAAAATGAAACCCAGAATGTATCCTGAAATACAATAAATGATCATTAAAGATGCTTCAGGAAAAGTGTAAATGTTACTAAAAGAGCCCAAATTTCTAAAAATATTGCGAAAAACAACAATCTTCTGTTTTAGAGTGAATGTTTTAGTTGTTTAGAAGGCATTTATTTCATTTTTAGAAAATTTAATTTTTCACATTTTTCCATGAAAAGTGCCAATACCCCCCCCTTTGGGTTCTAGGTGAAAATCTCACTCGACACAAATCAAACAAAAATGTATCCAAGGTGTGTATTGTTGTTCATTTTCATCAAATAAACAAAATAAAACCCAGAATGTATCCTGAAATACAATAAATGATCATAAAAGATGCTTCAGAGAAAGTGTTAATGTTACTAAAAGAGCCCAAATTTCTAAAAATATTGCAAAAAACAACAATCTTCTGTTTTAGAGTAAATGTTTGAGGTGTTAAGAAGGCATTTATTTCATTTTTAGAAAATTTAATTTTTCACATTTTTCCATGAAAAGTGCCAATACCCCCCCCTTTGGGTTCTAGGTGAAAATCTCACTCGATACAAATCAAACAAAAATGTATCCAAGGTGTGTATTGTTGTTCATTTTCATCAAATAAACAAAATTAAACCCAGAATTAATCTTGAAGGACAAGAAATGAGCATAAAAGTTGCTTCAGAGAAAGTGTTAATGTTACTAAAAGAGCCCAAATTTCTAAAAATATTGCGAAAAACAACAATCTTCTGTTTTAGAGTGAATGTTTGAGGTGTTTAGAAGGCATTTATTTCATTTTTGAAAATTTAATTTTTCACATTTTTCCATGAAAGGTGCCAATACCCCCCCTTTGGGTTCTACGTGAAAATCTGACTTGACACAAATCAAACAAAAATGTATCCAAGGTGTGTATTGTTGTTCATTTTCATCAAAAAAACAAATTAAAACCCAGAATGTTTCCTGAAAGACAATAAATGATCATAAAAGATGCTTCATCCCAGGTGTTTATGTTACTAAAAGAGCCCAAATTTCCAAAAATATTGCGAAAAACAACAATCTTCTGTTTTAGAGTGAATGTTTGAGGTGTTTAGAAGGCATTTATTTCATTTTTAGAAAATTTAATTTTTCACATTTTTCCATGAAAAGTGCCAATACCCCCACTTTGGGTTCTAGGTGAAAATCTCACTCGACACAAATCAAACAAAAATGTATCCAAGGTGTGTATTGTTGTTCATTTTCATCAAATAAACAAAATAAAACCCAGAATGTATCCTGAAAGACAATAAATGATCATAAAAAATGCTTCAGCCCAGGTGTTAATGTTACTAAAAGAGCCGAAATTTCTTAAAATATTGCGAAAAACAACAATCTTCTGTTTTAGAGTGAATGTTTGAGGTGTTTAGAAGGCATTTATTTCATTTTTAGAAAATTTAATTTTTCACATTTTTCCATGAAAAGTGCCAATACCCCCCCCTTTGGGTTCTAGGTGAAAATCTCACTCGACACAAATCAAACAAAAATGTTTCCATGGTGTGTATTGTTGTTCATTTTCATCAAATAAACAAAATAAAACCCAGAATTAATCTTGAAAGACAAGAAATGAGCATAGAAGTTGCTTCAGCGAAAGTGTTAATGTTACTAAAAGAGCCCAAATTTCTAAAAATATTGCGAAAAACAACAATCTTCTGTTTTAGAGTGAATGTTTGAGTTGTTTAGAAGGCATTTATTTTATTTTTAGAAAATTTAATTTTTCACATTTTTCCATGAAAAGTGCCAATACCCCCCCCTTTGGGTTCTAGGTGAAAATCTCACTCGACACGAATCAAACAAAAATGTATCCAAGGTGTGTATTGTTGTTCATTTTCTTCAAATAAACAAAATAAAACCCAGAATGAATCCTGAAAGACAAGAAATGAGCATAAAAGTTGCTTCAGCGCAAGTGTTAATGTTACTAAAAGAGCCCAAATTTCTAAAAATATTGCGAATAACAACAATCTTCTGTTTTAGAGTGAATGTTTGAGGTGTTTAGAAGGCATTTATTTCATTTTCAGAAAATGTAATTTTTCACATTTTTCCATGAAAAGTGCCAATACCCCCCCCTTTGGGTTCTAGGTGAAAATCTCACTCGACACAAATCAAACAAAAATGTATCCAAGGTGTGTATTGTTGTTCATTTTCATCAAATAAACAAAATGAAACCCAGAATGTATCCTGAAATACAATAAATGATCATTAAAGATGCTTCAGGAAAAGTGTAAATGTTACTAAAAGAGCCCAAATTTCTAAAAATATTGCGAAAAACAACAATCTTCTGTTTTAGAGTGAATGTTTGAGTTGTTTAGAAGGCATTTATTTCATTTTTAGAAAATTTAATTTTTCACATTTTTCCATGAAAAGTGCCAATACCCCCCCCTTTGGGTTCTAGGTGAAAATCTCACTCGACACAAATCAAACAAAAATGTATCCAAGGTGTGTATTGTTGTTCATTTTCATCAAATAAACAAAATAAAACCCAGAATGTATCCTGAAATACAATAAATGATCATAAAAGATGCTTCAGAGAAAGTGTTAATGTAACTAAAAGAGCCCAAATTTCTAAGAATATTGCGAAAAACAACAATCTTCTGTTTTAGAGTGAATGTTTGAGGTGTTTAGAAGGCATTTATTTCATTTTTAGAAAATTTAATTTTTCACATTTTTCCATGAAAAGTGCCAATACCCCCCCCTTTGGGTTCTAGGTGAAAATCTCACTTGACGCAAATCAAACAAAAATGTTTCCATGGTGTGTATTGTTGTACATTTTCATCAAATAAACAAAATAAAACCCAGAATGTATCCTGAAATACAATAAATGATCATAAAAGATGCTTCAGAGAAAGTGTTAATGTTACTAAAAGAGCCCAAATTTCTAAAAATATTGCGAAAAACAACAATCTTCTATTTTAGAGTGAATGTTTGAGGTGTTTAGAAGGCAATTATTTCATTTTTAGAAAATTTAATTTTTCACATTTTTCCATGAAAAGTGCCAAAACCCCCCCCTTTGGGTTCTAGGTGAAAATCTCACTCTTCACAAATCAAACAAAAATGTATCCAAGGTGTGTATTGTTGTTCATTTTCATCAAATAAACAAAATAAAACCCAGAATGAATCCTGAAAGACAATAAAAGATCATAAAAGATGCTTCAGCCCAGGTGTTAATGTTACAATAAGAGCCCAAATTTCTAAAAATATTGCGAAAAACAACAATCTTCTGTTTAAGAGTGAATGTTTGAGGTGTTTAGAAGGCATTTATTTCATTTTTAGAAAATTTAATTTTTCACATTTTTCCATGAAAAGTGCCAATACCCCCCCCTTTGGGTTCTAGGTGAAAATCTCACTCGACACAAATCAAACAAAAATGTTTCCATGGTGTGTATTGTTGTTCATTTTCATCAAATAAACAAAATAAAACCCAGAATTAATCTTGAAAGACAAAAAAAATGAGCATAGAAGTTGCTTCAGCGAAAGTGTTAATGTTACCAAAAGAGCCCAAATTTCTAAAAATATTGCGAAAAACAACAATCTTCTGTTTTAGAGTGAATGTTTGAGGTGTTTAGAAGGAAGGCATTTATTTCATTTTTAGAAAATTTAATTTTTCACATTTTTCCATGAAAAGTGCCAATACCCCCCCTTTGGGTTCTAGGTGAAAATCTCACTCGACACAAAACAAACAAAAATGTATCCAAGGTGTGTATTGTTGTTCATTTTCATCAAATAAACAAAATGAAACCCAGAATGTATCCTGAAATACAATAAATGATCATTAAAGATGCTTCAGGAAAAGTGTAAATGTTACTAAAAGAGCCCAAATTTCTAAAAATATTGCGAAAAACAACAATCTTCTGTTTTAGAGTGAATGTTTGAGTTGTTTAGAAGGCATTTATTTCATTTTTAGAAAATTTAATTTTTCACATTTTTCCATGAAAAGTGCCAATACCCCCCCCTTTGGGTTCTAGGTGAAAATCTCACTCGACACAAATCAAACAAAAATGTATCCAAGGTGTGTATTGTTGTTCATTTTCATCAAATAAACAAAATAAAACCCAGAATGTATCCTGAAATACAATAAATGATCATAAAAGATGCTTCAGAGAAAGTGTTAATGTTACTAAAAGAGCCCAAATTTCTAAAAATATTGCAAAAAACAACAATCTTCTGTTTTAGAGTAAATGTTTGAGGTGTTTAGAAGGCATTTATTTCATTTTTAGAAAATTTAATTTTTCACATTTTTCCATGAAAAGTGCCAATACCCCCCCCTTTGGGTTCTAGGTGAAAATCTCACTCGATACAAATCAAACAAAAATGTATCCAAGGTGTGTATTGTTGTTCATTTTCATCAAATAAACAAAATTAAACCCAGAATTAATCTTGAAGGACAAGAAATGAGCATAAAAGTTGCTTCAGAGAAAGTGTTAATGTTACTAAAAGAGCCCAAATTTCTAAAAATATTGCGAAAAACAACAATCTTCTGTTTTAGAGTGAATGTTTGAGGTGTTTAGAAGGCATTTATTTCATTTTTGAAAATTTAATTTTTCACATTTTTCCATGAAAGGTGCCAATACCCCCCCTTTGGGTTCTACGTGAAAATCTAACTTGACACAAATCAAACAAAAATGTATCCAAGGTGTGTATTGTTGTTCATTTTCATCAAAAAAACAAATTAAAACCCAGAATGTTTCCTGAAAGACAATAAATGATCATAAAAGATGCTTCATCCCAGGTGTTAATGTTACTAAAAGAGCCCAAATTTCCAAAAATATTGCGAAAAACAACAATCTTCTGTTTTAGAGTGAATGTTTGAGGTGTTTAGAAGGCATTTATTTCATTTTTAGAAAATTTAATTTTTCACATTTTTCCATGAAAAGTGCCAATACCCCCACTTTGGGTTCTAGGTGAAAATCTCACTCGACACAAATCAAACAAAAATGTATCCAAGGTGTGTATTGTTGTTCATTTTCATCAAATAAACAAAATAAAACCCAGAATGTATCCTGAAAGACAATAAATGATCATAAAAAATGCTTCAGCCCAGGTGTTAATGTTACTAAAAGAGCCGAAATTTCTTAAAATATTGCGAAAAATAACAATCTTCTGTTTTAGAGTGAATGTTTGAGGTGTTTAGAAGGCATTTATTTCATTTTTAGAAAATTTAATTTTTCACATTTTTCCATGAAAAGTGCCAATACCCCCCCCTTTGGGTTCTAGGTGAAAATCTCACTCGACACAAATCAAACAAAAATGTTTCCATGGTGTGTATTGTTGTTCATTTTCATCAAATAAACAAAATAAAACCCAGAATTAATCTTGAAAGACAAGAAATGAGCATAGAAGTTGCTTCAGCGAAAGTGTTAATGTTACTAAAAGAGCCCAAATTTCTAAAAATATATGAAAAACAACAATATTCTGTTTTAGAGTGAATGTTTGAGTTGTTTAGAAGGCATTTATTTCATTTTTAGAAAATTTAATTTTTCACATTTTTCCATGAAAAGTGCCAATACCCCCCCCTTTGGGTTCTAGGTGAAAATCTCACTTGACGCAAATCAAACAAAAATGTTTCCATGGTGTGTATTGTTGTACATTTTCATCAAATAAACAAAATAAAACCCAGAATGTATCCTGAAATACAATAAATGATCATAAAAGATGCTTCAGAGAAAGTGTTAATGTTACTAAAAGAGTCCAAATTTCTAAAAATATTGCAAAAAACAACAATCTTCTGTTTTAGAGTGATTGTTTGAGGTGTTTAGAAGGCATTTATTTCATTTTTAGAAAATTTAATTTTTCACATTTTTCCATGAAAAGTGCCAATACCCCCCCCTTTGGGTTCTGGGTGAAAATCTCACTCGTCACAAATCGAACAAAAATGTATCCAAGGTGTGTATTGTTGTTCATTTTCATCAAATAAACAAAATAAAACCCAGAATGAATCCTGAAAGACAATAAAAGATCATAAAAGATGATTCAGCCCAGGTGTTAATGTTACTATAAGAGCCCAAATTTCTAAAAATATTGCGAAAAACAACAATCTTCTGTTTTAGAGTGAATGTTTGAGGTGTTTAGAAGGCATTTCAATCATTTTTAGAAAATTTAATTTTTCACATTTTTCCATGAAAAGTGCCAATGCTCCCCTTTGAACCCCCCCCTTTGGGTTCTTGGTGAAAATCTCACTCGACACAAATCAAACAAAAATGTATCCAAGGTGTGTATTGTTGTTCATTTTCATCAAATAAACAAAATGAAACCCAGAATGTATCCTGAAATACAATAAATGATCATTAAAGATGCTTCAGGAAAAGTGTAAATGTTACTAAAAGAGCCCAAATTTCTAAAAATATTGCGAAAAACAACAATCTTCTGTTTTAGAGTGAATGTTTTAGTTGTTTAGAAGGCATTTATTTCATTTTTAGAAAATTTAATTTTTCACATTTTTCCATGAAAAGTGCCAATACCCCCCCTTTGGGTTCTAGGTGAAAATCTCACTCGACACAAATCAAACAAAAATGTATCCAAGGTGTGTATTGTTGTTCATTTTCATCAAATAAACAAAATAAAACCCAGAATGTATCCTGAAATACAATAAATGATCATAAAAGATGCTTCAGAGAAAGTGTTAATGTTACTAAAAGAGCCCAAATTTCTAAAAATATTGCAAAAAACAACAATCTTCTGTTTTAGAGTAAATGTTTGAGGTGTTAAGAAGGCATTTATTTCATTTTTAGAAAATTTAATTTTTCACATTTTTCCATGAAAAGTGCCAATACCCCCCCCTTTGGGTTCTAGGTGAAAATCTCACTCGATACAAATCAAACAAAAATGTATCCAAGGTGTGTATTGTTGTTCATTTTCATCAAATAAACAAAATTAAACCCAGAATTAATCTTGAAGGACAAGAAATGAGCATAAAAGTTGCTTCAGAGAAAGTGTTAATGTTACTAAAAGAGCCCAAATTTCTAAAAATATTGCGAAAAACAACAATCTTCTGTTTTAGAGTGAATGTTTGAGGTGTTTAGAAGGCATTTATTTCATTTTTGAAAATTTAATTTTTCACATTTTTCCATGAAAGGTGCCAATACCCCCCCTTTGGGTTCTACGTGAAAATCTGACTTGACACAAATCAAACAAAAATGTATCCAAGGTGTGTATTGTTGTTCATTTTCATCAAAAAAACAAATTAAAACCCAGAATGTTTCCTGAAAGACAATAAATGATCATAAAAGATGCTTCATCCCAGGTGTTAATGTTACTAAAAGAGCCCAAATTTCCAAAAATATTGCGAAAAACAACAATCTTCTGTTTTAGAGTGAATGTTTGAGGTGTTTAGAAGGCATTTATTTCATTTTTAGAAAATTCAATTTTTCACATTTTTCCATGAAAAGTGCCAATACCCCCACTTTGGGTTCTAGGTGAAAATCTCACTCGACACAAATCAAACAAAAATGTATCCAAGGTGTGTATTGTTGTTCATTTTCATCAAATAAACAAAATAAAACCCAGAATGTATCCTGAAAGACAATAAATGATCATAAAAAATGCTTCAGCCCAGGTGTTAATGTTACTAAAAGAGCCGAAATTTTTTAAAATATTGCGAAAAACAACAATCTTCTGTTTTAGAGTGAATGTTTGAGGTGTTTAGAAGGCATTTATTTCATTTTTAGAAAATTTAATTTTTCACATTTTTCCATGAAAAGTGCCAATACCCCCCCCTTTGGGTTCTAGGTGAAAATCTCACTCGACACAAATCAAACAAAAATGTTTCCATGGTGTGTATTGTTGTTCATTTTCATCAAATAAACAAAATAAAACCCAGAATTAATCTTGAAAGACAAGAAATGAGCATAGAAGTTGCTTCAGCGAAAGTGTTAATGTTACTAAAAGAGCCCAAATTTCTAAAAATATTGCGAAAAACAACAATCTTCTGTTTTAGAGTGAATGTTTGAGTTGTTTAGAAGGCATTTATTTTATTTTTAGAAAATTTAATTTTTCACATTTTTCCATGAAAAGTGCCAATACCCCCCCCTTTGGGTTCTAGGTGAAAATCTCACTCGACACGAATCAAACAAAAATGTATCCAAGGTGTGTATTGTTGTTCATTTTCTTCAAATAAACAAAATAAAACCCAGAATGAATCCTGAAAGACAAGAAATGAGCATAAAAGTTGCTTCAGCGCAAGTGTTAATGTTACTAAAAGAGCCCAAATTTCTAAAAATATTGCGAAAAACAACAATCTTCTGTTTTAGAGTGAATGTTTGAGGTGTTTAGAAGGCATTTATTTCATTTTCAGAAAATGTAATTTTTCACATTTTTCCATGAAAAGTGCCAATACCCCCCCCTTTGGGTTCTAGGTGAAAATCTCACTCGACACAAATCAAACAAAAATGTATCCAAGGTGTGTATTGTTGTTCATTTTCATCAAATAAACAAAATGAAACCCAGAATGTATCCTGAAATACAATAAATGATCATTAAAGATGCTTCAGGAAAAGTGTAAATGTTACTAAAAGAGCCCAAATTTCTAAAAATATTGCGAAAAACAACAATCTTCTGTTTTAGAGTGAATGTTTGAGGTGTTAAGAAGGCATTTATTTCATTTTTAGAAAATTTAATTTTTCACATTTTTCCATGAAAAGTGCCAATACCCCCCCCTTTGGGTTCTAGGTGAAAATCTCACTCGATACAAATCAAACAAAAATGTATCCAAGGTGTGTATTGTTGTTCATTTTCATCAAATAAACAAAATTAAACCCAGAATTAATCTTGAAGGACAAGAAATGAGCATAAAAGTTGCTTCAGAGAAAGTGTTAATGTTACTAAAAGAGCCCAAATTTCTAAAAATATTGCGAAAAACAACAATCTTCTGTTTTAGAGTGAATGTTTGAGGTGTTTAGAAGGCATTTATTTCATTTTTGAAAATTTAATTTTTCACATTTTTCCATGAAAGGTGCCAATACCCCCCCTTTGGGTTCTACGTGAAAATCTGACTTGACACAAATCAAACAAAAATGTATCCAAGGTGTGTATTGTTGTTCATTTTCATCAAAAAAACAAATTAAAACCCAGAATGTTTCCTGAAAGACAATAAATGATCATAAAAGATGCTTCATCCCAGGTGTTAATGTTACTAAAAGAGCCCAAATTTCCAAAAATATTGCGAAAAACAACAATCTTCTGTTTTAGAGTGAATGTTTGAGTTGTTTAGAAGGCATTTATTTTATTTTTAGAAAATTTAATTTTTCACATTTTTCCATGAAAAGTGCCAATACCCCCCCCTTTGGGTTCTAGGTGAAAATCTCACTCGACACGAATCAAACAAAAATGTATCCAAGGTGTGTATTGTTGTTCATTTTCTTCAAATAAACAAAATAAAACCCAGAATGAATCCTGAAAGACAAGAAATGAGCATAAAAGTTGCTTCAGCGCAAGTGTTAATGTTACTAAAAGAGCCCAAATTTCTAAAAATATTGCGAAAAACAACAATCTTCTGTTTTAGAGTGAATGTTTGAGGTGTTTAGAAGGCATTTATTTCATTTTCAGAAAATGTAATTTTTCACATTTTTCCATGAAAAGTGCCAATACCCCCCCCTTTGGGTTCTAGGTGAAAATCTCACTCGACACAAATCAAACAAAAATGTATCCAAGGTGTGTATTGTTGTTCATTTTCATCAAATAAACAAAATGAAACCCAGAATGTATCCTGAAATACAATAAATGATCATTAAAGATGCTTCAGGAAAAGTGTAAATGTTACTAAAAGAGCCCAAATTTCTAAAAATATTGCGAAAAACAACAATCTTCTGTTTTAGAGTGAATGTTTGAGGTGTTAAGAAGGCATTTATTTCATTTTTAGAAAATTTAATTTTTCACATTTTTCCATGAAAAGTGCCAATACCCCCCCCTTTGGGTTCTAGGTGAAAATCTCACTCGATACAAATCAAACAAAAATGTATCCAAGGTGTGTATTGTTGTTCATTTTCATCAAATAAACAAAATTAAACCCAGAATTAATCTTGAAGGACAAGAAATGAGCATAAAAGTTGCTTCAGAGAAAGTGTTAATGTTACTAAAAGAGCCCAAATTTCTAAAAATATTGCGAAAAACAACAATCTTCTGTTTTAGAGTGAATGTTTGAGGTGTTTAGAAGGCATTTATTTCATTTTTGAAAATTTAATTTTTCACATTTTTCCATGAAAGGTGCCAATACCCCCCCTTTGGGTTCTACGTGAAAATCTGACTTGACACAAATCAAACAAAAATGTATCCAAGGTGTGTATTGTTGTTCATTTTCATCAAAAAAACAAATTAAAACCCAGAATGTTTCCTGAAAGACAATAAATGATCATAAAAGATGCTTCATCCCAGGTGTTAATGTTACTAAAAGAGCCCAAATTTCCAAAAATATTGCGAAAAACAACAATCTTCTGTTTTAGAGTGAATGTTTGAGGTGTTTAGAAGGCATTTATTTCATTTTTAGAAAATTTAATTTTTCACATTTTTCCATGAAAAGTGCCAATACCCCCACTTTGGGTTCTAGGTGAAAATCTCACTCGACACAAATCAAACAAAAATGTATCCAAGGTGTGTATTGTTGTTCATTTTCATCAAATAAACAAAATAAAACCCAGAATGTATCCTGAAAGACAATAAATGATCATAAAAAATGCTTCAGCCCAGGTGTTAATGTTACTAAAAGAGCCGAAATTTCTTAAAATATTGCGAAAAACAACAATCTTCTGTTTTAGAGTGAATGTTTGAGGTGTTTAGAAGGCATTTATTTCATTTTTAGAAAATTTAATTTTTCACATTTTTCCATGAAAAGTGCCAATACCCCCCCCTTTGGGTTCTAGGTGAAAATCTCACTCGACACAAATCAAACAAAAATGTTTCCATGGTGTGTATTGTTGTTCATTTTCATCAAATAAACAAAATAAAACCCAGAATTAATCTTGAAAGACAAGAAATGAGCATAGAAGTTGCTTCAGCGAAAGTGTTAATGTTACTAAAAGAGCCCAAATTTCTAAAAATATTGCGAAAAACAACAATCTTCTGTTTTAGAGTGAATGTTTGAGTTGTTTAGAAGGCATTTATTTTATTTTTAGAAAATTTAATTTTTCACATTTTTCCATGAAAAGTGCCAATACCCCCCCCTTTGGGTTCTAGGTGAAAATCTCACTCGACACGAATCAAACAAAAATGTATCCAAGGTGTGTATTGTTGTTCATTTTCTTCAAATAAACAAAATAAAACCCAGAATGAATCCTGAAAGACAAGAAATGAGCATAAAAGTTGCTTCAGCGCAAGTGTTAATGTTACTAAAAGAGCCCAAATTTCTAAAAATATTGCGAAAAACAACAATCTTCTGTTTTAGAGTGAATGTTTGAGGTGTTTAGAAGGCATTTATTTCATTTTCAGAAAATGTAATTTTTCACATTTTTCCATGAAAAGTGCCAATACCCCCCCCTTTGGGTTCTAGGTGAAAATCTCACTCGACACAAATCAAACAAAAATGTATCCAAGGTGTGTATTGTTGTTCATTTTCATCAAATAAACAAAATGAAACCCAGAATGTATCCTGAAATACAATAAATGATCATTAAAGATGCTTCAGGAAAAGTGTAAATGTTACTAAAAGAGCCCAAATTTCTAAAAATATTGCGAAAAACAACAATCTTCTGTTTTAGAGTGAATGTTTGAGTTGTTTAGAAGGCATTTATTTCATTTTTAGAAAATTTAATTTTTCACATTTTTCCATGAAAAGTGCCAATACCCCCCCCTTTGGGTTCTAGGTGAAAATCTCACTCGATACAAATCAAACAAAAATGTATCCAAGGTGTGTATTGTTGTTCATTTTCATCAAATAAACAAAATTAAACCCAGAATTAATCTTGAAGGACAAGAAATGAGCATAAAAGTTGCTTCAGAGAAAGTGTTAATGTTACTAAAAGAGCCCAAATTTCTAAAAATATTGCGAAAAACAACAATCTTCTGTTTTAGAGTGAATGTTTGAGGTGTTTAGAAGGCATTTATTTCATTTTTGAAAATTTAATTTTTCACATTTTTCCATGAAAGGTGCCAATACCCCCCCTTTGGGTTCTACGTGAAAATCTAACTTGACACAAATCAAACAAAAATGTATCCAAGGTGTGTATTGTTGTTCATTTTCATCAAAAAAACAAATTAAAACCCAGAATGTTTCCTGAAAGACAATAAATGATCATAAAAGATGCTTCATCCCAGGTGTTAATGTTACTAAAAGAGCCCAAATTTCCAAAAATATTGCGAAAAACAACAATCTTCTGTTTTAGAGTGAATGTTTGAGGTGTTTAGAAGGCATTTATTTCATTTTTAGAAAATTTAATTTTTCACATTTTTCCATGAAAAGTGCCAATACCCCCACTTTGGGTTCTAGGTGAAAATCTCACTCGACACAAATCAAACAAAAATGTATCCAAGGTGTGTATTGTTGTTCATTTTCATCAAATAAACAAAATAAAACCCAGAATGTATCCTGAAAGACAATAAATGATCATAAAAAATGCTTCAGCCCAGGTGTTAATGTTACTAAAAGAGCCGAAATTTCTTAAAATATTGCGAAAAACAACAATCTTCTGTTTTAGAGTGAATGTTTGAGGTGTTTAGAAGGCATTTATTTCATTTTTAGAAAATTTAATTTTTCACATTTTTCCATGAAAAGTGCCAAAACCCCCCCCTTTGGGTTCTAGGTGAAAATCTCACTCGACACAAATCAAACAAAAATGTTTCCATGGTGTGTATTGTTGTTCATTTTCATCAAATAAACAAAATAAAACCCAGAATTAATCTTGAAAGACAAGAAATGAGCATAGAAGTTGCTTCAGCGAAAGTGTTAATGTTACTAAAAGAGCCCAAATTTCTAAAAATATATGAAAAACAACAATCTTCTGTTTTAGAGTGAATGTTTGAGTTGTTTAGAAGGCATTTATTTCATTTTTAGAAAATTTAATTTTTCACATTTTTCCATGAAAAGTGCCAATACCCCCCCCTTTGGGTTCTAGGTGAAAATCTCACTTGACGCAAATCAAACAAAAATGTTTCCATGGTGTGTATTGTTGTACATTTTCATCAAATAAACAAAATAAAACCCAGAATGTATCCTGAAATACAATAAATGATCATAAAAGATGCTTCAGAGAAAGTGTTAATGTTACTAAAAGAGTCCAAATTTCTAAAAATATTGCAAAAAACAACAATCTTCTGTTTTAGAGTGATTGTTTGAGGTGTTTAGAAGGCATTTATTTCATTTTTAGAAAATTTAATTTTTCACATTTTTCCATGAAAAGTGCCAATACCCCCCCCTTTGGGTTCTGGGTGAAAATCTCACTCGTCACAAATCGAACAAAAATGTATCCAAGGTGTGTATTGTTGTTCATTTTCATCAAATAAACAAAATAAAACCCAGAATGAATCCTGAAAGACAATAAAAGATCATAAAAGATGATTCAGCCCAGGTGTTAATGTTACTATAAGAGCCCAAATTTCTAAAAATATTGCGAAAAACAACAATCTTCTGTTTTAGAGTGAATGTTTGAGGTGTTTAGAAGGCATTTCAATCATTTTTAGAAAATTTAATTTTTCACATTTTTCCATGAAAAGTGCCAATGCTCCCCTTTGAACCCCCCCCTTTGGGTTCTTGGTGAAAATCTCACTCGACACAAATCAAACAAAAATGTATCCAAGGTGTGTATTGTTGTTCATTTTCATCAAATAAACAAAATGAAACCCAGAATGTATCCTGAAATACAATAAATGATCATTAAAGATGCTTCAGGAAAAGTGTAAATGTTACTAAAAGAGCCCAAATTTCTAAAAATATTGCGAAAAACAACAATCTTCTGTTTTAGAGTGAATGTTTTAGTTGTTTAGAAGGCATTTATTTCATTTTTAGAAAATTTAATTTTTCACATTTTTCCATGAAAAGTGCCAATACCCCCCCTTTGGGTTCTAGGTGAAAATCTCACTCGACACAAATCAAACAAAAATGTATCCAAGGTGTGTATTGTTGTTCATTTTCATCAAATAAACAAAATAAAACCCAGAATGTATCCTGAAATACAATAAATGATCATAAAAGATGCTTCAGAGAAAGTGTTAATGTTACTAAAAGAGCCCAAATTTCTAAAAATATTGCAAAAAACAACAATCTTCTGTTTTAGAGTAAATGTTTGAGGTGTTAAGAAGGCATTTATTTCATTTTTAGAAAATTTAATTTTTCACATTTTTCCATGAAAAGTGCCAATACCCCCCCCTTTGGGTTCTAGGTGAAAATCTCACTCGATACAAATCAAACAAAAATGTATCCAAGGTGTGTATTGTTGTTCATTTTCATCAAATAAACAAAATTAAACCCAGAATTAATCTTGAAGGACAAGAAATGAGCATAAAAGTTGCTTCAGAGAAAGTGTTAATGTTACTAAAAGAGCCCAAATTTCTAAAAATATTGCGAAAAACAACAATCTTCTGTTTTAGAGTGAATGTTTGAGGTGTTTAGAAGGCATTTATTTCATTTTTGAAAATTTAATTTTTCACATTTTTCCATGAAAGGTGCCAATACCCCCCCTTTGGGTTCTACGTGAAAATCTGACTTGACACAAATCAAACAAAAATGTATCCAAGGTGTGTATTGTTGTTCATTTTCATCAAAAAAACAAATTAAAACCCAGAATGTTTCCTGAAAGACAATAAATGATCATAAAAGATGCTTCATCCCAGGTGTTAATGTTACTAAAAGAGCCCAAATTTCCAAAAATATTGCGAAAAACAACAATCTTCTGTTTTAGAGTGAATGTTTGAGGTGTTTAGAAGGCATTTATTTCATTTTTAGAAAATTCAATTTTTCACATTTTTCCATGAAAAGTGCCAATACCCCCACTTTGGGTTCTAGGTGAAAATCTCACTCGACACAAATCAAACAAAAATGTATCCAAGGTGTGTATTGTTGTTCATTTTCATCAAATAAACAAAATAAAACCCAGAATGTATCCTGAAAGACAATAAATGATCATAAAAAATGCTTCAGCCCAGGTGTTAATGTTACTAAAAGAGCCGAAATTTCTTAAAATATTGCGAAAAACAACAATCTTCTGTTTTAGAGTGAATGTTTGAGGTGTTTAGAAGGCATTTATTTCATTTTTAGAAAATTTAATTTTTCACATTTTTCCATGAAAAGTGCCAATACCCCCCCTTTGGGTTCTAGGTGAAAATCTCACTCGACACAAATCAAACAAAAATGTTTCCATGGTGTGTATTGTTGTTCATTTTCATCAAATAAACAAAATAAAACCCAGAATTAATCTTGAAAGACAAGAAATGAGCATAGAAGTTGCTTCAGCGAAAGTGTTAATGTTACTAAAAGAGCCCAAATTTCTAAAAATATTGCGAAAAACAACAATCTTCTGTTTTAGAGTGAATGTTTGAGTTGTTTAGAAGGCATTTATTTTATTTTTAGAAAATTTAATTTTTCTAATTTTTCCATGAAAAGTGCCAATACCCCCCCCTTTGGGTTCTAGGTGAAAATCTCACTCGACACAAATCAAACAAAAATGTATCCAAGGTGTGTATTGTTGTTCATTTTCATCAAATAAACAAAATGAAACCCAGAATGTATCCTGAAATACAATAAATGATCATTAAAGATGCTTCAGGAAAAGTGTAAATGTTACTAAAAGAGCCCAAATTTCTAAAAATATTGCGAAAAACAACAATCTTCTGTTTTAGAGTGAATGTTTGAGGTGTTAAGAAGGCATTTATTTCATTTTTAGAAAATTTAATTTTTCACATTTTTCCATGAAAAGTGCCAATACCCCCCCCTTTGGGTTCTAGGTGAAAATCTCACTCGATACAAATCAAACAAAAATGTATCCAAGGTGTGTATTGTTGTTCATTTTCATCAAATAAACAAAATTAAACCCAGAATTAATCTTGAAGGACAAGAAATGAGCATAAAAGTTGCTTCAGAGAAAGTGTTAACGTTACTAAAAGAGCCCAAATTTCTAAAAATATTGCGAAAAACAACAATCTTCTGTTTTAGAGTGAATGTTTGAGGTGTTTAGAAGGCATTTATTTCATTTTTGAAAATTTAATTTTTCACATTTTTCCATGAAAGGTGCCAATACCCCCCCTTTGGGTTCTACGTGAAAATCTGACTTGACACAAATCAAACAAAAATGTATCCAAGGTGTGTATTGTTGTTCATTTTCATCAAAAAAACAAATTAAAACCCAGAATGTTTCCTGAAAGACAATAAATGATCATAAAAGATGCTTCATCCCAGGTGTTAATGTTACTAAAAGAGCCCAAATTTCCAAAAATATTGCGAAAAACAACAATCTTCTGTTTTAGAGTGAATGTTTGAGTTGTTTAGAAGGCATTTATTTTATTTTTAGAAAATTTAATTTTTCACATTTTTCCATGAAAAGTGCCAATACCCCCCCCTTTGGGTTCTAGGTGAAAATCTCACTCGACACGAATCAAACAAAAATGTATCCAAGGTGTGTATTGTTGTTCATTTTCTTCAAATAAACAAAATAAAACCCAGAATGAATCCTGAAAGACAAGAAATGAGCATAAAAGTTGCTTCAGCGCAAGTGTTAATGTTACTAAAAGAGCCCAAATTTCTAAAAATATTGCGAAAAACAACAATCTTCTGTTTTAGAGTGAATGTTTGAGGTGTTTAGAAGGCATTTATTTCATTTTCAGAAAATGTAATTTTTCACATTTTTCCATGAAAAGTGCCAATACCCCCCCCTTTGGGTTCTAGGTGAAAATCTCACTCGACACAAATCAAACAAAAATGTATCCAAGGTGTGTATTGTTGTTCATTTTCATCAAATAAACAAAATGAAACCCAGAATGTATCCTGAAATACAATAAATGATCATTAAAGATGCTTCAGGAAAAGTGTAAATGTTACTAAAAGAGCCCAAATTTCTAAAAATATTGCGAAAAACAACAATCTTCTGTTTTAGAGTGAATGTTTGAGGTGTTAAGAAGGCATTTATTTCATTTTTAGAAAATTTAATTTTTCACATTTTTCCATGAAAAGTGCCAATACCCCCCCCTTTGGGTTCTAGGTGAAAATCTCACTCGATACAAATCAAACAAAAATGTATCCAAGGTGTGTATTGTTGTTCATTTTCATCAAATAAACAAAATTAAACCCAGAATTAATCTTGAAGGACAAGAAATGAGCATAAAAGTTGCTTCAGAGAAAGTGTTAATGTTACTAAAAGAGCCCAAATTTCTAAAAATATTGCGAAAAACAACAATCTTCTGTTTTAGAGTGAATGTTTGAGGTGTTTAGAAGGCATTTATTTCATTTTTGAAAATTTAATTTTTCACATTTTTCCATGAAAGGTGCCAATACCCCCCCTTTGGGTTCTACGTGAAAATCTGACTTGACACAAATCAAACAAAAATGTATCCAAGGTGTGTATTGTTGTTCATTTTCATCAAAAAAACAAATTAAAACCCAGAATGTTTCCTGAAAGACAATAAATGATCATAAAAGATGCTTCATCCCAGGTGTTAATGTTACTAAAAGAGCCCAAATTTCCAAAAATATTGCGAAAAACAACAATCTTCTGTTTTAGAGTGAATGTTTGAGGTGTTTAGAAGGCATTTATTTCATTTTTAGAAAATTTAATTTTTCACATTTTTCCATGAAAAGTGCCAATACCCCCACTTTGGGTTCTAGGTGAAAATCTCACTCGACACAAATCAAACAAAAATGTATCCAAGGTGTGTATTGTTGTTCATTTTCATCAAATAAACAAAATAAAACCCAGAATGTATCCTGAAAGACAATAAATGATCATAAAAAATGCTTCAGCCCAGGTGTTAATGTTACTAAAAGAGCCGAAATTTCTTAAAATATTGCGAAAAACAACAATCTTCTGTTTTAGAGTGAATGTTTGAGGTGTTTAGAAGGCATTTATTTCATTTTTAGAAAATTTAATTTTTCACATTTTTCCATGAAAAGTGCCAATACCCCCCCCTTTGGGTTCTAGGTGAAAATCTCACTCGACACAAATCAAACAAAAATGTTTCCATGGTGTGTATTGTTGTTCATTTTCATCAAATAAACAAAATAAAACCCAGAATTAATCTTGAAAGACAAGAAATGAGCATAGAAGTTGCTTCAGCGAAAGTGTTAATGTTACTAAAAGAGCCCAAATTTCTAAAAATATTGCGAAAAACAACAATCTTCTGTTTTAGAGTGAATGTTTGAGTTGTTTAGAAGGCATTTATTTTATTTTTAGAAAATTTAATTTTTCACATTTTTCCATGAAAAGTGCCAATACCCCCCCCTTTGGGTTCTAGGTGAAAATCTCACTCGACACGAATCAAACAAAAATGTATCCAAGGTGTGTATTGTTGTTCATTTTCTTCAAATAAACAAAATAAAACCCAGAATGAATCCTGAAAGACAAGAAATGAGCATAAAAGTTGCTTCAGCGCAAGTGTTAATGTTACTAAAAGAGCCCAAATTTCTAAAAATATTGCGAAAAACAACAATCTTCTGTTTTAGAGTGAATGTTTGAGGTGTTTAGAAGGCATTTATTTCATTTTCAGAAAATGTAATTTTTCACATTTTTCCATGAAAAGTGCCAATACCCCCCCCTTTGGGTTCTAGGTGAAAATCTCACTCGACACAAATCAAACAAAAATGTATCCAAGGTGTGTATTGTTGTTCATTTTCATCAAATAAACAAAATGAAACCCAGAATGTATCCTGAAATACAATAAATGATCATTAAAGATGCTTCAGGAAAAGTGTAAATGTTACTAAAAGAGCCCAAATTTCTAAAAATATTGCGAAAAACAACAATCTTCTGTTTTAGAGTGAATGTTTGAGTTGTTTAGAAGGCATTTATTTCATTTTTAGAAAATTTAATTTTTCACATTTTTCCATGAAAAGTGCCAATACCCCCCCCTTTGGGTTCTAGGTGAAAATCTCACTCGACACAAATCAAACAAAAATGTATCCAAGGTGTGTATTGTTGTTCATTTTCATCAAATAAACAAAATAAAACCCAGAATGTATCCTGAAATACAATAAATGATCATAAAAGATGCTTCAGAGAAAGTGATAATGTTACTAAAAGAGCCCAAATTTCTAAGAATATTGCGAAAAAACAACAATCTTCTGTTTTAGAGTGAATGTTTGAGGTGTTTAGAAGGCATTTATTTCATTTTTAGAAAATTTAATTTTTCACATTTTTCCATGAAAAGTGCCAATACCCCCCCCTTTGGGTTCTAGGTGAAAATCTCACTTGACGCAAATCAAACAAAAATGTTTCCATGGTGTGTATTTTTGTACATTTTCATCAAATAAACAAAATAAAACCCAGAATGTATCCTGAAATACAATAAATGATCATAAAAGATGCTTCAGAGAAAGTGTTAATGTTACTAAAAGAGCCCAAATTTCTAAAAATATTGCGAAAAAACAACAATCTTCTATTTTAGAGTGAATGTTTGAGGTGTTTATAAGGCAATTATTTCATTTTTAGAAAATTTAATTTTTCACATTTTTCCATGAAAAGTGCCAATACCCCCCCCTTTGGGTTCTAGGTGAAAATCTCACTCTTCACAAATCAAACAAAAATGTATCCAAGGTGTGTATTGTTGTTCATTTTCATCAAATAAACAAAATAAAACCCAGAATGAATCCTGAAAGACAATAAAAGATCATAAAAGATGCTTCAGCCCAGGTGTTAATGTTACAATAAGAGCCCAAATTTCTAAAAATATTGCGAAAAACAACAATCTTCTGTTTAAGAGTGAATGTTTGAGGTGTTTAGAAGGCATTTATTTCATTTTTAGAAAATTTAATTTTTCACATTTTTCCATGAAAAGTGCCAATACCCCCCCCTTTGGGTTCTAGGTGAAAATCTCACTCGCCACAAATCAAACAAAAATGTTTCCATGGTGTGTATTGTTGTTCATTTTCATCAAATAAACAAAATAAAACCCAGAATTAATCTTGAAAGACAAAAAAAATGAGCATAGAAGTTGCTTCAGCGAAAGTGTTAATGTTACCAAAAGAGCCCAAATTTCTAAAAATATTGCGAAAAACAACAATCTTCTGTTTTAGAGTGAATGTTTGAGGTGTTTAGAAGGAAGGCATTTATTTCATTTTTAGAAAATTTAATTTTTCACATTTTTCCATGAAAAGTGCCAATACCCCCCCTTTGGGTTCTAGGTGAAAATCTCACTCGACACAAATCAAACAAAAATGTATCCAAGGTGTGTATTGTTGTTCATTTTCATCAAATAAACAAAATAAAACCCAGAATTAATCTTGAAGGACAAGAAATGAGCATAAAAGTTGCTTCAGAGAAAGTGTTAATGTTACTAAAAGAGCACAAATTTCTAAAAATATTGCGAAAAACAACAATCTTCTGTTTTAGAGTGAATGTTTGAGGTGTTTAGAAGGCATTTATTTTATTTTTGAAAATTTAATTTTTTCACATTTTTCCATGAAAAGTGCCAATACCCCCCCTTTGGGTTCTACGTGAAAATCTCACTCGACACAAATCAAACAAAAATGTATCCAAGGTGTGTATTGTTGTTCATTTTCATCAAATAAACAAAATAAAACCCAGAATTAATCTTGAAAGACAAGAAATGAGCATTGAAGTTGCTTCAGCGAAAGTGTTAATGTTACCAAAAAAGCCCAAATTTCTAAAAATATTGCGAAAAACAACAATCTTCTGTTTTAGAGTGAATGTTTGAGGTGTTTAGAAGGCATTTATTTCATTTTTAGAAAATTTAATTTTTCACATTTTTCCATGAAAAGTGCCAATACCCCCCCCTTTGGGTTCTAGGTGAAAATCTCACTCGACACAAATCAAACCAAAATGTATCCAAGGTGTGTATTGTTGTTCATTTTCATCAAATAAACAAAAAACAACCCAGAATGAATCCTGAAGGACAATAAAAGATCATAAAAGATGCTTCAGCCCAGGAGTTAATGTTACTATAAGAGCCCAAATTTCTAAAAATATTGCGAAAAACAACAATCTTCTGTTTTAGAGTGAATGTTTGAGGTGTTTAGAAGGCATTTATTTCATTTTTAGAAAATTTAATTTTTCACATTTTTCCATGAAAAGTGCCAATACCCCCCCCTTTGGGTTCTAGGTGAAAATCTCACTCGACACAAATCAAACAAAAATGTTTCCATGGTGTGTATTGTTGTTCATTTTCATCAAATAAACAAAATAAAACCCAGAATTAATCTTGAAAGAAAAGAAATGAGCATAGAAGTTGCTTCAGCGAAAGTGTTAATGTTACTAAAAGAGCCCAAATTTCTAAAAATATTGCGAAAAACAACAATCTTCTGTTTTAGAGTGAATGTTTGAGGTGTTTAGAAGGCATTTATTTCATTTTTAGAAAATTTAATTTTTCACATTTCTCCATGAAAAGTGCCAATACCCCCCCTTTGGGTTCTAGGTGAAAATCTCACTCGACGCAAATCAAACAAAAATGTATCCAAGGTGTGTATTGTTGTTCATTTTCATCAAATAAACAAAATAAAACCCAGAATGAATCCTGAAAGACAATAAAAGATCATAAAAGATGCTTCAGCCCAGGTGTTAATGTTACTATTAGAGCCCAAATTTCTAAAAATATTGCGAAAAACAACAATCTTCTGTTTTACAGTGAATGTTTGAGGTGTTTAGAAGGCATTTATTTCTTTTTTAGAAAATTTAATTTTTCACATTTTTCCATGAAAAGTGCCAATACCCCCCCTTTGGGTTCTAGGTGAAAATCTCACTCGACGCAAATCAAACAAAAATGTATCCAAGGTGTGTATTTTTGTTCATTTTCATCAAATAAACAAAATAAAACCCAGAATGTACCCTGAAATACAATAAATGATCATAAAAGATGCTTCAGAGAAAGTGTTAATGTTACTAAAAGAGCCCAAATTTCTAAAAATATTGCGAAAAAGAACAATCTTCTGTTTTAGAGTGAATGTTTGAGTTGTTGAGAAGGCATTTATTTCATTTTTAGAAATTTAATTTTTCACATTTTTCCATGAAAAGTGCCAATACCCCCCCCTTTGGGTTCTAGGTGAAAATCTCACTCGACACAAATCAAACAAAAATGTATCCAAGGTGTGTATTGTTGTTTTTTTCATCAAATAAACAAAATAAAACCCAGAATTAATCTTGAAGGACAAGAAATGAGCATAAAAGTTGCTTCAGAGAAAGTGTTAATGTTACTAAAAGAGCCCAAATTTCTAAAAATATTGCGAAAAACAACAATCTTCTGTTTTAGAGTGAATGTTTGAGGTGTTTAGAAGGCATTTATTTCATTTTTGAAAATTTAATTTTTCACATTTTTCCATGAAAAGTTCCAATACCCCCCCCCTTTGGGTTCTAGGTGAAAATCTCACTCGACACAAATCAAACAAAAATGTATCCAAGGTGTGTATTGTTGTTCATTTTCATCAAATAAACAAAATAAAACCCAGAATTAATCTTGAAAGACAAAAAAAAATGAGCATAGAAGTTGCTTCAACGAAAGTGTTAATGTTACCAAAAGAGCCCAAATTTCTAAAAATATTGCGAAAAAACAACAATTTTCTGTTTAAGAGTGAATGTTTGAGGTGTTTAGAAGGCATTTATTTCATTTTTAGAAAATTTAATTTTTCACATTTTTCCATGAAAAGTGCCAATACCCCCCCTTTGGGTTCTAGGTGAAAATCTCACTCGATACAAATCAATCAAAAATGTTTTAATGGTGTGTATTGTTGTTCATTTTCATCAAATAAACAAAATAAAACACAGAATTAATCCTGAAAGACAAGAAATGAGCATAAAAGATGCTTCAGCGCAAGTGTTAATGTTACTAAAAGAGCCCAAATTTCTGAAAATATTGCGAAAAAACAACAATCTTCTGTTTTAGAGTGAATGTTTGAGGTGTTTATAAGGCATTTATTTCATTTTTAGAAAATTTAATTTTTCACATTTTTCCATGAAAAGTGCCAATACCCCCCCCTTTGGGTTCTAGGTGAAAATCTCAGTCGACACAAATCAAACAAAAATGTATCCAAGGTGTGTATTGTTGTTCATTTTCATCAAATAAACAAAATAAAACAGAATTAATCCTGAAAGACAAGAAATGAGCATAAAAGATGCTTCAGAGAAAGTGTTAATGTTACTAAAAGAGCCCAAATTTCTAAAAATATTGCGAAAAAGAACAATCTTCTGTTTTAGAGTGAATGTTTGAGTTGTTTAGAAGGCATTTATTTCATTTTTAGAAAATTTAATTTTTCACATTTTTCCATGAAAAGTGCCAATACCCCCCCTTTGGGTTCTAGGTGAAAATCTCACTCGACACAAATCAAACAAAAATGTATCCAAGGTGTGTATTGTTGTTTTTTTCATCAAATAAACAAAATAAAACCCAGAATTAATCTTGAAGGACAAGAAATGAGCATAAAAGTTGCTTCAGAGAAAGTGTTAATGTTACTAAAAGAGCCCAAATTTCTAAAAATATTGCGAAAAACAACAATCTTCTATTTTAGAGTGAATGTTTGAGGTGTTTAGAAGGCATTTATTTCATTTTTAGAAAATTTAATTTTTCACATTTTTCCATGAAAAGTGCCAATACCCCCCCTTTGGGTTCTAGGTGAAAATCTCACTCGATACAAATCAATCAAAAATGTTTTAATGGTGTGTATTGTTGTTCATTTTCATCAAATAAACAAATAAAACCCAGAATGTATCCTGAAATACAATAAATGATCATAAAAGATGCTTCAGAGAAAGTGTTAATTGTAACTAAAAGAGCCCAAATTTCTAAAAATATTGCGAAAAACAACAATCTTCTGTTTTAGAGTGAATGTTTGAGGTGTTTAGAAGGCATTTATTTCATTTTTAGAAAATTTAATTTTTCACATTTTTCCATGAAAAGTGCCAATACCCCCCCCCTTTGGGTTCTAGGTGAAAATCTCACTCGACACAAATCAAACAAAAATGTATCCAAGGTGTGTATTGTTGTTTTTTTCATCAAATAAACAAAATAAAACCCAGAATTAATCTTGAAGGACAAGAAATGAGCATAAAAGTTGCTTCAGAGAAAGTGTTAATATTACTAAAAGAGCCCAAATTTCTAAAAATATGCGAAAAAACAACAATCTTCTGTTTTAGAGTGAATGTTTGAGGTGTTTAGAAGGCATTTATTTCATTTTTGAAAATTTAATTTTTCACATTTTTCCATGAAAAGTTCCAATACCCCCCCCTTTGGGTTCTAGGTGAAAATCTCACTCGACACAAATCAAACAAAAATTATTCCATGGTGTGTATTGTTGTTCATTTTCATCAAATAAACAAAATAAAACCCAGAATTAATCTTGAAAGACAAAAAAAATGAGCATAGAAGTTGCTTCAGCGAAAGTGTTAATGTTACCAAAAGAGCCCAAATTTCTAAAAATATTGCGAAAAACAACAATCTTCTGTTTTAGAGTGAATGTTTGAGGTGTTTAGAAGGCATTTTTTTCATTTTTAGAAAATTTAATTTTTCACATTTTTCCATGAAAAGTGCCAATACCCCCCCTTTGGGTTCTAGGTGAAAATCTCACTCGACACAAATCAAACAAAAATGTATCCAAGGGTTGTATTGTTGTTCATTTTCATCAAATAAACAAAATAAAACCCAGAATTAATCTTGAAGGACAAGAAATGAGCATAAAAGTTGCTTCAGAGAAAGTGTTAATGTTACTAAAAGAGCCCAAATTTCTAAAAATATTGCGAAAAACAACAATCTTCTGTTTTAGATTGAATGTTTGAGGTGTTTAGAAGGCATTTATTTCATTTTTGAAAATTTAATTTTTCACATTTTTTCATGAAAAGTGCCAATACCCCCCCTTTGGGTTCTACGTGAAAATGTCACTCGACACAAATCAAACAAAAATGTATCCAAGGTGTGTATTGTTGTTCATTTTCATCAAAAAAACAAATTAAAACCCAGAATGTTTCCTGAAAGACAATAAATGATCATAAGGATGCTTCATCCCAGGTGTTAATGTTACTAAAAGAGCCCAAATTTCTAAAACTATTGCGAAAAAGAACAATCTTCTGTTTTAGAGTGAATGTTTGAGGTGTTTAGAAGGCATTTATTTCATTTTTAGAAAATTTAATTTTTCACATTTTTCCATGAAAAGTGCCAATACACCCCCACTTTGGGTTCTAGGTGAAAATCTCACACGACACAAATCAAACAAAAATGTATCCAAGGTGTGTATTGTTGTTCATTTTCATCAAATAAACAAAATAAAACCCAGAATGTATCCTGAAAGACAATAAATGATCATTAAAGATGCTTCAGCCCAGGTGTTAATGTTACTAAAAGAGCCGAAATTTCTTAAAATATTGCGAAAAACAACAATCTTCTGTTTTAGAGTGAATGTTTGAGGTGTTTAGAAGGCATTTATTTCATTTTTAGAAAATTTAATTTTTCACATTTTTCCATGAAAAGTGCCAATACCCCCCCCTTTGGGTTCTAGGTGAAAATCTCTCTTGACGCAAATCAAACAAAAATGTTTCCATGGTGTGTACTGTTGGTCATTTTCATCAAATAAACAAAATAAAACCCAGAATGAATCCTGAAAGACAAGAAATGAGCATAAAAGTTGCTTCAGCGCAAGTGTTAATGTTACTAAAAGAGCCCAAATTTCTAAAAATATTGCGAAAAACAGCAATCTTCTGTTTTAGAGTGAATGTTTGAGGTGTTTAGAAGGCATTTATTTCATTTTTAGAAAATTTAATTTTTCACATTTTTCCATGAAAAGTGCCAATACCCCCCCTTTGGGTTCTAGGTGAAAATC
>NW_027286916.1:0-170000 GCF_022747635.1 Hetaerina americana
TGGCTTCATAACACGGGTGGTGGGGAAATGTAATTAAAAAATAAAAAAGTTAAAGGGAGGTGTTATTTGGCTCTGGTTAGACCCTCATTAGGAATATGCTGAAAGGGTTTGGGATCCTTGGGAGAAAATTTGGCAAAAAGAATTAGATGAAGTCCAGAGAAAATCCGCTAGATTCGTTCAAAATTGTTATGATAAGAACAAGCGTGACAGGTCTCTTAGGGGAATTAGGCTGGGAACCACTTGAGTTACGAAGAGAACAAGCGAGGCTTAGACTTTTATAAAGGTTCAGAACAAACGAGTTTAACTATGACACTGAAGGAATCATAATGGCCCCACACTACTTAGGTAGATCAGAACACAAAGATAAAATAAGGGAGATAGATTCCAAGACAGATAGGTACAAATACTCATTCTTTCCCCGAAAAATCAGAAATCATAATAGTAAGAAACCGAAGACAATTTAGAAATATTAAAAACATTGAATTTACAAGTCGGAACAAAATTAAACATTGCAAAGATGTTAGGTATACTTTCAGGTGCATGCGTATGTTAGTTTGTAGTTTGAGTGTTTGCAGGTGTGTGGGGTGTAAGTGTTCTTGCATGAATGTATGCCATTTTTGTGGATGTATGATTTTGTGGTTTTTGCATGCGGTTTTTTTTTCTTTTCTAAATTACGGGTGGTGTCCTAACACCCCCGCCACACGCCCTTGCGGCGGCTTGCGGGGTATTAAGTACATGTAGATTCCATATACTAGCAGCATATTCTAAACGAGGCCTAACCAGCGAAAGATAACATTTCTCTTTCACCTTTTCATCACATATACCCAGTACTCTTCGGATAAATCCTAACTTTTTGTTAGCTTATCCACAAATTTCCCGTATGTGCCACGAGAGGTCGTGAGTCAGGGTAACGCCTAGGCATTTAATTCAATTTACTCATCCCATGTCGGTGTTTCCAATGCAGTAGTCGTTCGTGTGGGAATTGGAATTTTTCTAAAAATTTATCATGACGCATATTTTGAAGTTTAATTTTAATTTCCAAGGGTCGCACCAGCATTGTATAGCATTATGGTAATCTGAAAATGCTGCTGTGTCCTCAGGATCGCGGATATCACGGTAAACCACTACATCGTCGGCAAATAAACGTATCTTACTGAGTAGGAATAAAAGAGGTCCCGTAACATTTCCCCGGAGGATAAGCTGAAGTGAATTCAACTGCATCAGATGCAACAGCATATGTGACCTCCCTTCGTACGCCGAGAATCAGAAAAGATAACCTCCATTCAATGCGTACATTTCAGATAATACATTTTTTATTTATTAATATATACCCAGCAAGCCACGGCCAGAGTGCTTGGCAGGGGGTGAAAACACACCAGGATAATGTTGACCCGGATATTTTTACCCTTACCGCGGTCGAACAATGTCATTATGATCCCCTATCGTTCGTGGAAAAAATGTCAACTTAAATCTATCTGTTCTACACTTAATCTCTGTAATTTTATTTGCATGATATCTCCTACCGTAGTGCGATTTGGCGAATAAAACATTTTCAACATCATTCCTTGAAGAGACGTCGTTTCAATCCTGCGAAAGGTTTAATCTTTTATTTCACCTTCGCTCCGCGAGTGATTCCGAGCCTAGCTGCTCTAATATTTTGGATACAGTATCAAAACAACGTTTTACAAATCTAACTAAATAAGGAGAATACAAATTTATCTGGAAACACATTAAGCGCAATATATTCCCTGGACCCGATGAAATATTTTCAATCATGTATTATTAGAACAATGATGTATGATTAATAATGACATTAATTATGTGCTATTAAAATAATATTATTACAAAATGTATAATAACCCCATCTTCCAACGGTAGGCGAAATCATGTCCACCAAAAAAGACGGATTATGTATTGGGAAGAAAAAATTTCGTGTGTCAGTTTTTCCAGGTGCGATAAGGGATCACAATTGCCTTGCCCGACCGCGGGAGTAGGAGAAAAAATCTGGTCAAAATAGATCTGCTGTGTATTAACCTCCAGCCGCACACCCTAGCGGTGGCTTGCAGGGCACTAATATTGTTTTTTAACTTTATATGTAACCATCCTCCACTTTCCACATGCTCAAACTGGATTTAGCCATGCCAACGCACTTCCAATCAAACAGAGAACAGCAGACTTATGTTCCGTATGTCGCCGTCATGCAAGGTCAAGGTATGGGAAATGTCTTAGTATGAAATAACTCATCCCGATAGTAAGGAGTTATTCATGAAGAATCCGCTCGGTCTCCTCCTGGGTCAATCTGGCGTCACAAAGTTGCAATCTTTGTTCACAATATTTATCGTTCCATCGAGAGAATATAGTGTTCCAAATAAGATTTTTACATCACTTTGAAAGAGCTAGTGAAAATTTTGGATAGATATTTTTTTACATATTTTAGTACCATACTCGTCATCGCTAGGCCGCGTGCCGGGGGGGGGGGGGGCAGATACTCTTTTAGGTGAAAGTATAGCAATTGAGACGGCACGGTAGCAGGCAACGAGTAATCGGACATGAGGTTAGTTGATATGTGAAAACCTATGGTTTATCGAAGTCTTTTCATTCTGTATTTGCTCTTTACGTTGCGTTCTTACTTGGGTTTTTTCCGACCAGCTTGGGATTTCCACTTTCCCCTCGCTTTCCCCATTTCCCTTGTCCCTGCATGACGGTGGCCCTCCCTTTTTCCCACCTTTGTGGACATTTAATGGTGTTCATTGTAAACATAAGCTTTCCTTGAAATGAAATGATGTTCTGTATCCTTTTTAAGCACGTAGGGCCGGGAGAGGGAAACAAAGGAATCCCCAAAGGTTCCCAATGCCTCCAAAGGTCCTCCTTGGCACACACCCCCTCCATAAAACTCCTAAGGCGAGAACGAAGGGAAAGATTCCTAATCTCGTCGTTTAAGGCCGACGAAATATGCTTTCCCGGGAAAAACCGGTGTCGTCTGTTTGCGCATTTCCTTTCATGGTGCCGACTGCCAACCCCACTTGTACTTCAACACCGTAGATAGGAGCAAGAAAGCACCCCCTTAAACGGGGTTTCCGTATTGTTTTTATTATATTTCAATGTATATTTTATCAATTCTTGTAAAACTGTGCTTTACGGAAATAAAAACCTTTAAACTGGAACTGAAAAACAACGCTGTCGCACTTATATTTTTAACTGGAGAAGTCATTAAGCTTTAGTGGGAAAAAATTGATACTATGTTGCCTTATGAATACCTTTATGTGACGCATACACTTGATTACTGAGAAAAACTGAGAAAATATTGTAACTTTTTTATTCATATGTAACAATTACTTGACGTGTTTTTCTTGATAATCAGTCAGACGCCGCCAAGACACGGAAATTGTCTTCCTTTAAATAAGAAAGAAACGGATCTTATCCGGATTCCATCATAAGTACTTCAAGCTCACGGGGCATATGAGTTTCCTTGCAGCAAAGTGAATGATGACGGCATCAAATGGTATTGTTAGATTCAACCACTGCAATAAAATAACAGAGGTATATGCACCGTCGCACTCAAGACTCAAGCAGTCGTTCGTCGTATACGTGGTCACAATAACCCTTCAAGTGCGTGTGGCTGGGGCTTCTAGTTCACAGGGCATTCCACTTATACTGTTATGACAATGGCAACAAATGGTGTCCAACGCAAAACTATTCATTACCGGTAAAGTGTCCTCATTAGTCACCACGGTAAGTTCTTACCAAAATACAATCAAAGCTTGCGTGTTGCTGGGTGGCTTTCGTGCTGCATCCTGGGGCGCAGTTTTTTTTTGGTTTGTGGTATATGTGTTTGCATGAGTGTTGGATGAAGGGATTTTTGCATGATTGTGCGATTGTGCATGATGCGGCGGCTTGCGGGGTATTATGTAAATGTAGAAAGTTATTCCATGGCAAAAGCAGCTTTTCGTAAAGTGCTCGCTGATTTCAGCAGAAAATGTTAAGGCTATTTCTAGGAAAACTTAGTCAACATTAATTTTTATCAAATATTTGGAGCCAAGTTACACAAAGATTGTGAAGTAGGTAACACAACGCCGGATTTAGTCGATAGAGGAAAGTACGCAGCAATTACAGGACAATCTACGTGACATCAATTTCAGGCAAGGATATAGAACACATAATCACCACGACTATTAGGGGGCAGAACGACAGTATTGTTTGATGAAGACTCGGAATGGCCCTACAGTGGACAGATTCCACTGCTTAAAATAAGGCCTTCTATTTATAACGGTTCCCTGAGCCTTCTTTTTCTGGGTAATCTGCACAATCAAACTGACATTTGTGTCGAGCTGTGTATTGGGATTGTGCATGTTTGACTGATGACCTCGGTTTTTCTTGGCAATATTTAGTATATTTATTTTTGACCCGAATATTTTTACCCCTACCGCCGCCGGACAACATCATTGGGATCCCTTTTCTTCGTGGGAAATTTGCACCTTAGTTCTATCTGTTCTACGTTTAACCTCTCTGATGCAATTCACTTGATCTTTTCTGCCGTAGTACGATGACAGTAATAAAACATTTTCAACATATTCCTTGAAGAGACGTCATTTCAATTCCTGCGAGCGATTTAATCTGTAATTTAACTCCATTCCGTGAGTGATTCCGAGCTTAGCAGCTGTAATAATTTTCATGCTCTACTCGGTTTGTCATTACAATGTCTTACAAATCTAATCCCTACCCACGCTGCACGCGATCCAAGTCGACAATAAATCCAACCTCGTGAGGATTCCATACTCTTGCAGCATTTTTTGAATGAGACCTAACCAGCGAAAGATCACATTTCTCTTTCACCTTTTCATCGCATTAACCGAGGACTCTCCTATTAAATTCCAATTTTTTTGTTAGCTTCCCACATATCCCTCGTTCATGTTTCACCGAGGAAACGAAGGACATTAATTCCGTAGTTAATCGGCCGATGATGTTTTGGTTCACAGAGATATCCGTAACCCTGAGGATATAGCAGCTTAACGCCTAGGGAAGCGTTTGCATTCGTATAAAATCCATTTATAGTAAGCTAGCAGCTTACAAACATCTAACAAAAATAACCATTACATGGTTATAATGCTTATCGTATTTTTCAATGTCATTTTTCTCACGGACGATAAACGATCAGAATAACGTGAGTAGTCACCCCCTGTCCCACACCCTAGCGGTGCCTTGCAGGGTATAATGTAACCTATCATTATTATAAATGAGTAAAAGCATTGTCAATCTAAAGACCCAATTAGGTTTGCCAACGTCTGCTCTTCTTTCTAAAATGACAATATATCTCACTTTGCCACTAGTTTCCGAAAGGAATTGTTACCCTATTAATGGGTGGCTTTATCCTCAAAAGGTAAACAACTATGCGCTAGCACAAAAACCCTGGCAAATGACGAAGACATATCTAACTTAACCAAGAAAGGGTTATGAGGAAATACTTGAGAGAGGAGCCTGCAAAATGTGATAACCATAACGAAAACTCTGTCATCAATATTGGGAAATAGAGCTACTGAATATCATGTCAATAACCTGTTTGCGCGTTAACATGAAATTCGTAGTAACTTGCAATGGAAAATGGCTATCCTCAGGTTACTTATTTTTATTTATCTTCACTAACGGTGACATTGGAAAAGCATATTATCCCCATTACGTGGAAATACATTGGTACAGAAAACTAAAAATGAACATATGTTATGAACGGAACTTAACTTAATATTATGCGTTCCTTTTGGAATTCTGGCACCCTTGCTAACGTCTTGAGAAATCGATTCGAATATACCGCAAAAGCTTTCGCTGAGCGTTAACTATGCTTGAGAAAATGCATCGCTTTCACCCTTGCAGGAGAGAAAAGGGTCGAGGGAGGAGGGAAGGGTTAGCCGCAGAATAACGGGCCTTAGAGGAGTAAAACAAATTGCTTCTGGCAGTAGGTGGTTTGGGTATTCCTGGAAAACGGGATTCACAGATTTTTCAGGGTGACTCGAATCACATGGCCCTGTGCGGACATGCTTCATTGCTCTTTCGCATACGGACGAGGAACATAGCTGTTTCTACCAACTGCTGCTTCGTCTAACAGAGAGAGTGCGCCATCATCTGCTGTATATCTCGTTGATAAGTTGATTATATCCCTTCATTTGTGTTCCTTAGAGAAATTGATTATTTGTGAAATCGAATAGTTCTGCTTATATGCATCAGCAGTCACCGATTTTTATCCTCATAATCACTTTTTCTTGTCAATTTTTTCTTTTCCCTTTCCTGTGCATGTTTTTTCGTATTAATCTTGTCACTTTCTCCTAATTAGTTCACTTTTAATGGTGGAAATGACGTCTCCGAACAAGTGTGCCCTTAGTCCAAGTGCTGTGAGTGATTTTTTTATTTCGCGGGGGTTGGATTTCATTACTTTGGAGACTGCTGGTTACATGGAAAGTACAATTTTTGGGGATGCCGCCTCCGAATTCCTTGGGGGTAACGACAAGACGAGAAGGCGTACGGTGTACTACTTTTGGCGAAGGAATAAACAAGTGAGGACTTTATTCAAACAAGGGTGTCCATTGCGCAGTAGCCAGGTAGTAAGACGTCCATCCTCTGAATTAGTTTGCCGTAGACAGAAAATCAAGCGATATAAAAGATTGAAAGGGCTTGCCATAAGAAGTGGGTGGGATATGGAAAAGTTTATCAAACGAGGTTCCACTATGGATAATAATAAGGAAGTGCTTGCGATTCCCCAAGATTCACGCATGCAAATGGAAGACGAAAGTTCAGTTACAGCCCAGAAAAGCATGAGAATAGGGAGAAATTGGATACCGGGAGGGGTATTTGAAGGGCAGTTTCATTTTTCCCGTCAGGAGTGGGAGGAAATATTTGTGCAAGGAAAATTTGTTAAAGGGAAATGGACTAATGTGCTAAGTAGAAAGTTCTTTACGATTAATTCGCGCTGTGTTCTTCTTGTCCGAGACTATCGCGTCCGAGGAGGCAACGGTAGTATTGTGATTCGGGCGTATTGTAAGCATAATGAGTGCAAGGTCTTTAATATAATGGTAGACGATCCAAGTATAAATGATAGTGGTGAGGTATTCTTAAGAGTTTTCAGCAAGGGCCAAGAGAAACATGGCACCGAAAAATTTTGTCGTCCTCTTCGTGGATCAGATAGAGATGCTGCAAAAGTAATTCTAAAGAAAGAGAAGCCATCTGTTTTCCGAAGTAGAGCGGTTTTATCTTCAGAAGAGGGTTCTTTGGAAAGTGGGAATTTGCAAGGCTTGTATTCTCTAAATGTTCTACAACGCGCGCGGATGGAGAGCAAAGCCGAAAAGGATTTCAGCAATAATCCCGTACATGATTTAATTCAAATGTTTATGGCACAGAAAAATGATGAGGAGAGATACATTCAATTCATAGGACTCCCTTTAACAGTATACTGTTTTTCAACGAAGCAAGTTCGCCTTGTGGCTTCCTTGTCGAAAGGAAGCCGACCATATCTCCACCTAGATGCAACGGGGTCTGTCGTGAAACGCCTTCCCGGTTTTCAAAAACGCGTTCTTTACTACGCAGGAGTTGTTAATATAGGAAATGTAATTGTTCCCATTTTGGAGCTAATTAGCGATAGGCACAATGTCAATGCGATAGCCAACTTTCTTTTTCAGTTCCGTCATTTCGCTAGCTCCGTCACAAAAGTAAATTCACCTTTATTTAATGGCATCGTGTGTGATTTCAGTTTTGCCATTATTAATGCTGTAATTTTGGTTTGGTCACGTTGCACCCTCTCTCAGTATTTGTATGATTGTTATGCTATGTTGATTGGTAAGACGGATGCCAAAATTGAAGTTCCCGTGTTCATCTGTTGCGCTCATTTCATGCATTTAGTGGCGCGACATCTTGCGAAGGCTTATTCCAAAAAAAAAATCAGGAAATTCTTGGCAGCTGTAATTGGCTTCATGGTTACGTCAAATTCCATGAGCGTCTTGGAAAATATTTTTAAAAATTTCTCCATTATATTGAAATGCGAGAGGCGTGGCGAGGCGGTGGATGCAGCTGTGTGTGAAATCCAAGGGATGGTTACGCAGAGCTCAGTGACTCCTTCAACTGTTTTCAGGAAAGATTTTTCCATTCCTCGGGTCCGTAATAGCCGCCTTTATAAGAGTAGTCCTTTTTATCTCCTTTTCACTGCCATTGCGGAAAATGCAAGCGTTGAGTGCTGTGGGGATCCAAATCCCTTTTTCAGTCCTAAATTTTTATCTACTTTCTTGAAGCATTTCCTACCGTTTGTACCTCTTTGGTCGAATATTATGAAGGGCATAGATGAATTATCTTCATTTGGACCACGATATAGTAACGCAAGCGTGGAAAGGTGGTTCGGAATCGTGAAAAACACGATTCTAGATTATAATTTACATTTGCCGTGCGGTAGATTTTTGAGGGCAATCCAACCCCATGTCTTCTCTCGAACAAAGGAAATTATTTTACAAATCCCCCCCACACAAAGTAAACGCCGCAAGGCCAGTAAATTTGAAAGTATCGATAATTTTATGGCGGAGGAGCCTTGGGGAAAACGGAAACGAAGAACAGGAAAATTAAGGGTAACTTCTTTTACTGGAGAAGGGATTACTGATTTCAAAGTGGAGACCGTGAAGCAGCCCGAAATCTTTGTAGATAAAGGGGGACCAATGGAGGAGGCAAGTGATTCCAGTTATTGGGTTAAGAAGGGTGACAGGGTAGCCATAAATCATCGGCCTCTTACTTTCCATGAAAATGGCATAGTTTCTGACAATAGTTACTTCGATAACTGTTCGGAATTAGGAAAGTCATACGTTTTAGGATACGTAGGCAAAGATACCCGCGTGTACTTGGAAGACTTCCTTTCGCTGTCCCCAAAACAATGGCTTTGTAATTTCATTATAGATATCTTCGCCACCGTAGTTCTTGAAAAAAACGAAAGGGACATTATTTATATCCCTTGCGAAAATTCTAGTTATGCCCTACGAGGGATCTTCACGTCCGAGGGTTTGGTCGCCAAGCTTAAATTCAAAGGGAAAATTATATTAATGCCGTTCAATAAAGATCAAAATCACTGGTGCCTATTCGTGGTAAACTTCCGGCAGTTTTTATTCAGTTATTTCGATCCATTGGGCAGCACGGATATGGATTATGCCAGGCATTACAATTTATTCACGACTTTCTTAAAGAAGCGGAATACGTTAAGTAAGGAAAAAATATGTCCAAGTAAACTGAGAGCAATAAGAGTGCCATTCGGCAAACAGAGAGATGGCTATAACTGTGGGGTTCATACGTGTTTTTTCATAAATCAGATAGCGAAAAATATGGGAACAGAACAAACGTTTGATGCCGACGAGTACCGGAACGAAATTAAAACAAATATATTACAATCCCTCCGTAAAGTTAACGAAATATGCCCTTTGTGCGATCGGGGTAAAATCCGTGGAAGTACATCGTGGGTCGCGTGCGATGTGTGTTCCCGATGGTATCACCTTTATTGCGTAGATAAAACTGCCACCGCTTCCGATTACGAAAATATGGCTTGGTCGTGTATACTGTGCACTAAATGGATAACATTAGATATTCAATTACCAGATGTGGATCACAGCTGATTAATTGGCCTTGTGGCTATCCCTTGGTTGTACATCGTTGACCGGCGATTATATTTTGTTGAATTTCCTCCAATACAAAGGTTAACCAATAGTTTATACGTTAAACTACTATCACAAGCACTGAGGTGCTTTCCGTCTATCTGAAGAAGCGGGGGACGGAAAGCCTCAGAAAAGATAGCGTAGGAACCAATAAAAATAGGAAAAGAGAAATGACAATGATTTTATAGTAACTGAAGTGCATTCCGTCTATCTGAAGAAGCGGGGGACGGAAAGCATCTCAAGAGATAGCGTAGGAACAATTAAAAAATAGGAAAAGTGAGGCGGCAATGATGATATAGGATCTGCGGTCAATTCCGTCTATCTGAAGAAGCGGGGGACGGAAAGCATCTCAAGAGATAGCGTAGGAACAATTAAAAAATAGGAAAAGTGAGGCGGCAATGATGATATAGGATCTGCGGTCAATTCCGTCTATCTGAAGAAGCGGGGGACGGAATGACTTGGGAAAATTAAATATGCGTATTTAAAAAACGGCAATTTCATGCTACTGAAATGTTAAAGAAATTCGTAACGATAAAAAACTCAAAACAAATGCTGATAACATTCCTCTGTTTTACCGTAGGTTTCGGGAGATGCTCCCTTTTTAATTAAGGGAAAGAGCGAGCGGTTTCTCATATGCCTCCCGGGGATCTCTTTTTCGCTCGTTTCTTCTCCAAGCACAAAGAGAAACGCATCTAGCGAGTAACCTCTTCGGGTGATGTGGAATAACTTGCAGATAAACTAAAACCGTGATGTATAAATGAACACTACCAATAATATAAAAAAAAGGTTATCCATACATACCTTCTAAGACCTTTTCATTCAATCCCATCTTCGCAGCTCAAGACATCAGAGAAAGAAAATGGAGAGGAGTGAAGAATCAGGAGGAAGTGTGAAAGTGAGGAATCTGTGACCGGAATATGGTGCTAAATTGAAAAAGAACCTGTAAGTAATGAATTAGAAAACAGATTGCTGACTTGGTGTGTTTCCATTACAACATTGGTCTACTATGTGACACTGAAAAGAAGAAAAAAACGGTCGTATTTCAGATAATATTGAGTGCATAAAAGAACAAACCATAAAAAAACCTATCTCCATGGGCCAAGTTCAGTGTCGTGTCGTTGTCACTTATGTTGGGCCCTGGTTATTATACGAAGCCAGGAGCATGGGGTAAATGAAAGACTACCGAAAGTACATGTGTAGCCTAGGGGGTATTGTGAATATTAGAGAAAAAAATGTTCTTGTTTAAGAGATATTGTGAAGTACTTTGTGTTTTCTCGTGTGAGATGACGACTGAGGTGAGGTAATTGGGCCCTGGTTACTAAACTAGGCCAGCAGCATGGGGTAAGCGAAAGAATGCTGAAATTAAATGTGTAGCCTAATGTGTATGGTGAAAATTAGAGAAAAAAATGTTCTAGTTTAGGAGATATTCTGAAGTACTTTGTGTTTTTTCGTGTGAGATGACAACTGAGGTGAGGTAATTGGGCCCTGGTTACTAAACTAGGCCAGGAGCATGGGGTAAGCGAAAGACTACTTAAAGTACATGTGTAGCTCAAGGTGTATGGTGAAAATTAGAGAAAAATATGTTCTAGTTTAGGAGATATTGTGAAGTACTTTGTGTTTTCTCGTGTGAGATGACGACTGAGGTGAGGTAATATGGCCCTGGTTACTAAACTAGGCCAGGAGCATGGGGTAAGCGAAAGACTGCTTGAAGTACATGTGTAGCTCAGGGTGTATGGTGAAAATTAGAGAAAAAAATGTTCTAGTTTAGGAGATATTGTGAAGTACTTTGTGTTTTCTCGTGTGAGATGACGATCGAGGTGAGATAATTGGGCCCTGGTTACTAAACTAGGCCAGGAGCATGGGGTAAGCGAAATACTGCTGAAAGTACATGTGTAGCGTATGGTGTATTGTTGAAAATTAGAGAAAAAAATGTTCTAGTTTAGGAGATATTGTGAAGTACTTTGTGTTTTTTCGTGTGAGATGACGACTGAGGTGAAATAATTGGGCCCTGGTTACTAAACTAGGCCAGGAGCATGGGGTAAGCGAAAGAATGCTGAAAGTACATGTGTAGCCTAATGTGTATGGTGAAAATTAGAGAAAAAAATGTTCTAGTTTAGGAGATATTGTGAAGTACTTTGTGTTTTCTCGTGTGAGATGACGACTGAGGTGAGGTAATTGGGCCCTGGTTACTAAACTAGGCCAGGAGCATGGGGTAAGCGAAATACTGCTGAAAGTACATGTGTAGCGTATGGTGTATTGTGAAAATTAGAGAAAAAAATGTTCTAGTTTAGGAGATATTTTGAAATTCTTAGAAAATCAGCTGAGATAACCCTTTGCCGTGGGCCAAGTTCAGTGTCGTGTCGTAGTCACTTTTAATCGGCCCTGGCTACTAAACTAGGCCAGGAGCATGGGGTAAGCGAAAGACTCCTGAAAGTACATGTATAGCCTAGGGTGTATTGTGAAAATTAGAGAAAAAAATGTTCTAGCTTAGGAGATATTCTGAAGTACTTTGTGTTTTTTCGTGTGAGATGACGACTGAGGTGAGGTAATAGGGCCCTGGTTACTAAACTAGGCCAGGAGCATGGGGTAAGCGAAAGACTGCTTGAAGTACATGTGTAGCTCAGGGTGTATGGTGAAAATTAGAGAAAAAAATGTTCTAGTTTAGGAGATATTGTGAAGTACTTTGTGTTTTTTCGTGTGAGATGACGACTGAGGTGAGGTAATTGGGCCCTGGTTACTAAACTATGCCAGGAGCATGGGGTAAGCGAAAGACTGCTGAAAGTACATTTGTAGCCTAATGTGTATGGTGAAAATTAGAGAAAAATATGTTCTAGTTTAGGAGATATTGTGAAGTACTTTGTGTTTTCTCGTGTGAGATGACGACTGAGGTGAGGTAATATGGCCCTGGTTACTAAACTAGGCCAGGAGCATGGGGTAAGCGAAATACTGCTGAAAGTACATGTGTAGCGTATGGTGTATTGTGAAAATTAGAGAAAAAAATGTTCTAGTTTAGGAGATATTTTGAAATTCTTAGAAAATCAGCTGAGATAACCATTTGCCGTGGGCCAAGTTCAGTGTCGTGTCGTAGTCACTTTTAATCGGCCCTGGCTACTAAACTAGGCCAGGAGCATGGGGTAAGCGAAAGACTGCTGAAAGTACATGTATAGCCTAGGGTGTGTTGTGAAAATTAGAGAAAAAAATGTTCTAGTTTAGGAGATATTGTGAAGTACTTTGTGTTTTCTCGTGTGAGATGACGACTGAGGTGAGGTAATTGGGCCCTGGTTACTAAACTAGTCCAGGAGCATGGGGTAAGCGAAATACTGCTGAAAGTACATGTGTAGCCTATGGTGTATTGTGAAAATTAGAGAAAAAAATGTTCTAGTTTAGGAGATATTTTGAAATTCTTAGAAAATCAGCTGAGATAACCCTTTGCCGTGGGCCAAGTTCAGTGTCGTGTCGTAGTCACTTTTAATCGGCCCTGGCTACTAAACTAGGCCAGGAGCATGGGGTAAGCGAAAGACTGCTGAAAGTACATGTATAGCCTAGGGTGTATTGTGAAAATTAGAGAAAAAAATGTTCTAGTTTAGGAGATATTCTGAAGTACTTTGTGTTTTTTCGTGTGAGATGACGACTGAGGTGAGGTAATTGGGCCCTGGTTACTAAACTATGCCAGGAGCATGGGGTAAGCGAAAGACTGATGAAAGTACATTTGTAGCCTAATGTGTATGGTGAAAATTAGAGAAAAATATGTTCTAGTTTAGGAGATATTGTGAAGTACTTTGTGTTTTCTCGTGTGAGATGACGATCGAGGTGAGATAATTGGGCCCTGGTTACTAAACTAGGCCAGGAGCATGGGGTAAGCGAAAGACTGCTTAAAGTACATGTGTAGCTCAGGGTGTATGGTGAAAATTAGAGAAAAAAATGTTCTAGTTTAGGAGATATTGTGAAGTACTTTGTGTTTTTTCGTGTGAGATGACGACTGAGGTGAGGTAATTGGGCCCTGGTTACTAAACTAGGCCAGGAGCATGGGGTAAGCGAAAGAATGCTGAAAGTGCATGTGTAGCCTAATGTGTATGGTGAAAATTAGAGAAAAAAATGTTCTAGTTTAGGAGATATTGTGAAGTACTTTGTGTTTTCTCGTGTGAGATGACGACTGAGGTGAGGTAATTGGGCCCTGGTTACTAAACTAGGCCAGGAGCATGGGTTAAGCGAAATACTGCTGAAAGTACATGTGTAGCCTATGGTGTATTGTGAAAATTAGAGAAAAAAATGTTCCAGTTTAGGAGATATTTTGAAATTCTTAGAAAATCAGCTGAGATAACCCTTTGCCGTGGGCCAAGTTCAGTGTCGTGTCGTAGTCACTTTTAATCGGCCCTGGCTACTAAACTAGGCCAGGAGCAAGGGGTAAGCGAAAGACTGCTGAAAGTACATGTATAGCCTAGGGTGTATTGTGAAAATTAGAGAAAAAAATGTTCTAGTTTAGGAGATATTGTGAAGTACTTTGTGTTTTTTCGTGTGATATGACGACTGAGGTGAGGTAATTGGGCCCTGGTTACTAAACTAGGCCAGGAGCATGGGGTAAGCGAAATACTGCTGAAAGTACATGTGTAGCCTATGGTGTATTGTGAAAATTAGAGAAAAAAATGTTCCAGTTTAGGAGATTTTTTGAAATTCTTAGAAAATCAGCTGAGATAACCCTTTGCCGTGGGCCAAGTTCAGTGTCGTGTCGTAGTCACTTTTAATCGGCCCTGGCTACTAAACTAGGCCAGGAGCATGGGGTAAGCGAAAGACTGCTTAAAGTACATGTGTAGCCTAGGGTGTATTGTGAAAATTAGAGAAAAAAATGTTCTAGTTTAGGAGATATTGTGAAGTACTTTGTGTTTTTTCGTGTGAGATGACGACTGAGGTGAGGTAATTGGGCCCTGGTTACTAAACTATGCCAGGAGCATGGGGTAAGCGAAAGACTGCTGAAAGTACATTTGTAGCCTAATGTGTATGGTGAAAATTAGAGAAAAATATGTTCTAGTTTAGGAGATATTGTGAAGTACTTTGTGTTTTCTCGTGTGAGATGACGACTGAGGTGAGGTAATATGGCCCTGGTTACTAAACTAGGCCAGGAGCATGGGGTAAGCGAAATACTGCTGAAAGTACATGTGTAGCGTATGGTGTATTGTGAAAATTAGAGAAAAAAATGTTCTAGTTTAGGAGATATTTTGAAATTCTTAGAAAATCAGCTGAGATAACCCTTTGCCGTGGGCCAAGTTCAGTGTCGTGTCGTAGTCACTTTTAATCGGCCCTGGCTACTAAACTAGGCCAGGAGCATGGGGTAAGCGAAAGACTGCTGAAAGTACATTTGTAGCCTAATGTGTATGGTGAAAATTAGAGAAAAATATGTTCTAGTTTAGGAGATATTGTGAAGTACTTTGTGTTTTCTCGTGTGAGATGACGATCGAGGTGAGATAATTGGGCCCTGGTTACTAAACTAGGCCAGGAGCATGGGGTAAGCGAAAGACTGCTTAAAGTACATGTGTAGCTCAGGGTGTATGGTGAAAATTAGAGAAAAAAATGTTCTAGTTTAGGAGATATTGTGAAGTACTTTGTGTTTTCTCGTGTGAGATGACGACTGAGGTGAAATAATTGGGCCCTGGTTACTAAACTAGGCCAGGAGCATGGGGTAAGCGAAATACTGCTGAAAGTACATGTGTAGCCTATGGTGTATTGTGAAAATTAGAGAAAAAAATGTTCCAGTTTAGGAGATATTTTGAAATTCTTAGAAAATAAGCTGAGATAACCCTTTGCCGTGGGCCAACTTCAGTGTCGTGTCGTAGTCACTTTTAATCGGCCCTGGCTACTAAACTAGGCCAGGAGCAAGGGGTAAGCGAAAGACTGCTGAAAGTACATGTATAGCCTAGGGTGTATTGTGAAAATTAGAGAAAAAAATGTTCTAGTTTAGGAGATATTCTGAAGTACTTTGTGTTTTTTCGTGTGAGATGACGACAGAGGTGAGATAATTGGGCCCTGGTTACTAAACTAGGCCAGGAGCATGGGGTAAGCGAAATACTGCTGAAAGTACATGTGTAGCGTATGGTGTATTGTTGAAAATTAGAGAAAAAAATGTTCTAGTTTAGGAGATATTGTGAAGTACTTTGTGTTTTTTCGTGTGAGATGACGACTGAGGTGAAATAATTGGGCCCTGGTTACTAAACTAGGCCAGGAGCATGGGGTAAGCGAAAGACTGCTTGAAGTACATGTGTAGCTCAGGGTGTATGGTGAAAATTAGAGAAAAAAATGTTCTAGTTTAGGAGATATTGTGAAGTACTTTGTGTTTTTTCGTGTGAGATGACGACCCTTTGGACTGCACTGGGCCCTGGATGCTACATTAGCCTATGGATGTGGTTTTTATGCCTATGCCGTGATAGAGCAGGGATTGCCGAGTGTTTTTGGTGATTTTCAAGAAAGGTACTTCTGTAGTTCAGCAGATATTGTCGAAAACGTTTTCGTTAGGACCTCATAGTTTTTGATATGAAAGACGACTTCCCGCTTGGGCTACCTTCAGTGTAGAGTTCATTCTAGGGCCATATATCGTTTACTACATAATTCATCCCGGTCTTACAATTGCAAGTGGTTACCGGGAGTATCACTGGGTTTAGTGTGTCCGTTGTAGTCGGATTATTGCAATGGTTTAGGGGATTTACTTAGTTACGTCGTGCAAAAATATTTACGTTGGTATGACTGAAAAATCCAGAGCTCCAACGGCCGGTGGATAGCCGTGGGCTAGCTCGTCGTGGGCCAAGTTCAGTTAAGTCTCTACATTATACCGTGAATTTGTTTTCACATTCCTCAAAGAAATGCTGTCTTAAGCATTTATTTACTTCGCAACTTCAACCACTTCCACCCCCAAGGAAAGCACGCTAAATACAATTGATCAAGTCTCGACGTTTGACTTAAGTTTTTCAGGACAGGAAAAGAGCATTATATCCTTATCCAATATTATATTACGAGGGTCATCCGGAAAGTAGTACCCGTTCGTGAAATAAAGACACAAAAGTAAATATTAACAAACATAAAAAAATTTATTTGAAAGAGGATACTTTAAACTACTTCTCAACATAATCTCCAAGCAAATTAAGGCATTTGTCATAACGTGTGACAAGTTTCTGTATTCCTGCTGCATAGTCCTTCGCCGCCAGCTCATTGAGATACGCGAGGGACCCATCTTGCACAAATTTTTGCATAATGCAGATGGTGTTTAACAATTTCATGAACAATTGTTCGAGAAACATTGGGAAAATGCTCACAGATGTCATCAATTGTGACGCGCCGATCGTTCCTCACGAATTCGTCAACTGAGCTCACCAGTTGGTCTGTAATGACAGACGGTCTCCCCGAACGCTCATCGTCGTGTGTGTTCCCCCTCCCCATGTTGAAGTTGCGACACCACCGCCGAACAGACGACTCGTCCATTACATTGTCTCCATACACCTCCTTTAATTGGCGATGAATATCACATGGGCGAACGTTTCTTGCATTGAGGAATTTAATCACTGCCCTCACTTCACAACTGGCGGCGTTCTCAATTTTTTTTAACATTGTAAACAATCACAGAAACAACACAGGCAATGCTAGCGTCACGCAACTTGGCTCAGAGAAGGCAGACAAGCCACTGAAGCTATCTGACCTCGTCCAGCGGCTACTCGCGTCGTCAGCACTTCATGCGGCACGAACGGGTACTACTTTCCGGATGACCCTCGTATATCCTTCCTCATATAGCCTCATCCGCTCTTGTTACGAACTAAACAGATGGGAAAAAATTATGTGCGACGGACGGATAAAAAATTTGAAAATCAAAACTTCGTTTCATGTGACAAGAAGATCCAATCTTGCTGGAAAAATTAGTGGTACACGACCTCTGGTGTATTTTCCTCAACAGCACCACTACACTTGAAGCAATGTGATTTTAAAGTTCAGGCTCTCATTACGATCAGAAAACCACATCCGTAAGAATTTTCGCATCGTGAACTCTGCCTATATCCCCCGCTGCAGATCTTAAACACACCCCTTCCCTCTCACCTTCACAATACCAAACTTTGGGGTGGAATTTATTTCACAAACTAGGGAAAACAAATCGCCATCGTTATTTAATTATTTCCTAAGTAAAGAAGTCAGTTCGCAAAATTTGAGACCATAGAGGGGAAATATAACCCGGAACTCAGCAGCTTAGATGAAGACATTTTTCCTGCATTTAGTGTTTGCGCACACAATACATTCCTTGATTAGTTAATGCGGCCTTACGGCGTTCATAATTACGCATCATTAACGATTTTTTACTAAGTTCAAGAAGTCAAAACTATAAAGTAATCGACATGGGACGCGCTACATGTTGCATCTGAAGATTTACAACTTCGTTATGCTTTATACCGAGGATTTTGGCACTATAGCTGCGTTTCTTTGCTGTTTTCAAAATGAGATTCGTACTTCCACGTCATTTTCAAAATTTTGTTTATCCCCTACACTTAGCAGATGCTCTGTTGTGCGACGTAAACGTAGTATTCTCTTTAAGGGCGATAACTTACTGCCGAAGAAGCTCTCTTCCATCCACGAAGAGCAGCCTCATTTTTTTTCATCGAGTGCGACAGTGCGTGAGAGTGCAACATGCCATCGGAGATAGTAAGATGCTGAGGGATGGCGAAGCTCGCAGTGCTAAGTGCTTTTGAGAAGCTGGGAAGGATGCACAATGAGGGCCGTTGCACAATGAGCCTTTGTTCTCGAGCCTTTAAGTCTCAAGATGTATTATTATTTCATGGCTACGGAGATGATGTCTCGAGCCGTAAGCCTTGGCAGAAGATGACTGTTTCACCTTTCGAGACTAGACACTTCAGAGCAGCTACGTACTTGACAAGACTGAGCAGACCCGGATTCGAATTCAGGTGGTATTTGGATGCTTTGGGGCCTTGGATACCTTCCTAAGTTTGCCACCATAAAATGCGTTTATTCCTACCGTCAGAATGGAAAACTATGACCACTAAGTAAGTCTTTAATTTAAGAGTTAGATAATGACAATGCTGGGTTTCCTTACATCCGCTATGGTCTCCATAAAGTTCTCCTTTCAGTCATCTTTTGTCCAAAGGCACAAATTAAATCGACTGTCGTTCGCCTAAATATGACCATCTATATTCAATTGTTCCCGGCTATCTATCTATAACTACTGATAGCCGATAGTTTAACGCATCAATCAATACGTTCCGGGACTTATTGAACGAGATATATTTTGGGGTGCGCAAGGTATAATTGACATCGACTACCTTGAAAAGAGAAAATCGATCAATAGAGACTAGCGCAAAAAATTGACCGCTCATGAAGAAGAAAGAAATCATCTTTCATCAGGATAATGCACCGTGCCACAAATCAATGAAAACAATGGCCAAATTGAACGAGTAGGGCTTCAATCTGCTTCCCCACCCACCATACTCTCCAGATCTGGACCCAAGTGACTAGTGGCTGTTTGCTGATTTCAAAAAGATTCTCCAGGGAAAAAGATTTGGGTCGAATGAGGAAGTCAAGGTTGCAACTGAAGCTTATTTTGAGGACAAGGACAAATCGTTTTACAAGTATGGTATCGAATACTTTGAAAAGCGTTGGAATGATTGTATTGCTCTAGAAGGTGATTATGTTGATGAATAAAAATGAATTTGAAACAAATGTTTTCTTCGTTAGTCCCGGGAATTATTGAACGATGGGTTGATATTTACGGGTCCTATTTATGTTCTTACTTATACTTGGTCGGGATATTACTAGCTACGCATAACCAAGGTTTCGTTTGTTTCTCTTTTTCTCTTTCCCAAGACATATAGTGTTTTTCACTCATAAATTCGCGTATACATCTACGCGGGCCATTCAGTAAGGAGTAATCACATATTTATTTACTTTATGGGTTCCTCCTTCGCATTCTCAATTACACCCCCCTCCACTCGCCTGCCCACACCCTGCTCACGCCCCCTCCTCCACGGCTGGGGCAATCGTGTTTCTACGCCACTTATGGCAGAAAGGTAATGGTAAGGTAACAGGCGATACCAGTTGCGAGAAAGATAAAAGTGTTTAATGGAATATTAGGAGGTTTATGTATTCGTTAGAAAAGTGTTCGCAATCCGCTGAGACACGCCTGCAACTTCTTCGAATTTCGTCTTAACGTCTTCTATCGCGTGCGCGACGTATTCAACTCCCGACTACCTAAGATACTATTTCTTGCATTTCAATTTTCCTTATAATAATTTATCCAGCAGACAGCAGCTGCTCCTTAGTATGTGGGTAATGGGGTCATTATTTCTGCTCAACTACATTTTCATAATTTACTTAATCAGATAAAACAGTAGAGGCACTCTATAAATGTGATGATGAATTTTCTCGCTATTATATTTGCGTTTTCAACCGTAAGTAAATGTCCGTCTTATTAGATTAATCATATGGTTTTGTTATCGAGATGATAAATCACACCCTGAATATAGTTCAAGAAGGGCATGAGACCGCTTTTGGAGCACAAAAGAGTTAGATTAGTGACATCGTTTCAACTTCAGGTTTTAGACCCGAAGTAGTGGTAGTATTTATTTAGGAGTGCGGTGAGCGATAGGTAAGGACATTTGTGCCATTAGGGATCGATGGGTAATTCGGTGGGGTAGGGTGTCCAGGGAATAGAGGAAGAATGGAGAGAAACCTGGCGTCGGAATGAGCCTACTATTAACGAAAGGCGCTAAGGGGTCACATATGTTAGCGTCCCATCACACGGACGGCATATTTCATTCGAAGTAGAAATCGAGATACCACAGACCGGACCACAAAAATACTGCTACCTCAGGGGTTCGAACCGGAGTCCTCGGGGTGGTAAGTCAGTCGGTACATTAGTCACCCAACAATTCTGACCCTTTAGATCCATTCTACGGAATCTAGCATGAAGAATGAATTCGTATAATGATCTCCGGTTATATGTTACGGATAGTTGTCCCACATTAAGATAAATGGGCAGTAGCATTGTAATAATAGAAACAAATTGTAAGCGCGGACCTCAATCAGTTGTCTACGTAAGTAAGATATTATTATGTCTTCAGTGAGTGATATATTCCATAGGTTATGCGGCACGAATTTAGACTATTTTTGGACGTCTTAAACAACTTCACCACATTTTATAAATCGTCATTAAAATATTCAAGTATCCTTGGGAGAACCAACACTCATTTCACGTCACGAATATATTTTAGTAATACGTTTGATTCAACCCCATACGCGATCAGACGCAAGCATTAATTATTTTATGTCAATAAACATCACATACGTGGGTCTTACCTGCGTGAATATAGCATTTCTATTAATTTTATATTTGGAAGGTTAAACGAAAAGAATTGATAGCCTCGACCTCGTCGTAAATAAAGTCAGCTGTTTTCTCTTTTTAGGTATCTACGACTTATCACTGCGTGGGTCTTGGGGACCGTTTTCACCAAGATTTATATTCACGGAAAGACTCAAATTTACTATTTTGCTTTATTATTTTTTTGCCTTCTCTATTTTTCATGCAAAACACGAAACATATGGCTTTTGCTAATTTGGCAAATATGCTTAATTTTTTTTAGTTCAAAAGGAGATTTTTAAAAAATGTAAGTATTTCAGGTCTCAATCACAGTAGAGGATTTGCTTTTTATCTAAGTACATAGTTTTCACCTGGAACTTATCTACCCAAGTCTTATTTTGCCGCAAGAAATATATTTATTTTGTCCCCTACGGAGCTGATACCGAGAAGGGGATGGGTTACCACTGAAAGCCAAGGTTTCAAGGGACTATGCTCGGGCCAAATTTACGATACGGCCACCCGAGAACCGGGCCACGATTATCACGTAGAGTTCTCGATTAAGCAGTGATAAGTTTCTATTCTGCAGATTTATTTTAATGGCTTCATTCGGCAAAATTTAGTGGGTTTCCCTCTGCGTTCAAGTCTTTCGGAGATATTGATTACAATGCGTTTTAAATCCAAAAAAAATAAATAAAGATATTCACGACCATTCTTTGTATCATTTTTCCTGCGGAATTCGTAAACAAGAAAATGCTCAATGAGGGTAAAGGGTGTAATAAAATTTCTGCGATTACAAAATGAATGAAAATGCGTAATGACTTCAATGAAAACGAAGAGAGTTGAGAACGTGCGGAAGAGAGAATCTGCTATTCCTATAAGAAATCCCAATATTTCTCGATCAGTTTTATGACACTCCACTACTCTGCTAGTACTCTTGGTCGATATTTTTCCGGAAACGTATCTTGAAATGTGTCTCAATTCCATTCATACAAGATAATACAATTTACAGCTATCAAAAACGTTTCGGTCTCCAAAAATGATGAATTCATAGACTACTGAGCGAATGACATAATTTGACAAGAAAAAAAATTGGGGTTTTTAAAATAAATAGAATTACGGCCGCTCTTATGCACAAACTTCAAGGGGTAAGCCTTACCTTCCACATAGTGTCAATCTCTCGGAGAGCAAATACGACAATTTAAGATGCCATGGTAACATAGGGACTCTATATGATATTTTGTCAGCAGGAAAGGCATTGAGGCGGCATATTCGATTGAAGATATAAACGAAAAGGAAATCGTGAAAACACCATCATGAATTCCGCAAGGAAAAACAATTCCCCTTACGAGAAAGAGACGGGATGTGTATGGTGACTCGGATGAGATATTGGTAAGGTGGAACCCCTAGTATTAATCCGGGTGGCGTCTCTGAAATCTAATCTGTGAGATACTTCTGCCTACCAGAACTTTCTGGGAAGCCAAATGCTCATACCATGGGTAAGTATCATGCATAATTACTCACGTGTGAAAACAAACCTTCTGATTTGATAATTCAGGTTGTTGTTTATATAAGAAAACGAATGAAAACCCTGTATTTATGTTAAATATTATGCCTTGCCCAAATAATAGTTTTTTGAAGACGGGTGGGCATTAGTGCTTCTGAACGCGATCGAGAAGGCAATTGAAGATGAGGAAAGTTTTGACGGACTACCAGGTTCGTATGTTTGGCTGATACAGGGTTCGTCCGGAAAATAAGTGTACTGAGCTCAGGAAAAAAAAATTATTACACTTTTACACATCTTAAGCTAATATTCCGCAAAATAGGACCCTTGTGAGTCGATACACTTGTTCCAGCGGCGTTCCCATTCCTGGAACGCTCCCGCGAAGGCATCATCGGGAACCTCTCGAAGACTCGTCGTCGACCTCTTCTCTGCCCTCCACGAAAATCTTGTGCCACCGAAAGATCATGTTTCTGGACATGGCTGACTCCCCGTAAGCCTGGTTAATCATACCGACAGTTTCGGTAGACGATTTCCCAAGCTTTACCGCAAATTTGATGGAATAACGCTGCTCCAAAAACTCCGGCATCGCGTTCCGTGACGTGGGTCGAGCGTGGAGGTTCGCGTTAACAGAGCTCCTCACTACACCACAGCTCAGAGCCGACTGCCTTTTTCAGCGTTGCTTGCCAACATACCCCCCTCCAATCGCAGCCCGTCAGAGCGGTGCTGGGCGCGCCCAGCCCAGGAGTCAGTACACTTATTTTCCGGACGAACCCTGTATCAAATTATAATTATTCAGAAAATTTAAAGATAAACGAAAAAAAGATATGGAAGAGTTTCCAGGATGACACGCTTGAAACGAGGGTACACACATACGCGCACTTGACGACGAGAAGGATTATAGGTATAGAACGTATGCCACGCTGAAGGAATAGCGATCCACAATTTTGGGATTCATAAAAGAAAGTACACTGGTATACAAGCCAATAAAGAGAAAGGATTCTGTTGCTCATGATGAAGGATTCAAATGATATTAAAAATTTTTCATTCCTTGTTTACAACGCCACCAGAACACAAAACAAATATAGTGCCACTGACAATTTAAATAATAATCATATTAAATGTTAAACGTGGTCGTTGAAGCAGGAGGATAGACGTAGATTGGTGGCTTTTGAAATGTGGGTGTGGAGAAGAATGGAGAAGGTGAAATGGACAGAGAAGAAAACAAACGAGGAAGTACTTGGTATGGTGGGCGAAGAGAGGGGTTTGTTGGGAGAAATCCTATGGTGGCGGGAAAAGTAGATGAAGGGGGTATTGACCGGCAGTGGGATGCTGAAAACTGTAATTGAGGGGAGAATGTTAGGCAAACGAGGAAAGGGCAGGAACAGGATAGGGATGTTGGACGGGATGAAGGGAGGAAGAAAGTTCTCAGAGCTGAAGAGGGACCAGATGTAGAGTAGGAGGTTGTATTTTGCTAGGAGTCACAAATTATTTAATTAGTCCATCCAAAAACCCACCTTAACCGGTAGATTACCTAATAATAATAATTAAATGTCAATGATACCCCGAGAATGGACATGACCCAGACGTCTTTATCGTTATCAAGAGGAGAGGAATTTTAATGAGATTTTTTGAAAATGTTAAAAATGTATGCATCCCAACTCGCAAATCGTTTTAAAATTTGTGAGTTGGGATGACAATGAGTTTTGAAGTAATCACTAACAAAAAACAGTGGCCAACCTAGATTTGCCAGCCTAATAGAATGTTACATCTTACCTGACAAGGATTCATTACTGAACATGAACATCAGTGGAGGATTTTTCATTAGGAAGTCCCTAGGTAGTTGGAATCTCGTGACGCCCTTCCCCTTTAGCAAAATATCTCCTGATACGGTTTTATTTTCACCAAAGATTTTAATAAAAGCACTTTACTTTACAAAAAAACTTAAATATGTTATTGCAATGTTCTTACGAGATCAATGCAGTTCAATATTATCCTGGTCCGGTGATTCTCTGGGGCTTCAATAAGGGTTAAAACCTATGTAATAATGCCTCCTGGGTAATCCGACACCGATCTAAATGCACACTCGTCAACGAGCGCCGAGTTGTGCGGCAAAGGTAAGTAATAATGACGTAGGAATGGAAATTTGATGATTTTAGTTAAAATTATTAGTGTTGAGCTGCAGAAGTAAACCTACACACTCTTATTGTTTTCGGTCTGACATTGTGTTCTTAATTAAAACGATTCCCAACTCAGGTGTGAGATAATCGTGGCGAAAATCTTTACACTGACAGTTTTCGATAAATCTAGTGAGTCTTCATTTCCTTTTTTCGGTTTCGCGAGCTGAAAATATCCCCGACCGAATTCCGTATACCTGAAGAATGCTTTAAATGACGCCCGAAGAGCGCAAAATTGTTTCCTCATAACTTATTTTTCAGGAATAGAATTAATGAAATACAATTTATTAGAATTGAAATATTTTCAAAATGCAATCATACGGAGACATGTAAGAAACTTGAAATCATTTTTACTGCATACGTTTTTGACGGCGGAGGGACATTCAAGTCATGCAGATTCCTTAAAAAACTGACTTCATATTTTTCTCATCAAAAAAGAAGGAAAACATTAATACAAAGCATGGAAGGAAACCTTCACCATGGCGACCGCATTCACGTGATACGGTTAAGGACTGTGCAGAAAGATAAGGAAATAGATAAAGATTATGGAAGACTGTTTGTGGCTCAAAAGACACTTCGTAAGCGGTAGAAATAGCCATAGTAAATTTTAGCTATTGGGGTATTCACCGTTAGTTGTGTGGTCTCCCCCATTATTAAGATTAGGGGAGTGCTTTGGCGACGGTAGGATTTATTGGGGACGAAGGAGGAGTGTGGAGAATCCCGGCGCCAGCATTAGTCTACTCCTAACACTCCTCAGTCAATAATCATCGATTGGCTGCGTAATAATCACCAATAATTTTATCCTAATTATGAAGGAATAAGTTTAATTATGTTTGCTTCGTGGGTCGCGGTAGTCCAGGGGGTAGAGCGTTTGACTAATGAACGGAGGGTCCCGGGTACAATTCCCGGGCAAGTCTCTAGGCACCTGCACCTCCACCCAAGCTATGTTATTTTTTGGGTACCAGAGCTTTCTGGGAGACCATAACGTGCACTGGGAAAGGAACAGGCCCCCCTACCTTAATGAGTACATTTCACACGCCGTCAGGCTTAGTACTGGGTGAACTCTACCATCACCTACCAAACCGACCTTCGGGTTGATTACTGTGTTCATGGCTTTTTTTATACTTGATTCGTCTCAATAGTAATGGAAAATTGGATTCAGAAGAATTGACGTTTAAGTGCCTAAATTACACATACGAGATCACGTTTTTCTCCTGGGCAAATCGTTTCATGGAACGTAGTGGCTTTCATTCATATGTCATTCTTAATTGAGTTATGTTCCTGCGTTCTGCAGCTTTTTTATTCTGAAGTACCGCCTGTAATTGTCATCACGTTGAGGGATTAGACTGTAGAATTCTCCGTATTACTACCTGGAATACAAGAATACGATGCACGACATGTGTAAAGATTCATCCGGACTCGTCATTTTTTCATCTTTGCAGCTAAGTAAAAAAAAACGAAATTTCTTTTTTTGCTTTCTCCGGAATCATCCGAAAATGAATAATTTACGCGTCGCATTAAAAATATTCCGGACATTTTAATAACTCTGATCACATACCCTCCGACCTTTTCCTGTCCCGGCGGTGCTAACGTTTTCTAGCTGATCGACGAGATGCACCGCAGTGAAATGAACTGCCAGGAAGTAATCTCGGTCACCTCGTTAAATACATTTATCGCTGCAGTGGACGGCGGGCATAACGCGACCTCACAGTGACGCCTCGGAGTCAAAACGATTTTCGTCCCATGTGACGGACGGACGGATGATTTCGAAGCGCTTTCTAAACTACTCTAGCGGGGATGGGAGGCCACCAAAAAACCCATCCCGCCGGAATCCCAACAACTCGAACCCTTAGGACGTGGAGCAATATTCTCCAACTTTGGAATTCGACCCGACTCCCCGTAATTACGCAATCAGCGTTTGCGATGAAAAAAATCCCCCATACGAAATTGAGTACTTATGGGCGGTCTTTTTCACACTCAATAAGACAGAGAGGGATTTAAATCATATTCATCGAGATTTTTAGCTGGGAAAGAAGTTACTTAATGCAAAGCTTATTGTTAAAAGGATACCATTACTGAAGAAAGAAAAATCAAATATATCGGTAATGGAACAACATCTCTTCCAGACAAGGAAGGGTTTATTGGATGCAACTAGTAATCTTTCTTAAAGCCTTTCTTCCCGCACCATCGTTCCTTACTCATTTGAATGCGATGGGTCCATCTAGTGAAGTCACCCCTCTCACTACTGCCGAGTCCCTATACTCGTAATGATCACAGCCGAATCGCAGTGGATGAAGCATGGGTATTATTGTATTATCGCACCAATATTGCGTTGAAGTAAAGGAGCCGTCCTTTCAACGGAATCTAAAGGATTAGTCGAGAGTGAGGGGGAGGGAAGAGTATTCATGTATCACTTTTCACATCAGTCCGAATTCTCTTATATTCAATCACTCTTTTGTGTTGACAGCCGTTTCGTGACAACCGTCGCTGACCTCGCCTTTGGCCCCATTTAGATTTTTCACATAATTGATTGCTTCACTCAATTAATAACTGGAAGACCAAGCCTACGAAATAAAACGATTTTTGGTGAAAAAGTTACTGTCTATAAATTAAGCATAAATATAGTTTTATATTACTTCAAATAAATGTAACCGTAAGTCAAAATCATCTAGATTACTAATTTGAAGACAAATTGGAGACATTTTAAGAATCCAAATCGAAAAAAAAGATCAATGATCAGTTTCATTTCGTTTGCCGGAGATTAAGACATTTTGGAAGAAAATTCCATTCTTATCTCAACTTAAAGCACAAAACACATAATTATTTACTGGCTACCCAACAATTCAATTTTTTAGATAAATTAGTTGACATAAGCAAAACTTGGCGAATCTGTTAGTAAACTGTAACAGTCTCCCATTAATCAGGTTTCCCAATGTCGAGATCTAGGTAAATCGAGTTCTCGCTTCCAGAAACGTTAGATTCAGCCCATTTTCTCAAAACCTTAAGGTTAATTTTCAAGATAAAATTAACAAGAATTCCCTAATTTTTAAAAAATAGTTACAAATGGTTTTTTTACGAGAATTTTGAGTCTGTCCCAATAATAAGTAGCCGTCTTTTTGAAAAATTCGTTTTCCATAAGGAGCTTTTGCCTCTGGAACAGACGTTGAACAGCAAGGTTTACTTGGAAATCCTCAAAAGGCTGCGGAAAGGGAGAACAACGCGTCATGGGAGAGATTTTTGCCAACTGAAGTCTGCACCAAGGCAACGTGTCGTCCCGTACCACCTTCCCCGTGACTGAGTACCTGGCCAAGCACAAGGTTGAAACGCTGCCCCAGCCGCTCTATATAGTAGTCCCGATATGGCCCCGCTGGACTAATTTTTGTTGTAAAGAATAAAAAGGAGCTAGATAGGTAACCCTTTTGGAACGCTTGATAACGCCAAAGAGGCTATGACGGGATGCCTGAACATAGTTCCTCTTCAACGCCTTTCAGGAAGCGCATCGCGACAGGAGGAGGCCTCGGCAATGGTGAGTCGACCCGCAGGGGTGCTTTGCTTTAATTTGTACGTTGATCTGCAATATATTGTTTCCCGGATTTATTCTACTTATTTTTGGGACAGACTATGCGTGCAAAGTGCATTCTTCATGTGTGGTGTAACAGCACTGATAAACCTCATCAAATTGCCAGTAAATGCATTCGGGTGGCAGTTGTGAGTTGGCTTCATCGTCAACTAGAATCGCTCATGTTTGAATTTCACATCGCTAAGGACTGTTGGCCCTTTTCATACAAATTAGCTTTCAATTTTGAATGATGACCTTTATGGGCCTGCCCAGCATTTGTTTCCAGCTATGTTGACAGTCAGATGCATATTTTAGCCTTGGTCATTAAAACCTTACTCAGATTGGACAAGGTGGTCGGTCAAATCGAAGGTCCTCAAGATCAAATCTCGTAAGTGGTCGCAGTTTGCGTCTTGCGACAAGGGTCTGGGTGTGTGAATGCTGGGTGCTAAAGTATTTTTACTGGATAAACTAAATGGAAAGACTTTTCTCTCTCTTGAGAGGATATTTTTTTGCAGTCTTGACACGCTGTCTCTCCAATGGCATTAGTTACCTTAGCATACAGGTACATACAGGTATATAAACATGCACAGCTGTGCATGTTTATTTCTATTAAAAAAATGTCTTTTCCAGTGCTGACGAACACTCTGCATCGCTCATGCTTGCTCAATGTCCCCACCTTGCGAGCACAAAATGAATTAAGGGACCGCATGCCGTGAGATCTTGGCGTTCAAAACATTTCACCACTTTAAGTTATCTTGAAACCGACAAGGTAAGTAGGTATAGCAATACCCAGGTTCTCTGATTAAATATCTCGATAATTTGCGCCGAATCCGAAATTAGTTTTTCAGAGCATTATGTAAGGGTGCATATCGCTGATCGAAGCATTTTTCTTATCACTGAAATTGCTTAAAACGTTTTTCACGTGTGACAATTTTGACGAATTTCAGGAGCCAAGTTGAAATATGCTGACAATTAATGGAAAAATGCCACGTTTAGATAGAAAACGCAATTTTATAAATATATCTGTTTTATAATTTCTAAAATCATTCCTGCTTCGCTCTATGAACTTTATTCACAGCAAACAAACGTTTTCAAATGGAAGGCAAAATCCACGATATTTTGGGACTGCTACAGTTCAGTTATTAGGGAGTTGAGCCCATAAGGAGAACAACACACTCCGATTCATATCTCTTGCTCCACTAAGAAGTTTCTCAGTATTAGCCTGCAGTATATTTAATAAAAAAGCTATTTCTTGTCAACACAATAGTACTCAACCAGATGGTTGTTCATTGAAATGCAACGCCACCTTTTTTATAACCTTATTAAGTTCAGAGGTACGAAATAAAGAATTCTCATTTGATAGTTGATAGATAGACAGAGAGAGAAACGCGAAACTAGTCGGCAATAAAAATTCTCTTCTGTGGAAACGAAAAGTAATTGAAAAACAAAATAGCAGAAAGTCCCGAAAAGTTATTTATTTATTTTCTTTTCATTTTAAGGATTTCAATAACAATTTAAGCAAATGTAATCCAATTTAGAGTTATGGTGAAATTAAGTTACTCATCATAACGCAAATCGCAAATTGATTGGAATACAATGTAAATTGGATTTTTTCACAAAATTTGGTGAAAACATTTGGAGATTTCGAGCAATTATATATTCATCACCGAATGAAATCGGGAGCGAATCTGATAATTTTATTTAAAACGCAATTAAATTTTATGTCTCGCCAGTAGGAGGAAATTAATCGTACACTAATTTTGTGGCAATTGGAGAGTCAGAATGGAAAGTGTAATGTAGCGGAGCAAGACAAAGACGCCTAATGCTACATTTTGTTTTCAATGTGCATGCGAAAGAAACGATAAGAGTCATGGTAAGGGCTGGAGGCGAAAGTGAAAGTAGCTGGGGAACTCTTTCAAATCGGTTAAATTTGTGAATGGTCAAGCGTTTGCTAGCAACCGGCCAAATGTTTACAATCATCACTTATCGTATTGCAGAATCAGTGCGATAGATATGGGATAAGAATTGTTCATAAAAAACAAAGGGAATGCGTTTTAACGAGAGCTGGGTGACATGAAGTAGAGCAGGTGGGACCAGTTCACTATTTGGAGAGTGATTTTGACGTGGGAAGTATGACGTGAGGGAAGTGTGAGAGTGGTGGGGATATTAAAAGAATAATTACTTTAGATGAGGAATAGTTAAAAAAAAAAGCGCTCCTTGATGACAGGAACCTCAAGAAAATTCATAAGAAACAGGCTAGTAAGAATCTTAACATTGAGGAGAGTTTTATATATTTTTGCAATCGCATAGAATGGAAGACTTAGACATGTGGGTACGAAAAAGAATGGAAAAAATAAAATTAGACAAGAAGCAGAACAAGCGAAGAAGTTCCAGGAATGGTTATGGAAGAGAGATGGCAATTGAGAAAAATTCGGAAAAGGAGGGAGAAATGGATTCAGAAATTACCGAGGGGAGAATGCTGGGAAAACGTGTGGGAAAGGCAAGGAAAAGAATATGCATTTTTTTATATATTGAATTGAGAGAGGTAGAAAACATGCAGATCTCAAGAACGAGTTATTTTAAGGCGTATGTAGTATGGGGTCCAAGGATATTTGGTTTCATACTGGACAGGACTCACGAGTGCAGTACTGTAGTATAGTGCTATTGTACAAGGCATGGTGATCTACCAGTTAAGGTAGGTTTTTGGATGGACACAACTAGCACATAAATATTTTGTGACTCCTAACAAAACACAATTCGGCAGCCTGCTCTTTATCAAGTCCTTCTTCACCTCTGTGTACTTCCTTCCTCCCTTCATCCCGTCCAATATCCCTATCTTGTTCCTGCCCTTTCCTGGTTGGCCTAACATTCTCCCCTCTATTACAGTCTTCAACATCCCACTGCCGTCCAATACGCCCTTCATCTATTTTTTCCGCCCCATTGAAAACTAACCTAAACCGGTAGACTTACAATTAACAATACATTAAGATTAAATCAGTTGATGATGGTGGAGATGAGAAGTCTACAAGAGAGAGAGAGAGAGATAAAGAAAGAAGGTTTTCGCGGAGACAGAGGTGGGATTCGAAGGCAAAATGAAGATCAACGACACATGATCAAGTAGAGGTATCCTCGAGGTCGGAGACATTTCTCGATGGACAGGCAGCCGCAGCGGGAGGTTTTCAAAGGGAGCGGAAGGGAATGAGAAGACGTACGTGACAAGTGCCGGGTGGATGACGGGGAGGAAAATGTATAGAGTTACGGGTGACGGCAGGGAGAGATTCAAATAGCGTAGTCGCACTGAAAACTGGATGTCATCCAGAGGCAAACGCACAGGACTTTCTGTCTGTTTAATCAAGTGCTTTTAAAATCGCACAAGATCCTTTGAACTTCGATGAAGAATATTCAAACAAATAAGATGAATTAAGCCAACACAATCTTTGACGAACCTGAATGCCGGCTACATCAATCGGGTGGGTCGATCAATTGAATGTGTTTTAAATATCAGAAAAATCATATTATGCATATACTCTAACTTTCATTGTAAATAAAATTAACGCATGCTTAAAACTAATTTTGGGGGCTAACATGTGTATGTGTGCGCGCATTTATGTGGGTTCTTTCTCAGATAACCGTCTTCATCGTGCTTTTCAGACATTTTGAGTGGATCTTTTTCCCATTTCTTCAACCCTTAAACACATCCTTTCATTCATCCCTTCCCCTATCTTCCTAGTTCTTACACCCCCTGCCACACACATTTCAGTTGGATCGCCGGGTATTTGCATGGATGTAGAATGCGCTTTCCCATAAATCTTACTAATATGAATACGATTTCCTATATTTTTTTAAAGAATCGTGATAGTGCAGTGGGTAGAGCTGGGCTGCTGACTTGAGACCCTGGGCTCGATCCCCTGTGACTTTCATGGGCACCCTCAGCTACAGTCAAGCTTTGAAATGTTTCGGGTACCAGTTCTTTTCGAGAAACACAGGTGACTAAGATAAAGGAACTGCCTTCCCTTCTATCTCGATCTTTGAGTTTTAATACACCCTTGAGCTTGATTGATTACTTGTTGATTACTGTGCTATGGTTGGTTTGGTTATATTTTTTAGCTATAATAGTTGTAATTTAAGGTAAAAAAATATTTTATGAGATTCGCTTTGCCACAATTTTTCACTCCTATCGCTAGAAACGCCTTCAAGAAGAGGAAAGAGCACTACAGGGTTCGTCCGGAAAATAAGTGTACTGACTCCTGGGCTGGGCGCGCCGCTCCAGGCGCTCCCAGCACCGCTCTGATGGGTTGCGATTGGAGGGGGGTATGTTGGCAAGCGACGCTGAAAAAGGCAGTCGGCTCTGAGCTGTGGTGTAGTGAGGAGCTCTGTTAACGCGAACCTCCACGCTCGACCCACGTCACGGAACGCGATGCCGGAGTTTTTGGAGCAGCGTTATTCCATCAAATTTGCGGTAAAGCTTGGGAAATCGTCTACCGAAACTGTCGGTATGATTAACCAGGCTTACGGGGAGTCAGCCATGTCCAGAAACATGATCTTTCGGTGGCACAAGATTTTCGTGGAGGGCAGAGAAGAGGTCGACGACGAGTCTTCGAGAGGTTCCCGATGATGCCTTCGCGGGAGCGTTCCAGGAATGGGAACGCCGCTGGAACAAGTGTATCGACTCACAAGGGTCCTATTTTGAGGAATATTAGCTTAAGATATGTAAAAGTGTAATAAATTTTTTTTTCCTGAGCTCAGTACACTTATTTTCCGGACGAACCCTGTACTTACAGCACTACTCACAAGCACTACTTGTAGCTTCCAAAAAGTACTGAATAGTTAATAATGACGGAAAGAAAAAACAGCTAAATTAATTCCACTTAATTAACTTGGTTGTTTTTTTCTTTCCGCGATGGACATGTTTCACAAAGTCAAGCTTGAAACTACGAAATTATAGTAAATAATTAATTAAAGTTTTTGTAAATACGTACGCCCAAAAATTCAACGATCATGGAGACATGGTGAAAGGAGGGGATTACTTTCGAATCATCCTTTTCGAAGACACCTTTGAGTAGTGAAATTTAATGTTTGAAATAAAAAATACATAGCTCCCAGCGCTTCTCGGGTAATCCTCGAATATTCTTTCAACAAAATAAGCACTCCGTAGATATGGAAAAGGGGAAAACGTTAATACAAAAGATGAAGACACGACGCAATGGAAAACTTCATTTTATTGGAAACATGATGGCCTGTCATCGGCGGAAAAAGCAATTGGCAGATGGAAAGCAGAATAGCGTATGGGGAGGTGGATTTCCTCCAGAAGGAACATGTGCCGTCAAAAAATATCGCGGGCCCTCACATTTGCATTCTACGGCCGTGGAACGTGGGTGGCACCCAAATAAAGAAGGTTAAAGACAATGAAGGAATTCGTTTACAGAGAAGTTAGGTAGATTAGACGGTTAGATCGAATGACTAATAAAGAAATCTATTTCGAAGAGTTAATTAAGAAAAAGGTAATTTTAAGTCACTGAAAGGATGAAGGGAAAAAACGAATCAATTATGGTAAAATTCCGAGAAACAAAATTTAAACTCACGCGACCCCGCAAAATATCGCAGAAATACAGCTGTTTATGGCCTCGTCTAAGTTAAATTTTTGAAGATTTTATCATTTTAACTTCATGAAATCGGTCACAAATAGCCGTGTACGGTGCATTGAAGCAAGAATAAAAGGTGTAAATGATTGGTAACTCAAAATAATACCACAATGAGCATCCTTCCTATTTTCGAGGGTGGTATATTTTTAATTTTATATAAATTGTACAAAATAATAATTGCTATCATTCACCCATAATGTCACTCCGTTAAACATCTGCCCACACTGAATTGGTAAAAAAAAGATTTTAATGGGAAACTGCACTTCCTGATAATAGGCTACAAAGCAGTTTTCTACCGCAATGATCCTTTCGGAAAATGCATTCATATTTTGTCGCCATACGTAGTTACGTTTGATATTTGAGACCTATCCCATTGATATTTGCATTTTATTTCGGCGATCAAAATTAGAATTAAACAAGAATGTGTCACATACTTCATTTTTCATTCATTAATCACCCCACCGATGAATTCTGGGTCTGGACATAACTCATACGCGAAAAGTAAAAACTGCGAGCGGACAGATTTCCACATCCCAATAGGACAAGTGTGGTCTCCAGGGGCCGAAAACTCGCACATTAGACCGCAGTACCCCCCTTCGTCGCTGTTTACCTTCTCGTAAATATTTTTGATGGCATGGTTGAAGCGGAGGGAATCGAAACGATCCCCATCGTTGGTTAGATTTTGCCGCGCACAGGACTTGAAACTTGCCGTTATTAGGGAGGCGGCGGGGATTTTGAATCTTGGGGAAATGGAGGCGTGTGTAGAGTGGGTCGGAGAGATGGGATCGAGGATAGGGTGATGGGAAAAGGAGACGCGGGGGTCGTGGAGATAAGGGCGGATGTGGAAAGGGTTTAAAGGGACAAGGAGAGGAGGGAAATGGGTGACTGGGTGGAGGTGAATGAAGGAAGATATCCTCTGCGTAGGAGGAGGCATACGACAGAGCGAGATTCTGAAAACAGAGCGAAGGTCTATTCTTAGTCTAAAAAAACTGATTGTATGAGGTAAGTATAGAGGTGAGAGTCGATAATTCTCGAAGTATTTTCCTTCGTGAACTAATTAAACCGACCAATTTCGAGGAAGGGGAGCAGGCAAAAAAGTACAATGGCTTAACCCTCATAGGAAGCACTTAGCCATATTATACTTTATTATTTTTACTAACTTCTATTCGCCTCTTATGAAATAGTTGTAATATATGTACGCACTTGTATATTAAGCGCAATGTGAACGTAGACATGCATTAAAACATTTTTTTCATATTATAATTTTTTAAAACGCCATCCATCCACAATAATCAACCCGTAGATTGATCAAATCTGATGGATGAGAGTAGGTTTCACCTAGTGCTAAGCCCTACGGCGTGTCAAATTCACGCATCAAAGCAGGGGCGGCGATCGGAGACCACCTTTGCCGCATGCCCTCCCCCAGGAATATCTGGTAACGGAGAAATAGCACAATTTGAGTGAAGCTGCTAATATGGAGAAGAGCCAACCGGATTTGAACCCGGGGGTCAGTAGCCCAAAGCCAATCCCACCAGGCTACCAATTTACCAGAATTAACGAACATGAAATTGGTGTCGAGACTAGCGTCATGAATTTCGATGACGACGAACGGGGTTGCATGCCTGCAGGTGAAGAGATATCACGGTGGCTTTGAGCTCCTATATTAGGTCGTTGTGAGGAACACTCTGGCGTAGTATGTATGGAAAATTTGTTTTCAACCGTGCCTTATTGATTTCTAGAGCTCGGGAAACTGATTCAGTGCCTAACCCTTATGCCAGATTTCCATCCACCTCTTCTTCTTCCCTCGGACACCCCCCTGAACCTTAATATTTCCCAATCTGTAGTGCACCCAATGACCTCAGTAGTCGAAAAAATTGAAGGAATACTTGGTCAAATATTGAAACAGATATTAAATGTTTAATATCTCCATATGAATACAAAGGAAAGCATTGTTAAGCATTTTATAAAGTAGATTGAGGATACGTAAGCGGGATGCTAAAGGGTTAGACAAAAGGAGTGACTTTGTGTAAGTGGGGGAGAGGAAGGAATTTTTGAATAAATGAAAATATTCATTTATTATTTTTTAGTACCCTGCAAGCCACCGCTGGGGTGTGTGGCAGGGGGTGGGTACACACCAGACTAATTTTGACCCGAATATTTTTGCCCATACCGCGGTTCGGGCAATATTATTCTGATCTCTCATCGTTCGTGGAAACAATGACATTTTCAATCTATCTGTTCTACACTTTATCTCTCTAATTTCATTGAAATAATCTTGCCCACTGTTGTACATTGGGGGTATTAATACATTTTCAACATCATTGCTAAAGAGATATCCTTCCAATTTATGCAAGAAATTTAATCTGTAATTCAACCGTCGCTCTGTGGGTGAATCTCGGCATAGCTCCTCTAATATTTTGGAGTAGTAGTTTTTATAGTAGGTGACCGACAGCTGTGGTCATTAGCGCCATTAGGGATGGGCAGGAAAGGACGAAGGGTGGAGAGAAACCCGGCGTCGGTACTAGCCTACTCTTGATGAAAGGTGCAAAGGGGTCCGCAGCTTAACGTTCCATCGGACGGAGGAAATAAACTTTCACAAGGAAGAGGGAATTGATGAAAGGGATGTTCATTCAGGATGTTAAGAAACGGATCATCAAAACTTTGATTGTGCCTCGTTTTGTACGGCACGGAAGCATGGTTATTGAAGCAAGATGATTTTGGAGGCTTTTGAAATCTGGGCGTGGAGAAGGATGGGAAAGGTGTAATGGATAGAAAGGGAAACAATGCTAGAAAGAACGCCAGTGGAAAAGAAATCCTAAGATGGCACGAGAGGTCAACACAGAGCATTTTAATTGGGGATTGCTGAAGACTGTGATAGAGGGGAGAACATTTAGGCAAGCGAGGTAGGGGTAGTTAAAGGTTAGTTATGCTGGACGAAACAAAGATAGGTAAAATGCATGTGGAATTGTAGAAGGGTGAGGATCAGGGAGGTGCGATGGCCAATGTACTAGCTTCCCATATTGAAGGCACGGGTTCGAGTTCTGAAAGTGGCAGCATTTGCCAGAGCTCTCCCGATCTCTACTTGTGGTGCTATGTGGACAGCGTTTCAAGTCCTCAGCTCAGCGCCGTCCGTCCGGGACGCTAACCTGAGGACCCTTGGGCGCCTTTCGTTAAGAGATGGCAAATGCCGGGTTACCCTTCAATCTTCCTTGATTCCCTGAAAATCCTACCCCTAAAAAATAACCCAACTATTCGTAATTCCTCAACTAGTCTTAGCTGTCGGTCGCCGTTCATGATAGCCATAATTCGTACTCGTAACTATCCTGAAGAAGGGTTTATAGCAGTGTAGGATGTCATGTTGTGTCTTGTTGGACGAAACCGAGAAAAGTAGCAATAATAAGTTTGTGTTGTCCAAAACCTATCACAAATAGTGAACTGCCAATATTTATAATCTAATATATATAATCTAATTAATTATACGACGAAATGGGAGCTATGAATATCACTTTAAGAATTATGTGACGAAAGCAGACATTGGTGGATAAATAGGAAGTGACTAATCTGGGACAATCTGTTACATGAGAGGGAATGAGGAAATACACCGTAGTAATACAAATTAATAGTACACAATGTGAAATAATACCGACTGAATAATAAATATTTCATAAAAAAACATTCTGTTACCTGGCCGATAAATAACGTCTGCATTGATTCCATTCAAGTTCGTACAACGTGAAATCTTCGACGCATTTCATGCAACACATGGAATGGCACGTTCCAGAGAGCAGAGGAGGGAGAGAAGACGGGAGAGGGAACCAGAGGAGGGAGGGAAGTGGCTGGCTGAGGGAGGGAGGGAAGAATTTAAAACTACAACAAGAAGGAAACTTGTCGATAAGGAAACGCTTCATTCTGATGTGACGTGGGAGCCTTTTGCCCTTATCACTCACTTTCCCACCTCCTCACCGCGAGGGGCCAGCCGAGTTCTCATGAAGTGAAATTAAGCCCCACTATATTTTCTTTTCTAAGTCAGCAGCTTTTTGAATGGGTGGAGGGATTAACACCATCTCGGGGTGGAATGCGACCATTCGAATACAGGAATGACATATGGCATTCTGTCGTCAATAGCCTGGAGCAGGCGAGGCTAGGATAACCCCGTTTTGAAAGAAATGGCGAACATATGGGACAACACAACCGATAATATATTTGTTGTTCGAAAAAAGGAGCCAAAGGAAATGACGAGAGTGTTACTTTAATTGAGCATGCCCTGTATTCGATATTGCAAATTTACAGACTTTTCCATGGCTGACCCGTGTGTTTGTAAGCCTACCCTTCTACCTAGACTACCCACCCCGGGGAGGGAAGCATTTAAAGAAAAAAACAGCGGACACAATAGTTTCTGAAGGTAATTCCCGGCGCTTCGTCGGGCATTGCGGTGAAAAATCGGCACGGACAATCTGTCCGCGCTGTATTGCGTCCTCATTGCTCAGGGTGACCGCTGCTCTTGACAAAGCGTCCCTATCTGCCCTGCCCTATCCGGTAGGGAGACGTTTATGCGGTGATTACTTCCGAGGAGGAGGAATTCGGAAGGAGGAGAAGAGGAAAGATATTTCGCGAAGGCGGAAGTGGTCTCAAAGTCTCAAGGCGCTGGCTCGGCTGCTCACGTTCACTGACACTTAGGATGACGACCCGGCCGGACGACTACTCTCCGCCGCCATCCGCGGGACCCTCTGGGTACCGGAACTCCGAGGGCCACGTGGGCTATCCGGGGAACACACAATTTTCCTCCTTCTTCATCGACGACATCCTCGGGCAGGAGGGCCGCGTGGGGAAGAGACCCTTCAGTGGGTCCCCAGCCAGGCCCTCCAGGCCCCTGCCCGTCTATCCCTCCGCGACCCCGTCCCCGATCCCCTCGCCTCCCTCTTCCCCCGTCGACCCCACCGGGGGCTGGCCGGCGTCTTGCCTCCCGTCGGTCGTCACTCCGGACGCTCTCGCCCTCGACGGTGGAGGGGTCCTGGCGGACTTCCGACTCCTGCCGCCGCCCTTCGCCCTCTTCCACCAGAACGTGATGGCTTCCGGGCCGTCGTGCCCCCTTCGGGACTGTCGCCACGGCCACCATTCCCATCAGCAGCAGTCACAGCACCATCACCAACAACAGCACCATCACCAGGGCCTGCAAGTGAGCCAGCACCGCATGCGGGAGCCTCAAAGTGGGGCGTTTGCACACTTCCCTTCACCGGGTGGTACCAAGTCGTTCCTGGAAGCTTGGAGCGACCCGTCCTCGAAGGGTATGATGTTCTTGATGTTCAATCATTGGTAGTTTACATATTCAAGCTAGGTCTTTGGACTGCCTTAATCAACTATCTTGTACTCTCGTATGCACGTCTAGAATGTAATCTTGCTCCTGCTACATTATGTACTTGAGTTCTTCGCTCAGGCGTATCTGCCTTCTAGCCATCTAGAAAGCCGATCCCCTTCCCTGCTCTGCAACACGTACGTCTAGATATCCCTTCTAGTTCGGCCTTCAACACTCCACCACCTCCCATTGCTTCTCCATCCTAAGTTTCTCCTTGCTTCGGATTTTAATTTGACAATGTTACTGGCAGAAAAATGGGCCATGAATCAAGCTGGAAACTACATGTTCACCAGCACCCTGTTTTTATGAACAATACTATTGTTCATGTACAAATAAATATGGACACAGGGTTTCTCAAGGTTAAATATCCTTATATGATACCTCTAAACCTGTCGTGAATATACTCGTAATGCAAAACTCTTATCCTGCGTAACGTAAGCAAGTATTGTGACACAGTTCATTACGTCATATTTTTCTGCATGAGCCAACTATGAAGACATTAAAGTTGTTTTTTCATCTAGGGAAATAGACCTCAGTTTTTGTTGACCTAGAACATTTCAAATTCCTCATCATATTTCGTAGGAGGAATTAAGTGCGCAAAGATTATTTGAGCCACCTATTGAAAATGATACATTTATCGATAATACCCAATACTATCTATTTGAAGACTACTTTCAGCCTCTCGAGTGCAAATAGCATTAGCACGCAATAGCAAAATAGCAAATATCTCGATAGGAATTCAAGTTTTTGTAAAATATACATTGCGTAGCGATTCACCTGTTCCTTTACATACTTTGATAAGTACCAAAGATAGAAAATGGTGTTGAGTTATTCAATTAAAGCCGTTGTGATAAATGCACATTTTTGTCCCGATGGAAAGGTGGCGGGTTCCTTTGAAACAAGAGTGAAAGCTTTAAGATTCATTTATTTTGATAAAAAAACACGAAAAGAAAATGACGATTAAGAACTTTCATATTTAATAATTTTAAAGTTGGTTAAGTCACCGATATCAAAATGTTACTGCATGAGTGTTAAGGAATGCATTGCAGTTTCAAATAAACACCTGACAGCATGTGTATTTACGCTCCGGATTTGATTTTAATGTGCCCCTATTTCACAAATAAACAACGTGGTAAGAAAGAAATAATTTCCCATTGAATATTTCTCCATGTAAAGTTTAGAGGAGTTTGTTTTATAAACGAGGGATCATAACAACCAAAAATCGTCAAACTTCATAGCACCCATTCAAGATATTCTATCTATTTTAAGACAGATTTCGAAAGGCGTCCCTAACGGCTATATAATTCTAAGTACAAGTTTTGCGAGAACTTTCTCCTTCATTGCTCATATTATTTTTTATTCATTTTTCCCAAAAATTCAAAAAGTGTTTTCCATTATTTGTAATTGGAATTACGTATTGTATTATGAGAACTCTTGTTGAATCTAGCACGACAGTGAAAATTTCACATAGAAACGCTCAGCGTGCGAATGGCTTGAAATGTCTGATGTGTTTCATGTTCAGTCGTACAGGAAAACACAGCCATTATTTTTCATATCTTCAACTCCATTCAACAGCTTTCAAAGAAGTCGTTATTCATTCAAAATTGCGCAAATTTTGAACCGCATTATTACCCAACTTAATAAGCCAATTATTTTATTTTTGTTAAGTTAGATTGTGTTATTATATTTTCTCGAAGGTAATGAAGTTTTCAATTTTCGTCAATTGGTTTTTAATGAAGTTACTCAGGAACAGGAATCTCTTGTTCCATACTGTACAAAGAGAAGCAGACGTTTTTGACTCAGAGAAATGTAGGTGAATGCAATTTACATCCACATTAGTCACTTGTCTGAGCACAATTGAATCGCTCTTCGTTCCCTCGCCATATTTTCTAAGTGATTGCATCTGGTTCACTCTAAAGAGGAAACTAGAAATAGGCACACAAGCATCTTCCCAAATTTAATACTTCGTCTTTGTAATAACGGATTTCGTAACTGTACGATTTACCTGTACAAATGATGCACCGATATTTTTCAAACTCTATTTCTCAACAAGCGATAGTGTTCTCTAAAGAGATAACGAATTAAAAACAAAGCATAGCTTAAAGGCTTTATCGCCGTAAGTCATCTTCGTCACACGCAAGCATAACTTGCTATAAGAACCCATTGGCAACCATACCTAAATAATTCATCTCATTCTTTGTTCTCTTGTCGTAGTGATGGTCCAAGGGTAATCCGTCAAAGCTAGAGGGAGGGGGCTTTGGTACATGGGACAAACAGCAAGCACAGTTATTCCCGTGTCGTCACTCCTCACCCTGCATACCACACTATAATACAAATGATTAAATGAGACGCCTTCCTTCAAATCCCGTCAACTAGAAGATAGTTTAAAAAAATACTTATTTACTCTTTTGGATGAATTTATACCAACTCACCCAAATAGTATTTATTGTATCATTGCTAGTGAGCAGCAATTATTGCAATTTAGGGTAGTAAAAATCTGATGAATATAATAACTCAAAACATAAACAGCAGATAATGTTCTACAGAATTTATTTTCCCGTACATTAAATGGGAATATTGGAATAAACGGAAATGTATACGTCTATGTACAATAATAATTAACTCACGAACGATATCAATAGTTTAATTTAGTTTATGCATTGCTCTATAAACGATTTTCGACGGATAACTGAAAACCTCATAGATATTTCATGGTTGCAAAAGGAATAATTTAGTTTGATGTATGATTTGTTTTGAGAATGAATAATTTTTCAGCTATTTTATAGTTATAACTATTTTGAGATTGACGCTGGTGAGAACAGAAGAAAAAATATTAGACCCATTCCTTATAAACATTGCAGAGCGTATTCTGAGGTTGGCTAATGACGAGGGCTCGGTTGATCATAAACTACCCCTTTTCAATATCCAATTCTGCATGACCTGCCTTGGTATGGTGGAGGTCTATCATATAAATTCAGTCATATTTATTTATCATTTTATCATATTTATTCCATCCCTTTTCGTTTAACATAACACTTAACATAAGTTTTCAGCAATACGTATATAAATTTGCACGTTTTTCGAGGTTTTAATGAATTTTTTTCCATTTTTGTTCCCCTCCCTTATCCCTTACGCATCCCACAACGTGCTTGCACCCCCTGCCACACATATTTTTGGTGGCTCGTGGGGTATTTATGTAGATATAAATGCAGAAGAACATATAAAATAGCATAGGGCTAATCTTTTCTTCGAAGTACAAGGTCTGTACAAAAAGTAGTATAACTTGTACTACTTTTTCCCGGATAGACGAACGGACGGGCGGTGGTTTCTTTGGCTGGGTTCGAGGAAGGGGGTTCTCAGGAAAGTCTGGAGGCTAGTGGAATTTGGCTTCCAACCTTTGCGGAGTGCGGATAGATCGTTTGCGAAACCTCAATAACGTGACCTCGTTACGTTCCACCAGGAACCGGTGATTGAAACAGCGCTGCGCCATCAAATTTTGCGTGAAACTGGGCAACACCGGGAAAGAGACTCATGAATTGCCCAAGGCGGTGGTAACGCCTTGGTGGTGTGGCAAGGTGGCGATAACGCCATGGGTAGATCGGGTGTTTTTGAGTGGCAAGTTGTTTCGGGAGGGTAGAGAAGTTGTTGAGAACGCAAAATGTTCAGGATGCCCTTAGAATTCAAAAAGTGACGAAAATCTTGCAAGAGTGAAGGCTTTGCTGGACAGGGATCGCAGATTAGAGGTTTGCATGGTTTCTGATGAACTTGGCATCCTAAAAGTGATGTGGATCGAATTGTGACCGAAAGCACGGGCATGAGAAAGGTGCGTGGGAAGTTGGTACCGCGAGTGCACTCGAGCGAACAAAAATAACTCACACGCGGATCTGCCAAGAGCTTATCGACCATGTGAGCGATGATCGAAATTTTTAGGCAATGTCTTTATTGACTTTTTCCTCTTCTCCCACCTCAAATCCAAGCTGAAAGGATGTCACCATGGCTCGATAGAACCGTAATAACAAGTAGTAACGAGGTAACGAGAGAGCTTAGCAGCATTCCGGGTACCGCCTTCCAGAAGGCGCACGAGGCGTGGAGAACCCGCTGGCAGATGTGTGTGGGCGCAATAGGGTGCTACTTAGAAGACTTTTGAGTGAATATATATGAATTCTGGCAATTAATATTTTTGAACCAACTCAATCCTACTACTTTTGGGACACACCTTATAGGTGGCAAAGAATTCCTATAAAAATATATAAGTAATAATGGGAGGAATCGTGGCAAATTACTTTAAAAAAAGTTTTTTAGAGTATTTTGTTCTTTTTTTTACCAAATCCGCAACCAGAAATTTCAATGCAGCAGCGAATGAAAGAGAATGCAGGGCTTTCTCTGCAGGGAATTGACTCGTAAAATATTCTCTCTAATTCAAATGCGACTCATTTCATTTTCCTAGATTGCTGGAAAATTTAATTTTTCAACTACTATGTGTTCCGCCACTTTTATCGTGCGGCGAGAGGGAAAAATAATGACCTCACTAAATATAAAAAAGGCATAAGCATTATGGATCCATGTAGGAGATAGTGAAAATTAGTACTCCGACCCCAAAGAAAATGCTTGGTTTCAGAATTTAATTTATAATAACCGTTAATATGGCACGAATGTATTGGGTTTACTCAAGTACCTGAAGCTCTAATTTAAAAAAAAAATCATACTCTATATCAAAGGTTTCACTTCCCTTCTTTACATTCATGCTCAACGTCCCTATAATCAATTCCTTCTTTATAAAATCCTAATTGACTAACGAGGTGCTTCTTCCAAGGTCCCAACTACTTACGAGATCTCGTAGATCATATTGGTTCAAAACACCACACTAGGTAAACTGTTTCACCTGCTCTAGTTATACCCTCCAATATTAGAGTTTAAAGTAACATTTCTCTTTCTTGAAAACCTCATATCCTTTCTTTCGTTAATTAGGGACACATATAGATCAACATAAACATTTATGGACCCATAAATATATTAAATATTGTATGGTTTTTTCACACACAGTAGAGATTATGAACTGATGAAGATGGTGAAAATAGTCCTGGGGTTTCAAAATTGCGCTTAAAAACTATACAGAATCATCCTAGGTAGACTGATAGTTAAACGCTTTAAGGTTTTGTGTAATATTAATTTTTAGGATAGCATGGATAGACTGTAGGTCATATTAATAAGTCGTTTAAAGTTAACAAGGCAGGGGAAGCGACAAGAAATCAGCGCAAAAGCTTTGATTATCAGTGGAAGTTATCCGGTCTGGCTGAAACACTCATGGCATTTAGATACGATTCTTCGAAATAAAAATAGATAAGACCTAATGAGAACTAATGAGTGAGACATGGGTTTTTCTATAACGTAAGCTATCTGGTGGTTCCTTACAATAATGCCGAATCCCTCAGTTTCCGTGATTTTACATATCCGTAGGTCTCAATTATGCTCAATTAGCAGTTTTATTAAAGGGAGAATGTGGAATTTTTAGAGTTTAATTATGCGAGATGCCGAGTAGGGAGAGAAAATAGAAACTCTTTTCCGTTTACCCGGAACGAAGCGGGTTCTCAAGAATTTATATGCATGTAAATGTTCTGCAAAGATAAAATAAGTAGCACGGATAATCTAAAAGTTTATTAACAATGAAAAGTTTGATTATATATATATGGGTATATATATATGGGTATATATATGTGTATATATATATATATATATATATATATATATATATATATATATATATATATATATATATATATATGGCTACATCATGTGAGGACTGCAGGACGATAAGTTTGATATCCCACGCAGCTAAAGTTGTTCTCAGGATCATTAACAAAAGGATAGAGAGTAGGGCAAATGATTACTTAGGGGATGACCAGTTTGGGTTTAGGAAGGGGAGAGGTACGCGTGATGCCATTGCAGTAATGAGATTATTAATCGAGAGGAATATAGAACACAACCAGGAGGTATTTGCCTGTTCCGTAGATTTCGAAAAAGCGTTTGATAGAGTGAATTGGGAAAAACTAATGAGTATATTGCAGAAAATAGGAATAGATTGGAGGAAAAGGAGGCTAATCCGCAACCTGTACATGTCTCAGACTGCTCAGGTACGAGTGGGGAACGGGGAGTCCGGTTGGGCAGTGTTAGGAAGAGGTGTAAGGCAGGGTTGCCCATTATCACCGTTGCTTTTCAACCTGTATGCAGAGGAAATGATTAAAGAAGCATGGGAAGAACTGGAGGTAGGAATGAAGGTGGGCTGGGAATTCGTAAAATCAGTTAGGTTTGCCGATTACCAAGCTTTAGTTTGTCAGTCAGCCAAGGGGCTGCAAGCATTGCTCAGTGAATTGGAAATTCAGTGGGACAGGTATGGGATGAGAATCAATATTGATAAAATAAAGGTTATGCGATTTTCTAGAAAGAAAAAGGCTAAGCTTAACATTAAAATAGGAGGGCAAAAACTAGAGCAGGTAGAAAAGTTTACGTATCTCGGTAGTGTTTTGGACCAACACGGTCAAAGTAGTAAGGTCAAAGGAGAAGACTTGCGCTAGGCAAAGAGGCTTTCACAAGGAGGAGGGAGTTAATGACGGGGACCTTGAGTAAGGATGTTAAGAAAAGACTCGTAAAAACTTTGATATGGAGCGTAGCTATGTACGGCGCGGAAACGTGGTCGTTGAAGCAGGAGGATAGACGTAGATTGGTGGCTTTTGAAATGTGGGTGTGGAGAAGAATGGAGAAGGTGAAATGGACAGAGAAGAAAACAAACGAGGAAGTACTTGGTATGGTGGGCGAAGAGAGGGGTTTGTTGGGAGCAATCCTATGGAGGCAGGAAAAGTGGCTGAAGGGGATATTGACCGGCAGTGGGATGTTGAAGACTGTAATAGAGGGGAGAATGTTAGGCAAACGAGGAAAGGGAAGGAACAGGATAGGGATGTTGGACGGGATGAAGGGAGGAAGAAAGTACTCAGAGATGAAGAGGGACCTGATGTAGAGTAGGATGTTGTGTTTTGCTAGGGGCCACAAATTATTTAATTAGTAATTACGTCCATCCAAAAACCTACCTTAACCGGTAGATTGCCTAATAATTTATATATATATATATATATATATATATATATATATATATATATATATATATATATATATATATGGTTTATGAATAAGTAAGGAATTGAATATATAAACAGTATAGTTCATCGTGAGAATGTGAAAGCATTATTCCCATCCTCTAATTTAGGGGTCCACAGATAATTGCTCTATACCCTTCAATGTTTCAAGAGTTTACCATAGGCTTTCTATTTCTCTATCTCTCGAACACCTCATTTAAAGACTTGGTGTGATCAAAAAAATACTGGACTGATTTTATTCTGCGGAATCCGCTGAACGGATCGAAACGAGACAGTGCGCCATCTAGCGACATAACTGACGACCAGAACGAGAGGTGTTGCGTTTGTTTACGTCGAGTCGATACGCAGCAGCAGTAGTACGTAACTTAACCTGTTCGTCGCCGCGCGCAACGGCAGCAATGAAGGAGCTAGAGGAACAGTGTGTTGGGTGAAATTTTGTTTCAAATTTGGCAAAAGTTCTACGGAGACATTTGGAATGGCTCAGCAAGCCTTTGTTTTTGAAGCTATGAGTTGAAGCCAGTGTGTTGAGTTGCACAATCGTTTTAAATCGGGCAGAACATCGACAAATGAAGATTCGCGAACGAGGGCGGCCTTCCAGTTAGACAGACCCAAACCATATCAAATTGGTGAACGATTTGGTGGGGGCAAAGCGCCGTTTATCTGATAGAGCGATAGCCGAGGAAGTGAACATCAGTTTTGGATCCTGCCAGACAATTTTGACGGACATTTTAGGCATGACGCGCGTCACATCAAAATTCGTCCCGCGGGTGCTGACTGATGAAGAGAGACAAAAACGTGTGGACATTTGTGAGGAACTCCTGGATCGAACCAATGCCGACCCAGAGTTTCTTAAAACCATCGTAACCGATGACGAAATCTGGGTTTACGGTTGAGATCTTGAGACAAAGCCCCAGTCTTTTCAGTGGAAAGGTCCTCATTCTCCGCGACCGAAGAAAGATCCCATGTCCCGGTCCAATGTGAAGGTCATGCTGGTGGGTTTCTGAGATTGGCAAGGGCTGATTCATTACGAATAAGTCCCTCAGAGCGCCAACAAGGATTTCTGCTTAAAGGTTAGGAAGAGGCTGAGGGTTGCAGTGAGCCGAAAGAGGCCGGACATGTGGAGAAACAATTCATGGCGTTTCCACCAAGATAACGCGCCGTATCACACGGCGCTGATCGTTACAGAGTTTTTCGCCAGAAACGGAACTTCCGTGGTCCCGCAGCCACCCTACTCTCCAGGCGTGGCTCCATCAGACTTCGTTATATTTCCAAAGTTAAAATCAACCTTGAAAGGGCGCCGATTCGACTCTATTGCGGACATTAAAACTAGTCGTACGGCGGACCTGAAGAGGATCCATAAGACGGCTTACCAGGCAGGGTCCGAGAGCTGAAAGAAACGTTGGCAAAGGTTTCCTATCCAATAAACAATCAACAATATCTTCATTTCAATAGCTGCCAACCATCACATACAAAACCCCTCCCAACAGAAATACATTGACCTGCTACAGAACTCCCTTAGAAAATGCGGGTACCCTGAAAAACTACTGAATAGTAAAAATTCTCAAATCAACCCATTACACTCCTCTCCCCAAACCTAACTGCACAAAATGCCCTAACCATATCACCGCTTTCTTCCCCGGAACCCACAAAATGAAACATATAATCCGTGAACTCTTCCCAATGATTAATACCAGTCAGTCCACTACACTATAATTTCCACATTGCCCTCCCTTTCGTTTAAACGCCTCGAACTTGCGAGGCATCTTCAAGTCGACGAAACCACCTGCGAGCACCCCTGTCCATTCTCTGCCATGCAACCGCCCACGCTGCAAATGCAGCCATATTCTAAGACCCGCCACCTCCCTTACTACCAGTTATCAACCCGACGTCACTTGCACCTAAAAAAATATTATATACCACCTCCCCTGTAACTTCTGCCCTGCCTTCTACGGGTGACTGCATTCCCACCCTTCGCCTCCGCATGAATGACCACCGGTATTTCACCAAATCTCCCACCTTCCTTAATTATCCCATCCCTACTCTTACTGCTTCCCACCACCAATCCGTCGATGACTACTTCTCTGTTTCGGTGATTAAAACCCTTCCCAAATCTGCAAGTAGCAAAGAGGTGAGACCCCGCGAAATGGCGCATATTTTGGTGCACCAGTCATTTCAACCTCCCGGACTGAATCAAACCCACTGAGTGCATCTAATAGCTGCCTACATGTCCCCTCCCACCCCTTGTCCGTTAACTCTCCTCCCCTTAACCTTCCCCCACACATGTCCTCTTCGCTCTCCCCGGTAAACGTCATTCTGACGATGAGACGGTCGTGCGGTCGAAACGTCCGAACTACATATGCGAATGTCCTTTCTATGTGTTTCTATGTTTTCAAAATCTATATCTGTGTTTTTCATACATTTATATATATAATATATATATATATATACTTTACTTGCTTTTACCTTATATATATATATATATTTTACTTTACTTTTATATATGCATTACTTCCATATCTTCAGATGAAGACGGATTGTTTCCGTCGAAATATCAAGAAAATACGTGTCAGTGTCGACGTTACCTCACTCTACACTTCTATTCCCCATGCAGAAGGTTTATCCTCCCTCCGGCATTATCTTTCTCTGCGCCCCCTACCCCAGCGCCCTTCAACGGAATTTCTCCTCAATCTTGCCACTTTCGTCCTTACAAAAAATGCATTCACTTTCCAAAATTGTTTTTACCTACAGACAAAAGGCACAGCGATGGGAACGAGGATGGCACCATCATACGCCAATCTCTTCATGGGCCATCTCGAAGAGACCTTCCTGTCACAGCAACCCCTTCAACCTCTTTTCTGGGTCCGCTACATAGACGATATTTTTATTCTCTGGACACATGGCTCTGACTCTCTCAACAACTTCTTATCCGCCTTAAATTCATCTTTCACGGTTAAATTCACCTCTTCCATTTCAGACTCCACTATCACCTTTCTTGACACAGACATCTCACTTCAAAACAACAAATTCACTACTTCAGTACACATCAAAGCCACTAACCATCAGCAATACCTTCACCACACTAGCTGTCATCCTCAACACACAAAACGCTCGATTCCTAACTCTCTCTCTATCCGCGGACACCGAATTTGCAACACCACAGCCACTCTCAACAAATACCTTGCCAATCTACACCTTGCACTCCTCAAACGCGGTTACCCAGAAAAGTTGCTACGAAATAAAATCCACCGTTCCACCCGACCACACACACCACACAATAACAAGCCCACATCTGACGCAGGACTCAACCTTTGCACCACCTATTACCCCGGATCACACAGACTGAAAACCCTCCTTAAAGAACTGTTCCCAATTCTACATGACAATGACGCGACCTCATCCTTACTACCCCAATGCCCATCTATCGCATACAGACGACCCGCCAATCTCAAAAACCTTCTGAGATCCACCAACCCTTTGGCGCCCCCCCGTGACAAATTTCCCAATATTTCCCCAACTTGCAACCGCCCCCGATGTAAAACCTGTCCTCTTATTATGCCTACTCCCCTCTCCCTACATCCCCTCATAGCCCCCCCACCTCGTTCCCACGCTAATTGCCTCTCAAAAAATATTATTTATCTTTTATCATGCAAGCATTGCACTTCCTTCTACATAGGTGAATGCATTACCCCCTTATCCATCCGAATGAATAATCACCGATACTCCTGTAATTCTGCCTCACTCTCTTCTCTTCCTATCCCTTCACACGCCAATTCCCACAACCTTTCATTCGACCAGTGTTTTTCCCTCAGCATCCTAGAATCCCTACCTGATTCAGCTACCAACATAGAGGTGAGAACTCGTGAATCCGCCTACATACTATCCTTCCGTTCCTTTAAAATTCCCACCCTTAACCGCCATATTTAATTTCCCTCCCAGCATTCCCTCCACACCTCCCCTCCACACCTCCCCTCCACGCCCATAACTCTTTCCCCTCTCCTGTTCCATAGCATATTTTCAGTCTCTCTTGAAGAAGGCCCCTGAGAGGGCCGAAAGCTCGAACAATTTACCGTGTAAGTGTTCTTTTATATGTGTCTATTCTTTTCTATTTGTGTTATGTTGTGTCAGCCAATTATTGTGCCGCTCGTATGAGTTTTTCCGTACAATCGTTATATATATATATATATATATATATATATATATATATATATATATATATATATACACACACACATACACACATAAAAATACGAAAACATCGTTTATATGTATACAAGTATATGTATGTATATACATATACATGTATGTGTGTTTGACATAACTATTAACTAGGCGCTGATACACTTCAAAGCTCTCTAGAATCTTGCTAGCGGATTTAAGAACTTTTGATGGGTTAACTTTAACGATACCACCCTGAAAATATTAGGAGTCAGAAAATACCTCTCTCTATATGTACACTAATAGAAGTGCTGTGTTTATATAGGCCGTTGAAGGAAAAAGCCATCGCCAAAGCGAAAAACGTTTAATAAAAATCCGATTACAATTGACATTTTTTCTTTTATTCCCCTGCTTGTCAAACCAATTCATCAAACTCAAATTTTCTCCTTAAACGTAAAATATAAAATTATATTTTCATTACTAAGATTAGTCTAATGGTAAGTATGGTGCATGAAGAATCTATGAACTAAGCACTGATACGCTGAAAAATCCGTCTAAAACGACCCTAAATACTCCAACACACTGCATCGTAATAAATCATTCTTAAAAATTCCTATAATTCAAGCCTCCCTTCATTCCTTCGATATTTGTTCATAGTTTTTAATAACTTAACTTTTATGAATTTAAATTTTGACAATTTTGGCCTTTATTTAGGCCACCATACCAATTAAATTAAAAGCTTGCAGAATTGATAAAAGGACGGTGTTATAATTGGGAAATATCGTACTGAAATTATATTTTCTTGAAGCCTGTACGCGCGCGAACCTTGATTCGTTCTGTTCGATGCTCGTTTTTTTTAATCAGCAGAGGCACTTCCTTTAAAGTAATGGCGATGACGAGATTAATTTCTAAAAAAAAGATACTGCTTGGTTTTAATTATAAGAAGGAAGTTCAGCTCCATTAAGACCGGACACAGCTACTGGTTGGCAGCTCAATGAGCGAAGGAATCGTAATCACTTTAATTAAATTACCAGATGAGTTCCTGGATGTTAATGATTATTTAGAAGAAATCATTGAGCAGCTCAAACTTCCGCAATAGCAAGACACTGATCATTTAAAATCCGGGGCGCTGGTGAAATCAGACTCATGAAAATGCAGCCTCACTCCGATGTTTAAAACCAGTGATTGAACTTAATTTTCGGTCAAACTGACAGATTAAACTCGCATTGTATTTTGCTGTGACATTTCCTTGCGTAGGTTATTAATAAAATGCTTATACTGCGGGTGCATGATAATTGGTAGTGATCATCCACACAAATTTGCTCGTTAGAAAATGATTCAATTCTGGATTTCTTCGAGAACAACGGAATTAGAAAAGAAGCTACTGAAAGTGCTTAATAAACAGTACTCTTATTATATGGGGTCCATAACCATCGGACTAACACAACTTAGTCCCACCCTCCAAGTGGTGGAAGATAACATCTTAAATTTCGGATAAAATTAAAATCTAAATTTTAACATAAACCTTTAAAATCCAAAAAATTAAATATATTCCTTAAAATTTAATTTAAAAATAAAAAATCGCCGGCACCGGCGGTGGGGGGGTAGCGTCCTCGTCTACCAACCCAGAGGTCACGGGTTCGATTCCCACCAAGGTGGTTTTTCCTCCACCTAGGGCTTGGGTGTATGTAATTGTCAAATTGTTATATCAATGTTCTAAGTTTGATGTAAAGGCCGAAGTGATTCTTTCGGAATAATGCAAAATAAATAAATAGCAATTTAGTAGCTTCGAAAAGGTTATTTAAAATTCATTGGTATATTAAACGATTTTAATACTATTGAATGGTCGCAATTTTGATGATTTAAAAAAAAAGAAAGAATATGACGTTGGAGAAAATATTGAGAGGTGAAGGGATACTGAACGCCTAGTACGTATCATTTTGGGCGACCGAGGAAAATTAAGGACTTAGATGGGAAAAAAGGAGTAGGTTTTCTGGTCGGCATGAAGACTGATATAAGGTATAAAAGACTAAAGAAGAAAGTAAAAAACCAGTGTTAGGATTGGGAGAATTCTACGGGATGCGCAACAATTATCAGGGACCGACGAAAGTGGCCCCTGGGGTGTCGCCCCAAATGATTTCTAGAAAAATAATATTTGACCAAACTTTCACTGATAACGGATCCTGTGCTATCTTAAGCAACAAGTATTGGGCATCCACAACCAAGGCGGTAGGCCGACTGTCGGAATTCAGTGGAAGTAATGGTCATAAATAGACGAGAACAAGTTCTACGACTGGTAGCTCAGGAGAGAGAAAATAGAGTTGCCGTGAAAAACCTCGTTAAGAAAATTCATGAGAAGTCACCCCATGGCATGCTACTAAATGGCCTGCTGAAAAGATAACGTATGGAAACTTCCACCTAGAATATAGGAAATAGCAAGAAACCCCTCCTTTATTTACGAACATTATTAAGGGAGCGAATCGCAATCTTTTTAACTTCGTCAAGATTACTGCGGGCTAGTTTGGCTGGGATGAACGGAAGGGTACACTTGCCCGTGCCAGCTGCGCTTGCCACTCGCGGAACGACCGGATCGTCTAGCGGCGACTAAATCCGTCCGCGGACTTTTCTAATGTCCCCTCGTTTCCTGCCTCTAACTCGATTTGAAATACGGTCGTTGTCGACACCGCTGCAGGCAACTTCTCGTCTGGGTTGAGCAACGGGATTCATCGGTCCTTTCAGCGTATTTGTCTCGGTTAATTTGACTCGACGTCGCATCCCATTGCTCGAAAGTCAGCAAATGAGGAACGGAAGAGGTGACGAAGCGGCCGTAACGAAAGAATACCAGAGTTTTATTTTGTTTCATTGTTTGCCTTCCTCTCTATTCGACTTATTTTTATGATTCTTCTCTTCATTCCCACGTCTCAAAAACCTCTATTCTACCACCTCCTCATGCCTCAGACAAAATATATTGGAATTTACCCTCTATATTAAAGTCTATCGTCATTTTTCCTTTCAGTTTTTACATAGCGTACCGGTCATCAGCACCCGGTAATTGGTAAATATCTTCTTTCGCAAACGCAATTCTTCCGCTTCTGTGTGGAAAACAGCTATTTCGCTCACGACCCTTCCAAAAACATGTATAATAAGTGAATAAATTGGTCTATCTGCTTAAAAATCTGTTCTCCTCTTTTAACGTTAAACGTTAACTCCCTTTTTCTTAAGAATACCAGAAATAGAGCGAAATTAGGTTAGGCATAGCGGAATAGGCGGCCATCGATAGAAATGAGAGCGTGTCCAATAGTTAGCGTACTTAGTGCAATAGATGGTTCGCTTTAGAATAGCATATTTCTGCGTATATTAAACCTAATAAATAAAAAGTGGGCGGTAGGATGAAGGGAATGGCTAGGTAAAAATGATAAAGTGGATGGAGGTGACATTGAGATGTAGCAGGTTTTGAAGGAAAAGTGAGAAATGCTACAAGAGCCCATTTAACATAGCTTTCTGCTAATATGGGAACTAATATGCTAGAAATTAGTCAACAACTTGATTCATTTGTAAGCGCCTTGAAATTCACAGTGGGAGAGGTGCATGGATAACATTTTACCGGCAATTTAGTGATTTAAAGCTTTAATGATGAAGTATTTAAGAAAGAAAATAATGAGATCTGGGTTCAAATCTCGGTGTGGGTGAACATTTTTTTCAATTAGAAATTTCTCGAGTTAGTCAGTGCGATTTCGAAGGACGTGATATAGTCATTTGACTAATTAAACTAGCCAAAGAGTTGGATATGTAGGAAGAAAGAACAGCCTTAACATACAGTTAAAGCTGACAAAGAGCATGACGAACTAAATATGGAAATAATTGCATGGGTACGAATGACTTTGTGGGTGATGGTAATGTTCAGGAAACCTCTAAGATATGAGAAATATTTTAGAAACTGCCCACTATCGATGTCTGATCGGTTTACTTAATACCACTGATGGAAATGTGAATTGTATGATGGTGTGTTTTTTTGGTAACATTAGTCAGGCTTTCAATTGAACCATGTTATACATTCCAAAGGAACTGCCGGAGATGCCACAACAGTAGCTTTTAACAGAGTCATCCGCTAATATGCATTTAAATGCAACAATATCAGAGGTTAAAAATCATTCGTCTTGACGGGTATTCAAACCCGGATCCCTCAATGTCCGGTCGAGTGCTTCGGCCAGTTGAGCCATCGAGGCGTCCTCCTAAACTCAGAAATTTGGGACTTAGAAATTTTAACCTCGTGGACTGCAGCGCGTCGCGCACGGGTACGAATGCCTGTGACATTGTATGTACGGTATTTCGTCACAACATCTTGTTCCTTTAAAAGCTCCCAAAATTTCAGAGTTTAGGAGGACGCCTCGATAGCTTAACTGGCTAAAGAACTCGACCGGACATTGAGGGATCCGGGTTCGAATACCGGTCAAGGTGAATGATTTTTACACTCTCGAATTGTTGCATTTACATGTTATACATACTAATAGTAAGCCAACCCCTGGGATTCTAATATGATTGAAAGGGTAAGGAATAATGGTGAATAAAAAGAAATATGAGTGATTTTTCCAAGTAACATTCGTTACAATATGTTTTGGGTAAAAGTTGCAAAAGTCATTATTGTGTTTGTAAGATGGAACTGAAAGAGCCGAGTCTTTGCACCATAATATGGACCTGGCAAACGCTCAATCGGATAACACAACGTCCATGTCTTTCAAAATCGAGACCTTGAGTTTGGTTGTCAAAATGAGTGAAGCGAGTTGAATATTTTTTTGGAGCATTTTCAATTTCCAAGTCAGATTGATTGAAAATACATCGATTAGGATATATCAACTATGCCTATTTTAATTCAACTCGGGCGCTAACCCTTCCTACATGATTTAAATATTCCTCGCAATCCAATGAAAACATTGATTTTTCACGGTTATAAAACAGATGATAAAAAACATGAACGTGGTACCCATGAAAATCTCGGCTCCGAATGAATGTGCGATGCGAAATCCGACGTTCGACGCGGATGCGACGTCGTGAGACATACCTAATTAGGATACCGCCGCCGCCGTCTGGGTAATTTAGTCCATTCAACCGGCGACTTCATTACTCTTTTGCTGCATCCAATTTATATCTCAATCCCACGTTCCATTTCCGAGCAGGGTACGGCGGTAACACCGCTTGCCCTGCGGATAGACGCCAACAGAGTGAGTGTGGTATGGAGGGGTGGAACCGTGAACGGTTGGAAGGGCCCAATCGTTCAGCACCGCCCTTCACTTCCTACGGAACTCCATGACGAATAATTCACGAGACCCGGACCGGTGCTGATGAGTCTGGAAGCACGGGACTCGGTCGGTATTTTGAATTCCTGATCGCTTCGTCGTCGGTCGAACTCTCCCCATTCCCCGCCTAGTCGCCCGAGGCGATGAACGCAAATTGGGAAATTGTTTAGGCATTTTTCGCTTGTGTACGCTTCACGGATAGGTAGGTCCGTGTGGTGGACCGGGGTGATTCCATTTCACGCGGCAACCCCAAAGGTCTGTTCCGATTCGCTGGAGCGATTGCAGTGAAGGGTTAAAGAGAGGATGGGGGCGTTCGAGAGAACCCGCAGCCGAGTTAACCCGCTCCGGGATTCTATGAAATTATTCCTATAAACAGTTTCTTGGAAATTCTCTGAACATGTCAAAATAAAGGCAATGAAGAGAATGGCTCAGCAGGGATTGCAGGCCAGGAAACTATCGGATTTACTCATTCTTCCTTCCTTCAAGATAAAGATAAATTATGCCATAGATTACTGTGTTCCCCTAAGTTCCATTTCAATTCAAAATTAATTATTGTCAATATAGCTGTAATTATGGTCTGTTACGTGGGCATTTTTTATTTGTTTACATTGAGTTCCGCTAATATATTAAAGGAAAAGGTTGTTTACTGGTTTATTTTTTGGCTGAATTCATCTGAAGTAGTTTAGCTAAAAATAATAATTATTGGCGCGATAGATGAAGTTCATTACCTTGGGTAATTAATTGACGCACCCTTGGTACCGTTATTATTGCAGGGATTCATTCTAGACATCCTCTTCGCTTAAATTTTACTTCAAGAATAGGTTATTAGCTGTGCGACTTCATCGTTCATTTTCATTATTCATGTCATATTCGTTATGATATACAACTTGTAAAATGATAGAGTTAATATATTTATAGCTGATCTTAAGCTGCGTAATGGGTCACGGTGGTCCCGGGGGTAGAGCGTTGGACCACCGACCGGAGGGCTCGGGTACTATTCCCGGACAAGCATCTCTGGGCACCTGCAGCTCCACCCAAGCTATGTGATTTTATGGGTACTAGATCTTTCTGGGAAACCATAACCGGCACGGAAAGGATCTGGCCCCCCTACCCTGATGTGTGAATTTCACACGCCCTATAGGGCTTAGCACTGAGTGAACTCTACCATCACCAAACAAGCCCATTAGGTTGATTACTGTGTTATGGCTTTTTTAGGCTACGTCGCGGACCACAAAAGTTTCACCGAAATTAACGAGATAATAAAATAGCTCAAAGGTTACATTTTATCAATCATGTCACATATTTTCAATTGAATTTTGACAAAAATATCTACACGTTGAAGTAGCTACGACTTAGCCTATGTTTTAGTCTTACGTCACTCAAATAACCGATACTCATCCAAACATATCATACGTATTTTTATCCATCCATTTTAACATTTTAAATCACGTTTTAATATAACTACAGAGATAAGCGCTTTAAAAACATTTTTTGATAACTGTACAGGTTCTTTTACAGTTGCAACATGTGACGAATTGTTAGTTACGGTCATAAGAAACATTACTTTATGCACTTTCGCTACCATTTGCGAGATTCTCGAGATCGCGTAAACGGGTTGATGATTAGAAAAATATTTTATCATAATTTCGAATGATAAAGTATGCATTTGACACAACAGGATTGAAAATATTGTGATGCCAGAGGAAATGAAAGAGTATTATGTAGAGTTCAGAATACACGAAAATTCCTTCTCAATTCCTAGGAACACTTGAGGGTCTCTGCGAGTACCAAGCAGTAAGAAGAGAGACACCGTAGTATAGTGAGCAGGTGTAGGCATGTATTTATGCATACATATATAATTTATTTATGTATTTATTTTTTATTATTCATTTCATTTTATTTATTTATTAAAGCTCGCATTGCGTGTTTCCTACGTAGACGGTAGGGCGAAAGGTAGGCAGGCTTTGATACGGTCCGTTGAGGAACTCTAATCCATAAAAACCACGACAATTCCCGAGGTAATTTCAAATTATCTGGAACATCACAATTTTTTCCCTAATCTCACGCCCGTGGCAGGAAGAAAGAGAGCTGGAGTAAGGCACGCCAAAGGTCACGCAAAGCTGTTGAGCCGTCGGAGTGCACCCGTGCGAATACTTTAAGTCGCTCAACATTCCCTGCGTGTGGCACCACAGAGCTATATGCAAACTGGTATGCCTCAAGGGAGAATGGACGTAATTTGAGGATCAAATCACCTGTGGGTACTTCCTACGCCGTTTTATGGTAATTGACCCTATAGCTTTCAATTCAATAGGGATTATTACAAAAGTTTACACAAAAAACATTGCCATAGATAAGATGAATTGAAGTATTTTTTTTCCTTTGTCCGCAGATTTGAATTATTTTAAATAGCGCGGTAGTATGAGCGAAGGATCCAAGCAAGCATAATTACGGACGAAAATTGTTGTTTTTGCAGTATTCGGGGCAATGAATCTATAGAAAATGTACCTTTTTTCTAGATTGGCAGAAAAATTCTTCTTTTAGCATAAATATCTGTAACGCCTGTCGTATTGTAAAAATTAGACAATTATTTTTGCTCTGGATTGTCCTCAATCTACAATAAATCCTACGTAGTCGTTAATGGCTGTCAATTTAAATTCTCTCTGGGAACAAACAGCATTTTGGGGTAATTCTCACACAGTATGATCAAGATCAATACGGATAGCTATTCAATTAAAAAAGATAACGTCTGATATTTCTAATGGGTAAAGATATTATAAAAAAAACTCGGATAAGTATTCGCAAGTCATTTTTTCTGCTAGCGCATGCTGCTTGTTAATTAGGTTTCCATTCCGATAAGACAGGAATCAGAAAAGTTGACGTTATATCATAGATGATCGGAAATAAATTAATCCACCACCATGAAATGGAAAGTCAAAAAAAGAAATAGGTATAATATTATATCATCGGAATGTTTTTCCTTAAAACATTTGGTGCAAGAGTGTCCTCGTTCAATGCGTGCTATATTACAGCCAACCACGGATTTGCTTCCGGAGGGCAATTTGGCATAATAGTCACTACATTACATCTGAATATTATCCAGAAAGCAGCCATCGGGAATTAGTTTGATAGTCAATTGGACTTGAGACGAATTTCAAAAATAAAGGAGAAGAATTGGATGTGAAGCACTGCCTTAGGAAGAAAATAGTTGGATGACGTTCTAAAATGATAAAAATTTTAAAGGTTTATAAATTAATAACAGCCAATTTATTTTCGGACAGCGATCGTCGATTTCGGGCGTTAACCCAACGATGAGCAGACTGAATTATTTTGTACCCGTCATCGAGCGATCGAAACATTTCCTTCAAATTTTTAGCCACCCATGAAAAATATATGATGTTTTTTTAGTCCTGTATCGAGCTTCGTGATAGTCCTTAGTTGATATGAAATATATATTGGCATTTATTTTGTAAAGTACTGTTTCTATAAAGTAAAAAATTCAGCCTGAGAACACGACCGTTTTGCCAAATATTACCTTCATTTTATCTCCAGATTTATGTAATATAAGATCCTACAGGCATACATGAATAAATATTAAATTAGAAATTGATAAAAAAATAATTAAAGATCGTACAGGCCATAACTGGAAGTAATTTCAAGCAAAATTTAATTTTAATTTTAAAATATAGTTATATAAAGAGAAGAATAATGTCATTTGTTAGGTAATTTCTCTAAGTTAAGGCCTTCTCAGTGAGGAGCGTTTTAGATGCATGATTTGTGCGTATCTTCTATATTTTTTCTAGACGTCAAAAGATAACAAAACGTCTTTTTTCCAACCTAAGGGAAAGACCTCTTAGAAATCAATAATGTGAAACACTGTAGGGAACACGACACTCGGATATAAAGTTTCGATGTGTTCGAAAAATCCTCTTAAGATTCCCTTCGCCTACCAATTGCTATTGCTCGAGTCCTTTGAGATCGGTCGTATCTCATTCCATGGTAAATATAACTAACTGCTGTGTCTACTGATGAAGACGAATTTAATCACATTTTCGTGATGAAATATCCCCAGTTTTTTAATTGAATGGTTTTGCAGCGATTATTGTTTACGCTATGTATTTTGTTCACCATTAACTTTTGAGTTTGCGTATATTTTCCAAAGAATCAACCTTTTTGGTTCTCCGTCCATATATTTTGCGCCGGCAGTCGTTGGTCAAAATATGTTATATACGATCGTACTTCGGCAAAGCCATTTTAATTATAGAAGTATTTACACAGTCGCGTCGCACATCACATACGAACAAATATTAATCTAGTATTTATATCTTACGTATATTGTCTTCCCCATCCACGAAATCTTATCCCGCATCTTTGTGTGTATATGTGTATATATATAAATACACACACACACACACACACACACACACACACACACACACACACACACATATATATATATATATATATATATATATATATATATATATATAATGCATAACACTTAGCACTAGTGGACACAGACAAAAACACAGAAACACACAAAAAAGAGGATTACTATTTTTCGAATTTTCGGTGGTCGTGACCACCTATATCAAGGATGAGAGGGACAGAATAGAACTGAGTTCTGTGCCTCTCTTCCTTGATAAAGGTGGTCACGACCACCGAAAATTCGAAAAATAGCGAGTCTCTTTTTTGTGTGTTTCTGTGTTTTTGTCTGTGTCCACTAGTGCTAAGTGTTATATATTATTATTCACGTCCGTGAGACTTTCAAAAATTGTTATATATATATATATATATATATATATATATATATATATATATATATATATATAGCGATTGTACGGAAAAACTCTCACGAGCGGCACAATAGAACACAAATAGAATAGCAGCATTTAAAAGGACACTCACACGGTAAATAGTTCGAGCTTTCGGCCCTCTCAGAGGCCTTCTTCAAGTCAAGACTTCAAGTGTCCTTTTAAATGCTGCTATTTTATTTGTGTTCTATTGTGCCGTCCCATTGTGTATATATATATATATATATATATATATATATATATATATATATATATATATATATATACATATATGTGTGTGTGTTTGTGTGTATGTAGAAGGCCGAAAGCTCAATCTACAATGCGAGCGTCCTTTTAAGTGTTATCTATTTTATTTGTGCCGTCCACATATTATATATATATATATATAAATATATATATACATATATATGGGTATATATATGTATCTATATCACAAACTCACATGTCATCACCATATGGATTTTAATGGCTATTAGCATTTGTGTCAGTAATTACCAACCGTATTCATTACCTTTAACCAATATGTAACAAGCAATCTGACATTATATGATTAGAAAGGAGGTGGACCAGCATTTAATGAACTCATGACTTAAACCTCTTTGGTTATAAATCGATCACGCTCATTTAATTTTGAAAATTACATCGCAGGAGTATGCCGCACGAATGAATAGGAACTGAAAAATGATAAAATTCCACAAGTTTTCCGCACGGAGTTCACAATCACCCCAACCCACCTCGCCACTCTCCCCTCTAAAAAGTGAAAACAAAATTTGAACGCTTCAAAATATAAAACATTCATCGACCCTTGCCGGTCCACCTAAAAAACACACACACACTTACAAACCCCTTCCGCCTGACCTGAAAGCGGAGTTATTCTTCAATCGTTTCCAATAACATCGGCCCACTCCGCAATCAATTCGGCACCGTTCACGTAATTGAATCGCTTGAATCAAAGCTACTTCATTAAACGGGCGGAAATGGAAACGGAGCGTGCGGGGCGGAGACGTGCTCCGCGGCTTGTGTGACTTACTTCGCCGTCCATTTGTCGAGAGCTAATCCGATTCTCCTTAACGAGTTGAATCATTTAAAGATTCTGAACATCGGTCTCCTTCATCTTGTCTTTTGTGTTTTCAATTCAACTTGCATCCTGCCGGCCGGTTCAACTTTTCGGACTACTCTCCATGGAACACAAAGGATTGGTGCCCGAAAACGTAAAAAAATACCGCGAACGAGAACAAAGGTTCTGGGCGTGAGAGGTTTTTCGAAGCTACAATCAATTTAAAAGTTTTATTAGGTACTCATTCAAGGCTTTTAAATATGAAAAAATCTCTTTCTACAATTCCTCGTGATTCTGAAATCTGTTATATGTCTGCACATGATATTAACGATAGATTTAGGGTTCGGTCTACCCTTAACCGCCTTACTTAAATTTCCTAAGAGTTTTAAGGAGGAGGAAAGATATTCTGTTTAATTATCTTTCCTTGCGGGAGTTAGGGGTCGTTCCAGGATGAATCTTAAATAAGGTTTATTATTTCATAATGTCAACCATAATTTATGAAGAAAAATGATAATTATCCTCAATCATCAAAGAAAGCATTATGATCAATGCTTAATTATGAAACCCTAGCTTCAAAATTATTTAAGCATTTATCAACCCAGTAAATGAGTTTCAAAATGTACGTTTCATTTCACTATATGCCTAGCTACTGATATGCCTGACCTACTGTTTTAATATATGATAGCGTACTATTTTCAGCATAAACTCGTAATTGAAGTGGCCAGTCGATAATTTTAGAGAAAAATGCTTTCTTCCGACAGCTAACTTTGGATTAGGTGATGCTGGTTCACATTTGGAAAAGTAAATTGGCTGACTTGAAAAATGGTGGAATATTTTGTGAGAGTATATGCCATCAAAGGAAGCACAGAAAAGTCCTAAATATTTTTAAAATGAGTTAAACGAAGCTATCAAATGTAGCGATGCTCAATTTTTTCATCCAAACGTATCCTTAACGGTGAAATACCAATATTAAAAATTGACGAAATCGTATGAAGTTGATTAAGGACACCGGAGTGAAAAAATTGAATCAATTGCAGTGGTTCACTGAAATAATGGCTCTTGTTTGCTATACTACTTAGTGTAGTATTTAATTTTCAATATTTTACCAAGTTTTAATTGTCTTCATATTTTTATTTGACAATCGGTTAGATTTTTAAGTTTCTTTTTCCATTTATTGGGTTAATTGAAACGAAATTATCGTGATATACCTGTAGACGTAGTATGTATCCCGGCTATTGACCTTAGTTGAATGTTCCGTACTTTACTTTCTATAGTGTTGGAGGAATCACGAAAGACAAGTAAATATATAGCATTTTAATCGGCGATGTAAAATGTTGAAGGCAGTGATAGACGGGAGAATATTAGTCATTGCAAGTGAGGTCGGGGAAGGAAAAGAAACTCATGCAGGGCGGAAGGAAGGGAAGCAAAATGTATGTGCATTTGTAGAAGGGTGTATTGTACGTAGTGCAGGGTGTTACATCCTGCCGTGTTAGGTGAGGAATATATATGTAGTGGTGGTTAGTCAGTGTGTCCATCCAAAACCTACCTTAAACGGTAACTATCATTTATAATGATATGGTTAGCTCAAAGCACACCACAGTTCACGATAAAGGGAGTGAAGCCAATAAAAGAAGCCTATTGGACACCTTATACAGATGCACCCTAAATACAAGGGCTGTCCAGAAAGTAAATTCCGTTTTTGTGTTGCGTGAGAATGTGGAGGAAGCCGAATGGTCGCTGTATTGACTCAGACAGTAGGTCAGTACGCCTCGTGCTGCAGTGGTTGGAAGGTCGCGCCGCTTGTCTTTTGTTTGAAATAGTGAGTCAAAACGAGCAATATAATTGAGTTTTCCGCCGAATGTGAAATTCGTTGAGTGAAAAGATTTTTACTGATAAAAAACTACAAAACTGATGACATTCATCGGGAAATTTGTGCTCTGTACAGAAAAAATGTGATGAGTGACAAAGAGTTGTGCGTCAGTGTTCTGGTTCGTTTAAGAGAGAACATAAATTCCCAAGATGATGGCATAAGTGGCCGTGGTGAACAATGAAATGCAACTGAAAATTGACGAAAAGTTTGCGAAAACCGAAATTTTACGATATCTTTAGAAATTTTTCTATACCTGATATCTTTAGAAAGTTTTCCCCAGATTTCTACGACTCTACTGCATGGAAACACGATTGAAATGTTAGGCTACTACATGACATGTTTTGTGTTCGTCTCGACGATGAACTTCAAGATACCGTCACCGGTTGACTGCAATCTCAGGAGGCAGAATTGTATGCTGAAGGAATTTGAAAACTAGTTCAGAGATATGACAAATGTCTAAATCCGTTTAGCAAATATGTATATAACCAGTAGAGATTTGTAATTGTCGTAGTAATCTGTTGCCAGTAATTAGAGTTAAATACTAATTTACGTATGATATTTAAAATTCTTAAAAGGGCGCTTTAAAAGACAAAGGAAAAGAGGCTTTGATATACGACATTCATCGTTCGGAAAATGCGGTCGATGTGTAGCAAAAACAATGATTATTAAAAGAATCAATGATTTCAACGTTGATTGACTGGATTTTCGTTATCTTAAGGCAAAATTGGAATACGCCGTATGGAATCGGAGCTCCATCTACGTCTATCAAGAATCGAACATGCCTCTTGGTCACATTCTATCAATAGCGATCGCTCTTTCTTGACAGTCACGGAACTAGCTGAGCACCGAATTTCTCAGATAAGAATCTCGCTCACCTTGCTTGCTCCTTTCAAATACAGTGGCGGTAAGTAATCGGCTATAAATGTACACTACAGTTCCAAAACACAAGTGCCTAAAAATTTTTTAAATGGTCAGAGGACTATATTTTTTGCGATAAACTTTTTTATTCTCTGCTAATGCGCGATATGTTATGAGGTAAAGAACAATCAAAGGAAACGAAAATTTTCTCAGAAATCAGCTAGAAAATTGTTACTTTCTGTAGGTAACTCCCAAAATTTTTATGTAAATCGCTATGAGACAAACAAACAGTAAAAGGAGTTACCTGAGCCCATTTCAATGACTTATAAAAAAATCGAAAGCGAAAATTTTATTTAATCGCAGTGATTGTCATGTTAACTTGAGGCGGTCATTAAAATTCAAAAGTAGTTAGCTCAAAATCAAAACATATTCCGAGTGTGATGGGATAATTATTATCAATCGATCAATTGAATGCCCTCATCTGCAAAGGCCTCGTGACACCTTTCCATCAGTCGCCGTTAACGCTGATGCTGCTCCATTTCTCCAAATTGACATCCTATTATGACCTTCGAGAAATCCTGACCACGTATCGGTTTTGACCGCAGCGCTACCCTATCGTTTTTCATCGATGATATATTATGCCAAAATAACTTTATTTATTTCTTCAGCTTACATTTTCGTTTTATTTTCGACTGCATGATGGATTGCAGTCAAAACAAAAGGATTCATCTTTTATGGTCATCGACAAAATACACTGGAGATGATCACCATCGTATCGTTCCGCTTGGCAAGATTGGGGAAATGCAAAGATTATTAGCGCCGATGAATTATTTAATTAGGGATAAACATCTCCTCGTTCTTGTTACGCAAGGAATTTATAGCTAAAGACTCAAACACATTTCAATCCAAATGTTTCGAGCGAGTTCTGCATCTTTTGGGCATGGAAATACGAAAGTTTTCCAGTTTCAGTCTTAGTAGGATCATCTTAATAGTAGGATCATCATCACGATGATGAAGAGCGGGATATAAGCGTGGCTGATTACGGTTAATGCTCAGAAAGTTTTTAATGTAGCGGTAATTTCTGAAATGGTCCTTCTAATAATCCAGGATTACTTCTTGAAACGTGAGCAGAGGTTTAAAAAAAACTTATAAATGGGACAGTTCTTCCGAATGAACCACGTTCAGCATATCCATATCTGATGACCAAAACAAAAGTTTACAAAGACGATATAATTATTGGAATGGAACATTTTCCAAAGGGGGGGAATTTTATTTTTCATTACAGTTTTTATATTTGTTATAGTTTTCCAAAGGGGAAAGGGGTTCGGCAGTATCATTCTCAGATGAAATAATTTTCCAAGGCGAATGATTTTTACACTTAAAATGTTGCATTGAAATGCACATTAGCGGATGACTCCGTTAAAAGTTACCGTTGCGGCATCTCCCACAGTTTCTTTGGACTTTGTCACCTCAAAACAAACCTGGATAAATGAAAGTGAATTATAGTTCATGATACTCATGTATCGCCTTATTGTGCCTAGAAAACGGCGGTTTATTTGATGAAATCGGTAATCCAATAAAATAACTTATCATCTCAAAAGTGGTATAATAAAAAATATCTTAAAATTAATGACGATCTAGAGTCAAGAAAGAGGATTAATGATCGGTTCGATTTGCTTGCAACAGAATAAAAAAAATATTGCACCAAAATTCTATTCCCAAATTTTATTTTAATAATCACTGGACCAACAAAATTATTCGGGATCATAATTATGAGCAGGTGGCAAATTTACTCCTTTTTCATTATTATTATTTCTAACTTACGGAATGGTGATCAGCACTGCAACCCAAAATTGGCATTATTCTGTTTATTATTAATAAAAAAAAACGATTTTTGGATTCTACCTCCACCCTCCAAGATTTTTTCTAAGGCAGGAAGTCAATACAAATGCAATTCTCGCATCCGAAAGTAAATAATTTACCTAATTTCATCAAAATTCTAAGGCAAGCTTTAAGATAGAGTGAAGAAGAAATGATCTCAGCAGTAAATCAGTAGTAGTGTAGGGTATATTAGCTACTAGTGGCTAACAGCCATCATTACATCCTAACCATTTTGGCACAATATCAATTATTCCCTATTATCTTATTTATTTAAGAAGTGCAATTGATGGTTTCCGGCGTAACTTTATGGAATCGATTAATATTGGAAATGAAACATAGTAACTTTGTGATTCCACTGAAAATGTTTTTCAGTGGAATCACAAAGTTACTATTTTTCATTTCCAATAAACAGAACAAATAAAGACGCAAATTTACATATCTGTTGATTACCGAATATGTATCTATTTAGATTCAGCATTTAGTGACTTTCATAAAAAACTCATTATATTTTCAAGACGTTCCCTTTTCCAGCTTTCACTACCCTGACATAAATATCACGATTTGTACATTTGGACAATCTTAGTTGTGTATCATACGTTTTAGTACATTTTTTTATGTTTATATTTCTGTTTAACTCTGTTTGATGTTAATTCATACCTGGGAACCAGTTATAAGAACATAATTAATACGATAGAAGTGTATAAGAAGAAAATTCATCGTTGAATAGGAATATCCTTTAGTTCCATAGACTAAAATGGCGCTTCCGTAGAGTAGAAAGTGAAATATGCGGTTAGGGATACCAGATCTTTTGAGGTTAATGAAGGGCAATGGCAATCAAAAGGTAAGACAAATGGGGCATGTAGTGGGCAAAAACGTTGACTCCCCATACTTTGAACATGTATTCGTTCCAACATTTGTACAATATGTACGTTCAAAATCCCAACGTACATATAAACCATTATTTTCCACCGCATGGAATTTCCCTGAAAATAATAGAAATCCCAACCGAACGTTCCCAGAATGCGTTCAAAATGAAGGCATGTGCAAGAAACGTTTGGTCATCATAGATACAAGCGTTCGTGAATACTTACGAGAATAATACTCGTACAATACGTTACAATAAACCACCAGGACTTAAGTGCTTTGGGTTTCCACAGAGAAGATTCCACAAAACGCTTTAGTCTAATCTAAATTTTAAAGCGAAATAAGTAAATCACATGAAAAAACAAATAGATTGGTAGAAGCATTATTCGCATTTTAACGCTGGTTGGGTATGATTAATGAATGCCACTTTGTTCCATTTTTATTGCACTTAGACATTTCCTTCAAGTACAATTTGCAGGGTACTCATCCATTAGGCTGTTTTGATGGCCAACTAGTTAATTTTCTTACGTGCTTGACATTCGAATACACCAAATAATGCTCGTAATTAGTGAGACAAATGAATTTAATTCCACTATTTATATTAAAATCCTCGAAGATGTTTTTGTTTGCATGATAAATGGACAAATAAAACGAAGCCGGACGGTACCATGCTTGGAGATATTCACATCTCTCCAGTAGTTTTCGCCATCGCCATCAAGAGTCGCAAAAGGAAGAAAAAGCATTATATTTTTATGTCCCCCAGCTCGAGCCCATTTCTTCTTCTCTCCAAAAATATGACGTGCACTCCTCTCGCGCAATGGGGTTAGGCAAAGAGCACAAAGGAAAGGCCCGAAAACGTGGCGGCGCTTTGCATTCGTCGGCCGAAAACGTTTCGCCCATTTCCCCCACCCTATTCCTCACCCCACCCCGAGTTCCAAAGCGTCGGGAAAGCCTTTTCGGACGTCGTTTGAGGAGAGGCCGCGCGTTATTCATTTCTTCGGAGACTTTTATTTTTCCCAAACCCTCACTTCCATCCCTCCACCACCCCTTACCCCCCGCCCCCCAACACGCGCGTTCCCTTCATCCCCCCCCCTCCGAACCCTCATGCACTTCCCCGCTTCCACACTTCTCCCCTCTATTCCCTCCCACGACCCCCTCCCTCACAAAAGCCTTTTCTCGCCCTCTCGTAAGAAAATTCCTCCTTTCTCTCGCCCATCTTATCTGCAGCCATTCGTCGCCGCGCGCCTCGTCCAGTTTTAGGTGAATGCAGGATTTTTTGCGAGGGAGAGAGAGATAGATGGAGGGAGAAGGAGGGGGCGCGACCATGCGGCGCGAACCATATAATTTTATCATTATTATCAACGATAATCTACCGGTTGAAAAAGTTTTCTTTTTAACTTACAAGGAAACTAAACTCCGGCACACCAAAGCCAAACCTAACGCGGAACTAAAAGCTCAAACGCCAAACAACAATAAAATGTCAAATACCTTATATCTCATTTCATTCCGTGCTACACTCTTGATCATCCCCCCCCCCCACTGCACCACGATTACCCAAAATTCTCTCCTCTATCGTAGTCTTCAACGCTGTTCTATTGCCCCTCAAAATGTTCTTCATTCAGAAAAGTGAATAATAATAACTTCGTAATTAGCACTAGTTTTTATTTTAAAAACGATCGGTTTCGTCGAATAGTCGACATCATCAGGTGATGATCACAGTTGAAAACATCAGGTCGGCTGTTCATGTAGACTATTCGACGAAACTGGTCGTTTTTAAAATAAATAGCAGTGGTACTTACAAAGTTATTATTCTTCACTTTTCATCTTGAAGTTCCATCAAGTTGAGCCGAAAACCAAAGAACTCGTTCTTTATTCATATTTCCTGCCTTGAGAATTGCTCCCCACAACTTTCTATTTTCCTCTACCACGAAAAGAGTATCTGAGTATCTATATTCCGTTATATTTCATCGTATATTTTCTGTAGATTTCCTCATTTAATATCATTTCATAACTGCTTCTTAAATAAACAAAAATAATTTTAGAATTTCTCTCAAAATTCAGACACCAGTGATGCTGTTGCCAACAATGTCATCGTATGCGGTGAATACCCGAAAAACGGAGAGAATTTTTTCTGATAAACGCCGCGGAAACCTATGAATAATAAAAATATATATTAATGCTAGAAAGCAAGTGGAAGAGAGAGAACGGTAAAGGGAGCGTTTTGGAAGTTAAAATATATTATTTCTTCGATCGATTTAAATTTGTCCTCGGACATTATGAGAATATAAATTTACTCTTCAAATATTACTTCGTATTATATATTAAATAGGGAATATAAAGGAAGCTTTCTTTCTTCAACGGATGCCCGCGCTCCCTCTTGCACCTATCTGCGCCCGCCACTGTTTCATTCTACCCAGCCTCCTTACGTCGTTCCACTCTTCACCAAACTGCTCCTGCCATACGTCCGACTCCTTTCAAACCCTTACGCATACTCCTTTGAGTCCTAGGCCCTTCACTTCGTGCCTCCACCTCTCCAGCAGAAATGGACGAGAGTTTATCGCTCGCGACCCCCTTCTTCTCCCCTGGCTAACCTTCCGTATCTCGCACTAGCACGTGTACCCGAAGCCGCGCGGTGAAAAATTCCAGCGGGCGCTTGTCGATGGGAATCATGTTTCAGAGAGAGAGGGGGGGGGGGAACGGGACCCCGTGCTGATTTTTTTTCCTCTTTTTAATTTCGAAAATTTCATTCTCCGAAGAAACCTGCGATGGTATCGGCCGTGATTTACTCCCTCCGATCCTGCGGCTCGGGAGTTGAGAGTATTGTGTTTTGAATATTAAAAAAAAATAATGAAAAAAATGCATAAAAACCCTCGCTCCGGATTCTTTTCTGCGATGCTTGCTTGAGGGTGACGAATTTTGGGTCGGGAGAGAAACTCGTTTTCTGCCTGGGTCTCGCCGAGCCCGTGTTGCGGGGGAAATCGCCCATTTGTTTAAGGGACGTCTAACTAGATATTTAAAAAAATATATAGTCAGTAAAGTTTGTTAAGGTCTGATTTGAATCTTCTTTAAAAATTGCAAACGTTAGAGAAATATTAAATTGGAGCTTTTATAAACAATTATTTTGGCGCATTTAAAACGAAAATTGAGCGACCTAGACGTATAGCTGTGCCAGATGGACTTGACGCATGAGCAGAAGTTTGCTGCGGTCTGTTGCATCGCTGATGTACTATTCGTCGTTTCGTTATTTACGATTCCTTTAACCGCTATACTCTTGCGCTTCAGATACGAATGGGGTTGCGAAGCGTTTTTATCATTCCAAATGAATAATACTGAAATCAATGAAAATACTAAATAGGTAAAGGACAAATCACAACTGAAAATTTAAAAAAAAATCTGACTACTTCGTAGGAACATAAATTCCAGTCAATGATGTAAAATAATACAACAGAATTTAAACCACCTCTGTATAAAAATTTTAATATTTGTTTAGGGCATGAATGTACTTGATATTTCCAAGTTTTTTCGAATTTCATTATTACACTATTTTGAATTAGTAGATTGTTCTCGTTCGTTTAGCAATCAACTATAATAATATTTATGGTATTAAAATGAGTTTTTATATCTTAATAATTATCTTAATGGATGGAAAGGTATTAGGAGTAGACAGTGTTGTTTCTCGAATCCTCGGTATTTACGCCCAAAAGAAATATACTTTTTTTCGCCATCAAAAGGTTTCCATTTCGAGAACTTTCAAATTAACCTCGTAATACTTTCTTGTCAAACTTGACTGCTCATTTATTTGTTCTCTTGGGGCATAATTTTCATCCACTGGAACTGTCTTGAGAACTTAGGTTTTCGGCCCCAGAATAAAATTATTTGGGTCATATTCTGCTGCATCTGTCGCATCCAAGTTTTGATTTAAATAAATGCTGTAAGAGTGTTAATTACGTAACTTAATTCGCATATAATGTTTTTCGTGCTATACATATTTTTTTTCGTTCGTGCACAATTATTTTTTCCTTTCCGATAGGTATCCATCCAACCGCAATAATGAAGCCGAAGATTGGTTTGATAGGTGCGGGTGGATCTCACATAATAATAAGCCCAACGACGTCTTAAAATCACACATGAAGATAGGAGGGCCAGTTCTTTTCCCTTCCATATTTGGTTTCCCAAGAAAATTTGGTCCCTGAAGAATCGATCAGCTTGGGTGAAGCTGGGGGTGCCTAGATTCACAACCCGGAATCTACCCGGGTCCTCCGATCAGTAACCCAGCTCTCCACTCACCTGACTAACACGTCGCTTCCGAAAGTTACGAGTTCAATAAAATTGCATCAATGCGCTGGTAATAATGGAAGGGTTATTTAACTATTTCAAGTGCGTCATATATCTACAAACATTTACGTATATTCTTCCTACTTAGGTTTTCCATAGAAATGAAATGAATCATGCATAGTTATCCTTGTGGAATGTAAATAATTCATCCGTTAACGTAATAAGTTTGTTTCATCATGCGTAGTCTAATTAGCTTTATTAGGTAATTAGACCCTTTGAATCCAAAAACTCTTATGTTCGTGTTGCATTTATTCGTAAATTTTCAAAAGCCATGATGCCTATGATTACATTACGCGAGCATCACCAAATGAATTCAAGCTCAAATTCTACAGAACAGCATTCATGCCCCCAACAAGATTCCATATTTGCTGCTAGCTAGAAAGCGAATTATGCCTGCTCAGATAATTCGGATTGCATTTGAAAACAATTATTCTCCTTTGTAATGTGCTAAACATTTTGGATTCCTCGGTCATTGAAGTTAACTGAAGACGGGCCTCTGAAAAATTCCACAATTTGAAAGTACAGCGGACTGAACATTCCCTGAATTGTCTCATTTAAAATTTGGTTCCGGATTAAAATTCACTTTTTATTAATAGGGAAAATATTGCAATTTATCAAAGATAATTGAAAAAAATGTAGTGCTCTTGACCGTTGGTGCATCAAAAGGTTTCCATATCCGCATAGTCCGAACTCTCCATCAGCAAGGATGTAATCCATGTTGGTGAGCTGCATTGAATTAGTGTTCCCTGAATTAATTATATTTGTTCTCAATTAGAGGAGAAAGACGAAATATATCTTGTATCACAAAATAGTGACTTCCTTCACTTGCTTTTAACCTCGGTAACATTTCCAGCTTTCGCAATAATTCTCTCCTCATGAATATATGTTTTGAATTAGGGAAATCCAAAACTTTGGCGCCGAATCAACCCATCCGTGGGAAATCCATCATATATATTGTGAACTTTTTATGCATAAGACGTTAGAACGACGATCATATCTCCCCACTTATGTTATCTTCGAGTTTTTTAAAGATATCTTCTGCAAATGACTTCACACAGCAACGGAGAGGGAAATGGATGCTGAGGGAGTAAAGGAATCCCTGGAATCAGGATCAAAATATAGCAATATCATCACCTCAAAACCCGTTGAGGATTTGTATCTATTCCTGACTTTAAAACTCAGGGATCACCCAATAGTGTCCTACGGAAATAAAATCTAGGTGAAAACTGGGAAAAAAATTCACGAAGCGTGGAAAGAATGGATAGAGTGGTGTAACCGTGAAAAAAGCGTGACTGGGAGTCACGGTCCTAAAAAGAGTAAATTATTAGCTCATCAGCACTCAATTACGCTATCAGAGTGACTACCTGCATTTATTACTACTCATGAATCTAAAATTTCTAAAAATAAATTTAATAGGGACGTCATCCAAGAACAAATTTTTGAATTGAAGGGGAAGAATGTAAAGAGTTGAGTGACCGTGATAAAGAGTCACGCTTGGTCACGACACAAGTATCTTCATCCTCTCCATCGTGACAGGGTGCTACGGTCATAAGAGTGAGCAATACCAGCAAAACCCATTGCAGCGATTAAGATACGAATTTGAACCCATTTCTCCGTCTGAAACTCATTGGTCGGACGCATTGAAAAATAAAATTCTTTGGAGAATAAAACGATCGTAACTTAAGAAAATATACGCGAAGAGAGGAGGATGGAGAGAGAGAGTGGTGACAACACGGGTAGTGAGGGGTCGAAAAAAGTGCAAAAAAATTTAGCTCGGGCAAAAATCGAATGAAGTCATTTGAATTTACTACGTATGAAGGCTTCCTTACCCCTCTCACCTTTTCTCACTGCCTCTCCTGTTCTCCCTCTCGCTTAGCGATTCTATTATATTCAATTCCCCCCCACCCTCAGTCTCCACCCCACTTCTTCTCGTTTGCCTCGCCTCCTCGCATCAGCCCCTTGGATACCCTCCTTCCTGCACCTCCTCCCCTTTCCTCCACTCCCTCCGCCGACCCCCCTCCGTCTCAACCCCTGACCAGCCATTCCCTTCCCTACCGTCCCTTTCTTTAAGGGTGGTCGCGCGTTGCGGAAGACTCCCCCGGTAGGGCATTAACCTTTCCATTCTTCGAATCTCGCGTTCGCATCCCAGCCAGGAGAATTCCGTGGGGAATGGGTGAGGAAGGAGGAGGCACCGGCTATCGTCACCCCCTCTCATCACTTTGGACTTTAATGACTGCGCGGCATGCATTCCGCGTGTCCATATGCTTAGTCGTGCGCTTCCGAAAGCCGGTGTTTGTGAATTCACCCACAGAGCAAAACTCCCGTGACAACACTCCACACGAGGGAAGGGAACGGAGAGATTATTTCTTATTTCCCGCGCCACCAGCGTCTACGTCCTTTGACCGGGGGACACGTCATCCTTTTCCTGGGCAAGCGCACCATAATGCACATAACATAGACAAAAGGATAGGAAGGGTAGAGTGGGTTTGGATTGATGTTTCATGAAAGTGAAGTCAGCGCGACTGTTTGTCGAAGATATTTGGAGAGTGCATGTTTATCTTTTCATCTTTTTCACCCACGGCCCATGCAACAGCGAGAGAAGAGCGAAGGAAGAGATGATGGAAACTATTCGTGCTCCAAATGAACTAACCCATTCTGAAATCTCAATGGAGGGTAAAACATTGGCTTTAAAACTATCAACGCTCAAAGCGTACATATTATTTAATAAAAATAATGCCTGTGTATGAATAAATAATTAAACTACACGCACTAAAGCAGTATATTTAGGTGTAGATTATTTCATTTACATCTCAATCGTCTCACTGTTAATTTTTTTGGGACTCTTTGAGATTTCTTTAATAATTTCATGTATTTTGACGAAGGAGCTCGTGGATTTGAATGGGTTAAAGGAGACGAGAGATACAATTTATTTACAAACGGAAAATGGGTAAGAAATATAAGCTCTCGGGTTTATATAAATGAACTGCTCCCCTCTGCCCCCTTCTATTCCTTAAACAAACAGTAAGGAATGCAAATGATTTCCCTCCAGTCCCCCCCGCACATAAGGTCTTCCCAATACATTTAAAAAACAGGTTTACCTTCTCTGCCCAATGCAAATTTGAGTAGTTTCTTACAAAATACAAGACGTTGTCACCCTACAAGAACATCTAGAAATTGACTGGTAAAGTTGTAATGTTTATCTTATAGAAAGATTCTTTTCCCTGAAGCCCAAAATACGATACGTACTTACCTACATCGTACAGTACGCGAATTTTAAGATTTCATCTCAAGTTTAACAATGTTTTCAGCGGACTCGTAAATCGACGTCACCACTTGGAGAAAATGTGCCTATGATTTCGTAAATATTTTCCATAACTACCGCCGCGGACGGTATTTCGAAAGGCCCCACTATTTCCTTCCATCTAGTTTGCGTTTCAAATAGAAGTTCACCCGTGATTTCCCGTTATCCTTCATCCAACAGATGTGCACACCCCATCACCCCTCGATACTTTGCTGCACGTGTTCACATGGGGAGCAACCATCAGTGAAAACCATTTGACTTGACTGACAATGATCCAATTTGTCACGGAACGGCTGCCTTTTTTGCCTGCCTTGTACACACGCCTTGTTTTCTTTTACCCTTAAGACTTTAATAAAATGAACAAATAAACCATCTACAATCAGTATCGTTTTCCGTAGATCATCCAAATTTTATTGGGAACTATTTGAGTGGCGAGAAGTATTAATCTTCCGTAAATCTCGAGGTTTTCGCCATTCGTTCAGTTAAGGTATTCTTATTATTTAAAGGTAGATTTTGGTCAGTTCCAGACGATTATTCACTTCTGTGTATCCTAAGAACTTCTAGCCATCTGACACAGATGGCTGTGCGAGGAGAAATTAATATTGTTCCCACTAGTTCAGCTCCAAAGGCCGACGGAACTAGCAAGCCCTTCCATCACGTCCAGGTCGCAGTCCACGGGCGAGCTTTTTTTTGTTGCCAGATTGGAGTTTTTATTTACAGAATTTTCAAGGAATTATAATATCCCAGTTTTTCATCTCAATTTTTAAGAATCCAGTGATCGATGGCCATTTTATCAATGTAATCATGTATTTTCTCATAAAATTTCGACCCAGATTATGAAAAAACAGATAGGTATTGAAAATCGAGGGTTTCTTGTTTTAGAGAAGGCATATGATATATTGTCTAAGGTACCTCTTGAATGAATACACTCACCTACCACAGCTAAATGTCATAGTCTCACCGAGGCACATAACGTGGCACCGTGCACCACCATAAAACCTTATTCAGAAAGTGTGCGGAAATGATGACGGACTCATTTTGGTATAGGATGTCATGTTTTGCCGTGTTAGGAGAAATTTATGAATGCTTCGGTGATCAGGCTGTCTTCATACAATATAAATATGAATACTTAACTCGGATACAAAATAAGTAAGAATCAATGATAAATATGTGCAATAATTCATATATCCATCCAATAAGGTGTTTATGGTAATGGTAGCACTCGAGCTTTATCAAGAAAAAATGTCATCGCATGTGCAAATCCGCTTAATGGTTATCAGGCTGTAAACTTGGATCTTGGACCTTTCATGAGTTTCTAAACACATCGCAATTTTTATTTTAGTTATCCTTCGATCCAAGAAAAAATATCAGATTTTTACGAAGTTTCGTGTATTTTGAGAGTTAGCGTGATAAAAGCATCGTGATAATTTTTTTTTCACAAAAAAGTAACAGATAAAATGCACAAATATTATTTGACTCACACGCAAGTCGTATTTCTATTCCCTTCAGACATGACATCGCGTAAGTGTACGATTGTAGTTTGTGAAGTGCCATAAAACTTTGGAAAAAAAAAATATATATATATATAGTATATATATATATAGTATATATATATATATATATATATATATATATATATATATATATATATATATATATATATATATATATAAGTTCATGGTATTTTCTCGGCTTCGAAAAATAACATAAAAACCCCAGGCCTAGCAAGTTAATAAGGTTTTCGTAGTCGCGCGTCTTTTATGGGGGAAAGGAGGGGGGAGTGATGAACAGTGCGGCTCTCTGAGGGTATTTCTTGAGAAAAGTCGGCTAATATCTCGTGCCCACCGTTCTTTATTTTTTCTCTATCGAGAATGCAAATGAGGAAAAAAATGGAGATTAATAATAATAATAAATAAATAAAAAAATACCATGACGGTCGATTATAAGTTTTGTTCACCGGTTGTAAGCTCATTTCTCGGCGTTTTACCAACTTTCTTATTGCCATTTCCAGACGTGTAATCACGCTCTCGGAATTGAAATTGAGGCCTGCGCCACGGGAAAGTTAAGAGTTGCCTCTGCCACTGATTTTCGGAGGCAAAGCTGTGAATTTCAAGAGGTAATACCCCGATAAGCTTTCAAATCCTCATTAATGACATAAATTACACCGACATTTCCAGTAGTTGTTGGAGTAGACTACAAAATTAAACCGCGTAGCAGATTGAATGATACAGTGGGACCTAAATGATGTGATTTTAGTAATTAATAGTATTAATATGTGTTATGCACCATTATTGATTCCTATCACCCCCTTCATTACTCTTCTAGCTCATTTAAATTTCACTGATTTTCATCAACCATCCAATAATGGTTGCACATCTACTTACGTTATGGCCATTTGGGCAAAATAAAACAAATTCAGATGTGGATGCGTATTTTATCAATGGATTATGAGGAGGATAAGACTGCTTTTCCTTATTCATCCCCATTGAAATACGTGTAGGGAGTTCTTACATAAAAATATAAAAAAATCCTGACTCTCTCCGACTGAGATTATTACGTTTTCCCTCGATTTTTTTGATATTTCATTTTTTTTCCATTCGCCCCGAGTGTTTGTCATCTTCACGAAAAATCAAATTCCTCATCATTTTCTCCCATTTCTTTTCCGTCTCATTCTCTTATTTTTTCATTCCCTTTTATCATCTTGACTCCTTATTTGCCTCTCTTTTCCATTACGCCTTTAGCCCCATCAACTCCTACAATCTCCCGTCTGACCATGCTTCCTGAGCGCATGCTTTATGGTTGAGCATTACGTTATTGTGCTTAATTATTTTTTTTTTGAATCCGTTGGTGGGCAGTAAATGTTTGAATAACAAATCAAAACACGTTTGCGACACGAGTGGAGCATTTTTTTAACATTCATGGAAAATAATCTTCCGTAAAAAAGTGGACCGCTTTATCGATGGTTTCTCGTCGCTCAAAAAAAAAAAGAAGTGTCAATTTTCGAGACCCGATTTGAGTTATTTTTTTACTTTTTGTATTAAATGGAGGGTTGTTGTTGCTATTGTTTACGCCAAAGAGAAAACTATTTCCTTCGCCGATTCGGAATCGGCATGAATATCGATTACCTCATTGCATCGTCTTGAGTTATTTTATACAAGTATTCTCATGCCATTGTTTTGTTCCTTTTAACGGTTGGTGACCTAACACTCCCCGCCACATGCCCTTGTGGCGGCTTGAGGGGTATTATGTAGATGTAGATGCCATAAAACGAATCTAATCTCTACGTCATGTGGAGAGCGCACCTAAAGTGTACTACACCGTCTGACTAATGGGACGTTCAACTCTGGACCCCTTCATACCTTTCCTTAAGAATCGTCTAGTGCCTACGCCGGGTTTCTCTCCGCCCATCATCCATTTCCTAAATATCCCACAGGTACCAAATTTACCACCTATCCCTAATGGCGCAAATGACCTCTCTGTAGCCTCTCCAGATAACTACTGACCATAACACTCCTCACTGTGCACACTCCGCTTTCTCCATTCACCGATTTCATGGACCCAAAGTGGAGGTCAAACGAGCCACCCGTTGCCCAATGGTTGGAATCTACTCCCAGGTCAACCCTCTGATCTCCTCCGAATCCACTCCAGGTTCTACCTCTCCCTAATAATTACTCCACCAGCCACGAAGGCAGAGCCGCAATCTCTTTGCTGCCCAATTATCGCAATGGACCACCGTCTCCGAGAATTTCTCTCTGCAAAAATCAATTCATTAGCTGAAAGAATTTTCAAGAATCTTTTGAATCACTCATCATCCCGTAGTCACCATTTACCGTTCGGTTTGAGGAAGTGTATCTTAAATTGATTCCTGCTCGAACAACGTGGCATCACTCTTGCTAAGAACATAAATAGTATCACCAATATTTATTTAACTAACCAAGTTCTATGTGGTTAAATTATTATTCAATCTAAAAGATAAATTTGAGTAAAAGAAGAATATCGAGTATTTCGAGGCAATGAGAGCCCTTGCGAAAACGCATACCATCCACATCTACATGTTAACTGAAAAGCCGGTGAAAGCAAATTAGGGTGGAACAAAAGAGAATCTAGGACACCAATTTAAAAGGTAAAATTACTTCTTAGTTCACGTACCCAAAATACAGGTAGGGCTTCATTAATCAAGAATTGTAATATCCCTATTTGTTTTCCATTAATGAGATCACAAATTGTGTGCAGGGAAAAGAATTCCTTTCATAGCTTACTTTGATAATGCATTTTTACTCCAGTGATCTCACTTGCCAATTTAAAGTTAATCTCTCAGGATAACCATTAAAATCATACTAATCCGTGGTCAAAGACGTTTAAAAAGACTAGAAGTGCCACTGTGAGAAAAAATTGAGAGACAGTCCATATTGCTCTTCTACTAATTTGGCAGAGGAAACAAAGTGACAATAAAACCATCAAAATGGGGCTTCATACGCAAAAAACCTGGCGGGAAGGCTTTGCTGGGCATCTTTGGTATAGCCTTCCTATAAAAATCTGAACTAAGAGATAGTCCTATTTCTACACGAGCTCGTGACATCGTTGTTTTGTTTTAGACCATTTTCGTATTGGTTATACGAGGGTCATCCGGAAAGTAGTACCCGTTCGTGAAATAAAGACACAAAAGTAAATATTAACAAACATAAAAAATTTTATTTGAAAGAGGATACTTTAAACTACTTCTCAACATAATCTCCAAGCAAATTAAGGCATTTGTCATAACGTGTGACAAGTTTCTGTATTCCTGCTGCATAGTCCTTCGCCGCCAGCTCATTGAGATACGCGAGGGACCCATCTTGCACAAATTTTTGCATAATGCAGATGGTGTTTAACAATTTCATGAACAATTGTTCGAGAAACATTGGGAAAATGCTCACAGATGTCATCAATTGTGACGCGCCGATCGTTCCTCACGAATTCGTCAACTGAGCTCACCAGTTGGTCTGTAATGACAGACGGTCTCTCCGAACGCTCATCGTCGTGTGTGTTCCCCCTCCCCATGTTGAAGTTGCGACACCACCGCCGAACAGACGACTCGTCCATTACATTGTCTCCATACACCTCCTTTAATTGGCGATGAATATCACATGGGCGAACGTTTCTTGCATTGAGGAATTTAATCACTGCCCTCACTTCACAACTGGCGGCGTTCTCAATTTTTTTAAACATTGTAAACAATCACAGAAACAACACAGGCAATGCTAGCGTCACGCAACTTGGCTCAGAGAAGGCAGACAAGCCACTGAAGCTATCTGACCTCGTCCAGCGGCTACTCGCGTCGTCAGCACTTCATGCGGCACGAACGGGTACTACTTTCCGGATGACCCTCGTAGTTCATCCAACTCCTTTCTTCTCTTTTTCCCTATCACTAAACCTCTTGTTATGTTCCCCTGAGAGTTTTAGCCTTTTGTCTTTTATTATTAGCAGTAGGCTACTGAGTTCGGGGGATTTGGGGTGGACCCAGGAAATACACTCAGCTTTACTCCTAAGCCTGCCTAACACTACATAATAAATTCTAAAAGTCGATTCTATATACTATAATGACTCATTTTATAGCATTGAATACTTTACGACTCCCTTAATTTCACCAAAAATACCAACTATCTTCCTCCCATGCTTCTCTTTTGGAGAATTCTCCTTCAATAGCATCTCATTCACTCTCAATATCTCCCGCATCCACTTGTCCTGCCTCCGATTTACTCGAAAATCCTTTTCTTCTTCTTGAAAATGAATAGAACTTCTTCAATTACTTTCATTCATGGCCATTTTATTGTATTAATATTTTTCCAAGCCTAAGAATTCAAGTATCCTTTTTTCCATAATCTTGATCCCGAAATATACAATTATTTGCTTAATATTAATGTTTATGCTAGTTTTTTTTAAATTTTCCCGTTAGTAGATCATCATCAACTACCATCCTTTTTAAAGACCTTCTTCATCCAATGCAATTTAAAAAAAAATAATTTTTTGCATTATTCCTCATTTTTCACAAAAACATATGCTTAATGCGAAATTTGTTGGAGTTTTTACTTCGGCCTTTATGGTCCCTAGAACTGAATAAGCTGAAAGCGAATTATAATTTTTGCTGGTAGGAATGCATTGCGTATGATCTATTCGTAAAACCATAGGATCCTTAGTTTTTGATTCTACTACAAAATCTGCATGTTAATAAAGTTTTAAAAATAATTTGGAGGATTTTATTTTATTACAATGGATTCTATTTCTTACGAAGGGCGTTCACGATGAAGTTTAATTAGCATAAAATATCATCGCCTACCCTTTCCATGATAAAATTTCCCCTCCGTCTGCAAGGAAAAACTTTCTAATTGATGCACCCCGTAAATATTGAGAATTGGTTTCCACCATGAGCAGGGTGCGAAATTATCGGGATATTAAATTTTACCTCAAGAGTATAAGTCAGGTTTTAATGTTGTTCTCAACATTATGGGTTTTCTAACGGATATTTAATGCCTTCACCACATTTATTCTCTCCATTCCTCGAGATTCTTTCCTGGTTCAAATAATAACTTGCCTGATGTATATTACTAATAATTTGCACGGATGTTTTCTTCTTACTTCCTGATAGTGCTTTCACTTCCCCTGGATTGCTCCAATTTCACACTTTCTTTGTTATTTTTCTATATCCTTACCCGACGTTTTCCTAAACGCTCCTTTCGCCCAATCAGTTTTTTTCTTCAGTTTATTATTCAACTCTTTGTTCTTTCTTCTACAAAGTACAGTATTTATATCATTCCATTTCCTTTTCTCATCTATCTTCCTTACCATCGCGTTTGTAATCTATGTTCTGGAGCTGTTCAATTTCACCTTTCCTCAGCAACGTCTCAACATGCCAAATCCTTACGCTAACTAGTAACGGACGGTTTATTGAGCCGAGTCCCGTATTTGCCAGGATTTATGATCATTATTGTATCCATCCTAACTTCTTCGGATAATTGAGGTGGTTTCCCTTTGCCTTACTCATTATTGCTTTTCAAATAACACCGTCTGTTGATGGCCGCCCCTCTTGGATCAGACGGCTTTGCAGCTGCCTCTCTGAGGAACTGACGCTGCGCGGTCTACCTTTAGTCTAGCTTCTAACCGTCGACCTATCTGGTATGAGTGACCCTACCAGGAGCAATTACCACTGCTCCCGCTAATGCACAGCTCTACGGACCATTAGAACACACAAGCCCTTCCGCCACACGTATTTTGTCCGGAGGAGGGGGTATCGGAATGCATACCTGTACAATGAAAAGGAGCATTTTTTTTAAAGTTTGATAAAAGTTTAAATAATTCCCAAGCGGTTCTCATCGGCGAACATTCACAAATGCTTTCATTGGTAATCAAGTAAAAATTTAAATTATTTCTTCATAGATAATGGCTGGAATGTAAATATACGATCGATACTTAGGATTGTCTTTCTGAACTCCCTCTTCCACCCTTCGTAAGGAAACCCTGTAAAATGGTACACCCTCCCCTCCCCCGGATAACACTGACGTAATGGTAGGGCATCTCCATGACTTGCGGTGTTTGTAAAAGACGGCAGAGTTCTGCACGAAGAATTCTCCTTCGAAAAAATTACATAAATCGGTTTACCGGAGTTTGAAAATAATGGCGAATTGGAGGTAAAAATCGATTAATTACTTGGTAAAATACGACAAAAAATCATACAAAAACCCAAAGTTTATATCGATTGCTCGCCCCTGTACACTTACTATCATTTCACAGTCCACTGACAGTTAATAAATTTAATTTATTTAAATCCTACTCGTTATACCTAAGACCATATTTAGATGATTAGCTCATTCAAAGAGGATCACTTAGCTTCTGGATAGAACACTCTGTGAATATTTTTGGACAATAGAAGTTCCAGACTTTATTCGTCAGTACCAATTTGCAAGCCACTTAAAGGACTTGACGCGAGTCATCAGACTGGAAGACAAATAGATAATTTCCCTCAGGGGAGGGCTCAAACAATATCCGCTAACAACTCTATTTCTGCTCTTACCAAGTGAAAAGCCAAACACACACACACACACACACACATACATGCTCAATGCCTTTGGATCATACAGCCGAATTCGTGTCGTATACCCTCGAATACTATTACTGTGCGCTTGGCCGTAGAGTGGAAGATTCGTAATTCCCGTCATCCGTATGACTGTACAAGGACCAAAGATACGTAAATAGGGAAATGACTGGACGGCAAATAGGCAAGAGGAATTCACTCATGAGCATAAGTTTATGGAATCGTGGGAACATTTGGGGAGTCATTTGTAATTTTGTAATTGGTCACCCCCGATCTCCATACTAACCACGCCTTGAATCTATAAAGTCCTTAGTGATATTATAATTGTAAATAGTTTGAAACTCGTGGATAAGGTATCATTTATCACTACGTATTCCAAAGATTAATATGATATCCAGATAAAATACAAATATGAGCAGTCCATAAATCATCTTCTGCTGAGGAAGGGATAGCTCCCTTCAGGCCCCTAAATGTTCCGAAGTTTCATGATTTTATTTACTCCCCTCTTCTTTACCAAATGTTTTCAAATAAACGAATACAAATAATTATATATATATATATATATATATATATATATATATATATATAGATAGTTAGATGATTTTGTCGAAGTAACACGGAAGTGTTGAATAACAAACTTGGACAGCAACAAACAAAATAAGGACACATAAAAAAAGATCACTCGCACGTTATTTCTCGATCATTTCGACGGAATTCAGCTCCGTCTTCATCGGAAGAAATGTAAGATATCATAAATAAATATATATATATTGTTTTATTTATTATTTAGTTTATTTATTTTATATTTATTATTTTATTTATTTATTGCATAACACTTAGAACTAGTGGACACAGATAAAATGTCTCATGGTCTCACGTCCGTGAGGCTTTCAAAAAGTGTTATATATATATATAATAAATAAATAAATAAATAAATATATATATATATATATATATATATATATATATGTATCCATAATAGTACCAGTATGAGTATTGTTTCATTAAAATACATGTATTGGCTGAGAAGTTTTCCCTTTTGATATCAAAATCAGCAAAGAGAACATTTTAATATATATTACAAAATGCGCATAATTTAATTGTGAATTAAGTTGCATCAATACATGCTTACGATGATGATGCACGAAGTTTGATTGCTCTGTTAGGAATTGGTAAGAGAAGCAAATAAGCGCCACGAGCATGCTGGGAGATCCCCGTCAAGACGAATGTTTTTCACACTTTGACATCGTTCAAATGTATTGCTGGGAGCCTTTTCTCGATGAGAGACGGCAAGAAAAATTTTAGAAAGGTACTCGGCACATGAATTTTTTTACTACACAGCGGGAAATATTATGAAATATTATAATACATGTGCAGAGTCGATAATCGGGATAAAATAAAACAGATTAAACACCGTCACAGATAGATTCAAGCACTCATTCCTCCCTCATATGATACGAAATTAAAATAAAATTGAACCCCGCTAAAATATTAAAGTATTGATTTAGTCAAAACAGCAACCATTGCATAATAGGTACATATATATATATATATATATATATATATATATATATATATATATATATATATATATATATATATATATATATATATATATATATATATATATATATATATATATATATATATATATATATATATAATGTATGTACACGAGCGATTTTGTATACTAGCTGATTAATACTCAAGTTTTTGTATGAACTAAAATTTTTGCATAAATGGCTGGCACCGTAAAACACTCCACAATGCACCTTTGCGGACTAGATTTAAATGTAGTAGAAGAAAGTATAACTATGGGAAAGTAAACGAAGGCACGGATATTACTTTTGGGGATTACTTGCGAGTACAGCAAATTACACAAGCGTATGAGGAAGGCATGTAAGCTTGAAAATTATAACCATAGTTTCTCTTGAAACTCGTAAAAAGCTGTCTCTACCTCTATCTTCGTCGAATTTCATCGTGGGGGCGTCTCTTTAGGAACACTATCCCTTGCTATTAAAGCTAGGGATGCGACTGTACCGAGTTCAACGTCACGTCAACCCGAATTAAAGGGGAAATACCCTCAGGGAAGCGCGAATCTCTCTCGCCGCTGTTCCCTTTCAACCTTCCACCTCTCCTCACGCGGTAAGGGTGAGGGAGGGAGAGAAGAGAAGGACGGAATGTGGGAGAAGCGGAAGAGAAAGAGAGAGGGGGAGGATGGCGGGAAGAGGAGGAGGAACTCGTTTCATTAGAAATCGATGAGGCAAGAGCCATTAAGCTTGCAGCGAGAAAGTTCCGCGCTCCCTCCCACCCTTCTCCCCAGAGTTGACCGCGCCGTCATCGCACTCGTCTTTCCCGCCGAGCAAGCTCCCCTCCTCCTTTCCCCTCTCTCCAATGATTTCATTTGTTCGGCCGCGGGATGGCCAACAGGAAGTTTTCGGAGGCGATCCAACCCTCCTCTCCACCCCCTCTCCGCGGGAAACACAAATCAGTCGGAGCGGCGCGGAGTCGTCTCCTCTCTGGATCCATCCTCTTTTTTTTCCTCCAGACGAGATGCGTTCTGATTTTCGTTCCTTCCCCTCTGAGGGAAGGATGTAGTGGGACGCAAGGGTTGGGAAAGTGTGAGGCGGTGGTCCCCCCCGCCCTCAAAAATAAAGCCCCCTTCCCCCCCAAAGGCGTGTGCGTGGTCCGACGGCGGTGTCAGCTCGGGGTCTTGCCTCCCTTCCTTCCTGAATGAGTCGGAACAATTTCTTCGGTCGGATGGATTCCTTCGCATGGTATCGATGATTGATGAAACTCGAGAGCGGTTGGACCGAAATTGTAGCGTCGTGAGGGTCGATAACGCCGACGGACGATGAGGCCGCAATCCCTTCCATTCGTGGGTCATTAGCGAGACGACTCCTTTTTCATTGGGCTCATTGTCGCAGAAAACAAAGCTTGACCACGGGCACATTCACCGACGAGGATGCGTGACAGCGTGTCCAAAATGAAAGTTTAAAAGGTTGTCAGGTTGATTTGTCCGTAATGACGATTGCATAGTAGGTAGCCTTTTCTTAAAGAGCAGAGGATATTAATTTAGAAGCATATCCTCTAAATATTTTGACTGATAAATTCTTACAGAGCACTTGGGGCGTGAATCGAGTCTATCTCTGACCCGTCTCAGATTCCAAATTAAATTCGGCCCAATCTGAAACGCACTATACACAGCTCATATGTATACAACGTAGATTAGATTGAGTATAGAGTACATGCATAAAAATGTACTATATAGTATATATGTATATATATTTATTTATATATATTAATTCACATGGAGATAGATATAAGGAAAAGGGTTAGGAACACATATAAAGGACGAACACAAGAGAGGTGGGGAAGGCGGAATCGAGCAGATCAAAAAAAAATATCCGGTGCCTTTCGACTTGCCGGATGTCAGTGTAAATTACGTTTCCTCGATAGCTTTAGTGGTTAGAGTATCGGCCCGGTAAGTCGAAAGATGCGTGGTTTAAGTCCAAGTCAAGGAAATATTTTTGCATCTGCATTTTGTCCTTTACATGTGTTCTTATCCCTTTACCTTATATCTCTTTCCATGTATGTATATATATATATATATATATATATATATATATATATATATATACATATATATACATATATATATATACACACACACACACACACACGAGGGTCATCCGGAAAGTAGTACCCGTTCGTGAAATAAAGACACAAAAGTAAATATTAACAAACATAAAAAATTTTATTTGAAAGAGGATACTTTAAACTACTTCTCAACATAATCTCCAAGCAAATTAAGGCATTTGTCATAACGTGTGACAAGTTTCTGTATTCCTGCTGCATAGTCCTTCGCCGCCAGCTCATTGAGATACGCGAGGGACCCATCTTGCACAAATTTTTGCATAATGCAGATGGTGTTTAACAATTTCATGAACAATTGTTCGAGAAACATTGGGAAAATGCTCACAGATGTCATCAATTGTGACGCGCCGATCGTTCCTCACGAATTCGTCAACTGAGCTCACCAGTTGGTCTGTAATGACAGACGGTCTCTCCGAACGCTCATCGTCGTGTGTGTTCCCCCTCCCCATGTTGAAGTTGCGACACCACCGCCGAACAGACGACTCGTCCATTACATTGTCTCCATACACCTCCTTTAATTGGCGATGAATATCACATGGGCGAACGTTTCTTGCATTGAGGAATTTAATCACTGCCCTCACTTCACAACTGGCGGCGTTCTCAATTTTTTTAAACATTGTAAACAATCACAGAAACAACACAGGCAATGCTAGCGTCACGCAACTTGGCTCAGAGAAGGCAGACAAGCCACTGAAGCTATCTGACCTCGTCCAGCGGCTACTCGCGTCGTCAGCACTTCATGCGGCACGAACGGGTACTACTTTCCGGATGACCCTCGTGTATATATATATATATATATATATAATATATATATATATATATATATATAATAGATACTATATATATATATATATATATATATATATATATATAGTCTTGTATGTTGAAAAAACGCAATTCTACAGGGATATATTAATTCCGCAGGATAATATCGCTGTTAGTATCCCTGCAAAATTAGCGTTTACATTATGTCCGATGCATAAAAAATATAGAGTGAATAATGCTCATGCTATTCCTCATAGGCAACTCATCAAGTAGAAAGACCACCTCCCTCCGGGATATGTAGAATTGACTAGGGGAACTTGACCGCATTAAATTAGTGACTTCCTTAGTAGCGGTTGTTGTATTTATTAGGGGTGGTGAACGACAGCAGAGGTCATTTGCGCCACAAGGGATGGGTGGGTAATTTGGTAGGGGCAGGATACTCAGGGAATGGAGGAAGGGCGGAAAGAAACCCGGCGATGGCATTATTACCCTACTCTTAACGGAAGGCGCCATGGGGTCCACAATTTAACGTCCCATCCGACGGGCGGCGTACCCATTTCAAGTGCGTGACTTCCTTGATCTTGAAATAGAAATTCATACCCTTTCCTCTTTTAAAATGACAAGCACCGCGCTGTAAAAATGAAGAATTGTAAAGGACTTAATATTCAAATCTTTTTGGAGAAGGAACTGTAAGTAGTCAGTACGATCAAGTTTCCTATAAAGGGTCACGGAGCACGAGTTTAGGACGGTAAAATATACCATCGTGCATATTTATAAGTTTGATTTAAATCTAAGGAAGACGGGAAAGGGAGTGAATATTAAAATGGGGATATTTTTGCTCTTCCGGACTTTCTTTGCAAAATGTTTAGCGATGTATATGCATTATGCATTCACCTGTGCATATGTTAAACATAATGCTTGAGTGGATGCAATGAATGCAAATATTTTGACCTCTCAGTCGTAATAACTTGAAAACATAAATGGGACGGTTGCAGTAAAATTACATCAACACGGAACAACTGAGTCGCAAAAGAGTTACAAGCTACGCCGTTTCCTATGTCCCGATATCAGAGCTGGTGTCCATTGAGCTAGTGAAACATCGTATGGCAGTCGATTTGTAGGTCGCTAAATAATAAACAGCGTACATTAACGCACTCAAACCGGGGTACGTTCCAAGAGACAGATAAATTTTCGAAGCCTTACTGCATTACGGAAGACATTAATAATTATATTCTGTTATTTTTATTGTTATTATACCGTTTATGGTACCTTTGACCGTAGACACAGACTGAATAAACGCAGTTTTCTTTACCTGTCCCAGAAAAACACAAAATGACCTTCGACACTATAGTAAACCCTTATTTAATATTACATACATGCACTTCCTTCTTCCCTTTAATCTGTTCAAAATACATCTCCTTTCGATCGTACTGATAATTTCGAACACCTAATCTCCATCGTTTACACAACGTTCTCCCCTCTATCCACAGGCTTCAACATCCCATCACCAATCAAAATGCTGTGTATTCATCTTTCCTGCCTCCTTTGGATTTCTTCCAACAATCTCCTCTTCTTGCTCACCATACCTTGAACTCTATCGTTTTTCCTTTCCACCCATTTCACCTTTTCCATCCATCTCCACAACCACCTTTCAAAAGCCTCCCATCTACGCTTATCATCTTGCTTCAACGACCATGTTTTCCCGCCGTACAAACCACGCTCCATATCGAAGTTTTAACGAGTCTTTTCTTGACATCCACACTCAACGTCCCTGTCATCAACTCCCTCCTGTGGAAGTTTATTTGTCTAACGCAATTTTTCTTCCTATTCCCCTTCTACTTTAACCATCTTGGCCCAAAAAGCTTCCAAGATAGATAAACTCTTTCACCTGCTCCGATTCTTGTCCTACTATTTTTGCGTTCATCTTATCTTTCCTCTTTGAATCGCAATCTTTTAATTTAAATTGTGTCTCATCCCATTCCAATCACAGTGATTTTTGAATTCACTCAGCAATGCTTATAACCCCTCTGGCTGACTGACTAACTAAAGGTTGATTATCCGCAAAATCAATTAATTTATTTCCCCGTCGACTTTCATTCTTGTCACTATGCTATTGATTGGTGATAAATTGAGGAAATTACTGAATTAACTTCTTTAAACCCCCCCTGAACTTTTACTCTAAACCCGTTTATCATGACACTTATTTAAATGTAATTCATTCATACTCAAATAGTGGACGCACATTCGGGGCGTAAATCTAACATGATTATTCAAAACGCCGTTTAAACGATGTTAATTACATGGAGCATTGGCGGTGTCTGGGTAATTGCCGAAATGACTATAAACACGAGCCCTTCTCCGTTTGTCAATAGAGGGTAGTTAAACAATAAGATACAGAGAAAAAGCGAAAACAGAAATTAATTGGAACAGATTGAGGGTATTGGAGACAAATTGGAAACAAATGAATGTTGTTACGTGACAGCGGTGAGCATAAAAAAAATCGATGTCATCTAATCAACGTGAATGTGTCTTTCTTTTGTGTCTCCACGTCCAAATCGCTTGAAATCGGCAAGAATTTTCTTGTTTAGGGCTGTTAGTTAAATCATGAATCGAAAGGGAAATTAACGGCTGTCGCACTAAACCAATTGGTCCCGAAAATCGAGTTAAAGTCCCGAGTCGAATCCAATTCTACGCTCCACACAATACTATTTCGAGTATCCTGAGTGCATTGCTGAACTACGTGCCTCTTGCAAAGAGGTCTCTCCCTCCCGCGCTTGAAGCTTCCTCCATCCGCCCCCCCCCCCTCGGCGAGTTACGTCGGTCGCCCCCGACCGAAGTTTCCACCACGTCCCCTCACCACTCCCCGACGTTTCCCCCCTCCCCCGGCCAAGCCCTCCAAAACCTCCGCCCAAATCTCCCCCCCCCTCTCTCTCTCCCTTTCTCCCGGTTGCCCCCGCGACGGACCACTCACTCGCCTGGACCGCCCTCCGCCATCCATAAAACACACGCAGCGGTCCTTCCACCTGCCACATCCGTCTCTCACCCCCCCCCCCATCTTGCAAACCTGCCCCACCCCATCCACACTCACGCCTTCCCCCGCCCACAACCCCCGTTTCTTCTTGGTGTGGGGTCACGCTCGAGGGCAAACTGAAAAAGAAAACATTCCACGCCTAACGTTATGAATTATTTGTTTGTTAAAGCGCTATGTCGTTGTTGTTGAGACGCACCTTTGAGTTCCTCCACGAATTTTTTCAATACTCTTCATTATCTCATAGGAAAGTTTGGTAGTAAGTAAACCAATGCTCAAAGTAGGTTTACGGAGGAAAAAGTGACTAAACAATTCTGCATTTCTGTCTACGCCTATCACTGCAATAAAAAATGCTGACGATCTACATTAAAAATCAATCTTTTTTAACATCACATAAACTGCCCCTCCTACCTAATTCATCCGGTTGAAAATGTTTACTCTTTTCCACCTCCCGATTAGATAACATTCTCCCCTTTATCTGGTTTCAACATTCCAATGTCACTTACTATGCCCTGCAACCCCACCTTTCCCGCCTTCATCGAATTTCACCCTAAGGGCTTTTATCCAACCTGCCAGAGAGGTTAGTTGGACGAAGGCACTACCTCATCTAAATGTCGCACCAATAAAGATGTTTCATTATTATCGTTCCTCCCAGTTCTTCGTTTATTTTTTCCAACCTTCTCCAAACAGAGTCTTCATGGCATAGATGCACAAAATTGCGCGGTAATTAAAAATGCTCACAATGTAAAGCATTAAGTATATTTAACAATTTTTGTGCCTGCAAGTTTAATATTATAATATTAATGAAGTATCCATTATCATTATTCCATTCAAATATATACTATACTAACAGTTATTGTAGGAATTCCACACACTTTTTATTTCCCATTTCTGTTTTCAGTATCTCGTAATTACCGAAATATTATTTATTTATTTATTTATTTATTCAGTATTAGTCCGAAAACAGCACATTTTGGCCTTTACATCAAACTATTAACAACGATAACAATGATCACATTTACCATTTTTTGCTGAACATGTCAACTGACACTTTTAAAACCCTCTGTAGGGCATGTATTTGATGTTTTTCCTAAGATTAACTCCTTGTGTTACGTGAGAAAGTATAATTTTAGGCACCGGAGCACCGAGAATTGTTTTACGTCTACCGCTCTTAATATTTAATATTTTGCGGATCAGTTAAAGAGCTCGAACTATATGCACGTGCACGCTGTAAATGCATAAACGAAAAAAATAATTCACGGTTACGGCGAAAGAGAGGATTAGTTTTCGTCTCATCCAGGATCGTGTTAATAAAAGTTAAAGCATTTCATCGCCCCCCCCAAAAAAATAGTATTTTATTTCTCAGAAGCTTCACACACGAAACGCCCCGACCCTCTCCCACTTCAAGAACCCTCCCGGGCGATGTACACAAGTCCTTCACCCTGCCACATCTGCCAGGAGACCCCTCACACACACATAAACACACACATACACACACGAAGTCAAGGCCTTCACGGACGTGTCTCTTCCCATCGACAGCGATAACAGCCAGACTCACTGTCTCAACCATCGCCTCAATGCATGCAATTTACCCCCCCCATCTATTATTCATGCGACCACCAACGACCGCTCACCCCATCCCCCCCCCTCCGGGCTTCGTCGTCACCACCATATTTCTCCACCCCCACCACCGCCCACGCCTCCGAAAACATTTCCCTTCCTCCTTCCCTCATGTAATCCCCCCTAGGGTACCCTACCTGCCGTCTCCAACCCCAGAGACAACGACCGCGTCTTTAATCTAGATTGATCGCGAAAGCTTCCGCCTAGCACATAATAGTCTTTTCCGCGACCATAATTGGGATAGCGTTCCCCGTCAGGAGGACCTTCCGGGAACCTGGGGGAAGGAAAAAAAAAGATTACGAAAACTCCACCGGAGACTGGCAAAATTAGAGCCCGTCACGTGGTGCACACATCGCACACACACACACACCGGTCCGTGCGAAAACCCCTCCGACCCCTCCATCCCCTCTGATAAAGTCCGCCACGACTGCTCCGGGATATCTTAAGGTGAACAATGATGAGCAAGGGAGTGAAACAATTTGCAATTTCAAACAGAACCCGCTAATGGAAATTTTTTTCCCTTCGTGCTTTCGTAAAAGATTGAACGACGTTGATGGCAACTGGATCGGGGTTTGCAAAGCGCCACTCTGGCATTAATTTGACAGACTTATTATTGCCGCGCGTGAAAAGCCCCTTTATGTTAAGCGAAGTGGTAATGATTTTTTCCTTCACGCAGAATAGGAAATTAATGGCGATGTTCCTTGGATACCTATGCTATAAAGGGCCGTAATGATAAAAAAAGGTTAATAACATTTCGGAGAGCCTTGGAAAAAATTATCGGAAGTGGAAAATATGGTGGCTGAATCTAGAAAAAATATATCATCAGTCCATTAAAAATTCATTTTTATGGAAAATTACTCTAAAAGATTGTTTTAAAATTTATATTTAATCACACGGAAAACTCTGGGAGAGCACCAATTCATTTTATAATAAAACGCGAATTTGTTAGTGCTTAAGGAACACATGAAAAAGAAATTTCACATGAGAGCTACAGGGTTCGTCCGGAAAATAAGTGTACTGAGCTCAGGAAAAAAAATTTAGTACACTTTTACATGTCTTAAGCTAATATTCCTCAAAATAGGACCCTTGTGAGTCGATACACTTGTTCCAGCGGCGTTCCCATTCCTGGAACGCTCCCGCGAAGGTATCATCGGGAACCTCTCGAAGACTCGTCGTCGACCTCTTCTCTGCCCTCCACGAACATCTTGTGCCACCGAAAGATCATGTTTCTGGACATGGCTGACTCCCCGTAAGCCTGGTTAATCATACCGACAGTTTCGGTAGACGATTTCCCAAGCTTTACCGCAAATTTGATGGAATAACGCTGCTCCAAAAACTTCGGCATCGCGTTCCGTGACGTGGGTCGAGCGTGGAGGTTCGCGTTAACAGAGCTCCTCACTACACCACAGCTCAGAGCCGACTGCCTTTTTCAGCGTCGCTTGCCAACATACCCCCCTCCAATCGCAGCCCATCAGAGCGGTGCTGGGCGCGCCTGGAGCGGCGGGAAAAAATCAGTAGTCAGTACACTTATTTTCCGGACGAACCCTGTAAACCTTTTCCACGGAAACGCCGCCTTCGTCCCTAGAAGAGATGCTCAGGATTGCTATAAAAGTAGAAAAAAATGGAGCTTTCATTTATTTTTCTGACATTTTTAGTTACGATTTCTCCCTCTGCCTTTCCTTGCCAAGAAAAAATAGACATTAATCTACCTTTAGAGTGTATTTCTAAATTAGCTATTTGGCTAAATGGAAAAAATTATGAAGCTGCGTTGAGCATAAGCGTATGTAATGCTGAGCTCAGTATTATGAGCCAATACTTTCCAATTTGCAAATACTTTAATAATGGTGCCAATAATTTCTTTCATCTTTTATTAAAAAAAAGTACGATTATCAATGACTGCCAGTGCGAATATTCGATTGTTTAACAAATGAAGAAGAAAATGATTATTAACTCATATCCATATATTACTCAGAAGGGGGTAAGTTCACATTTGTATAAAAGTATGGAACCACAAACATTCTAACTTCTTCTAAAAATGCAGTGGAATACGATAAGGCGTGTTATAAATTAATTTTAAATCAACCGAAAAAAATTACACGTCAAACTAATTTTGACACAGGACCTATTTTTAACGCACATTAAACACCAAGCGTCTTCTTTAGATGGCTAAAACTCATCGTGTGTAAAGAAAAGTGACATAGAAATGTTAGATTATTTAAAAGAGAAGATTGCCAGGTCTAAATAAATACACAGTTAAGGAGGCGAAAATTCCAAGCTATATTTATGACACAGAAACCTCTAATGTTGACGTGGAATACTTTTTAAAGGGTTTTTTTGCTCGTAATAAATATTAAAGATAATAAATTATAAATTTACAAAATATTTAAAAAAACAAGAAAACATTCTTATTAAACGCCAACCATACCCAATTGCAATAGCGGAGCTGTTGGCAGACGTAACTCCCTTTTAATAATCGTGATTCATGCTTCTGGAAAATGGCCAAAAATCGCAGATGAGCCTGTCGAAAATGATTCAAATGAAATAGTTTTGCGGGCGGTTTCCTAACACCCTCCTCCACAACCCCTGTGGATATCTTGCGGGCTGGGCTATTACGTAGATATAGATGAAGACTATATGAACAGTTACTGCTTCATTCATCCTTCCGTTTCCCGACAGAGAATCATGGGTGAGGCAAGAGCTGCCCCTCCTTGTCCCGCTCTCACCTGATTCAGACTCCATCCCTCTCTCTCCTTCTCTCTCTCCCTCTGACCTCCCGACACCCGTATCCAAACTCGTGCGCGCGGGACAGACGGCGCTCTAAAACCGCGCAACTTGCCGTTTCGATCCTCGAGCGGCCACCAGCTGTAGGGATCGTCACCTACCTTAGCGGGTCGGGTGAGGGCGGGGAGTTAATGACGGTGCGGGAGGGAGCGTGAAGAATGTAGGGATTGAGAGAAAATGAAGAGAAGGGAATGAGAAAGTAAAAAGAACTTCAAAACGGAGGGAAGAGAGAAGAAAAGCGGCGAGTGGAAAGAACTCATGCCTTGCTCTCTTCTGCTGCAATGGAAGAAATCTTTCTAATCTGGGTCCAGGAAGTTCAAATTTCATTCACGTCGTATTTGAAGGCGTTAAATTAAAACAAAATTGCAGACTTTATTTTCTGTCATTTTGTCCTATGATGGTTGGAGAAGAGGGTCCAAATTTTAACCGTTACGCAAAAAAAATGCATGCGTACGTGCCGTGCGTGTGGGGCGAAGAGAAATATCTGGGTCACCTATTGCAGGTGATGTGATTTCCGTTACGTCGTCAGGATTCCCGCTTCCTTGAAGCTAGGCGAAATATTGCACATCCACTCCGGGAATTGATTGTGAAGGACTCGCGGCAGAGAAATACCCCCTTTGCATAGCGAACACTCAACGTGAGGGATGAAACCTAAAAATAGGGGGTATAATAAAATAGAAGAGAGTGGTACAATCACGAAGCAATGCACATAAAATGTTAAGAATGAAGAAATGTATTGCCATGAACAAATTGATATTAAGATTTGAAGATTTGACACTTTTCAATCCCTTTCTTGATAAAGCATATCATTAGAGACAGATCATATTTAATCTTTGAAAGTAGAGTGTATAATTCAGAAACTTCTGCATTCGTACACGATCTCCATTCATGTGTAAAAGATGCTGTTCGTTTCATTGCTCCGCATATATCTTTTTAAATGTGTAGCTATATACGAGGGTCATCCGGAAAGTAGTACCCGTCCGTGAAATAAAGACACAAAAGTAAATATTAACAAACATAAAAAATTTTATTTGAAAGAGGATACTTTAAACTACTTCTCAACATAATCTCCAAGCAAATTAAGGCATTTGTCATAACGTGTGACAAGTTTCTGTATTCCTGCTGCATAGTCCTTCGCCGCCAGCTCATTGAGATACGCGAGGGACCCATCTTGCACAAATTTTTGCATAATGCAGATGGTGTTTAACAATTTCATGAACAATTGTTCGAGAAACATTGGGAAAATGCTCACAGATGTCATCAATTGTGACGCGCCGATCGTTCCTCACGAATTCGTCAACTGAGCTCACCAGTTGGTCTGTAATGACAGACGGTCTCTCCGAACGCTCATCGTCGTGTGTGTTCCCCCTCCCCATGTTGAAGTTGCGACACCACCGCCGAACAGACGACTCGTCCATTACATTGTCTCCATACACCTCCTTTAATTGGCGATGAATATCACATGGGCGAACGTTTCTTGCATTGAGGAATTTAATCACTGCCCTCACTTCACAACTGGCGGCGTTCTCAATTTTTTTAAACATTGTAAACAATCACAGAAACAACACAGGCAATGCTAGCGTCACGCAACTTGGCTCAGAGAAGGCAGACAAGCCACTGAAGCTATCTGACCTCGTCCAGCGGCTACTCGCGTCGTCAGCACTTCATGCGGCACGAACGGGTACTACTTTCCGGATGACCCTCGTAAATAGGCAACGTTAAAAATGAGCATCACTGTCTTCCATTATTTTATATTTTTCGTCACTTTCACCATATCGGATCAGAACCACATGCTCTCTCTGTTGAGAATCAATCAACCTACGGTCATGGCTGGTAAATCTAAATTTATTTTAAGATAAATTACTAATCAAGGGTAAAGTTTTTATAAAAAAACAGGGGTTATCGCTAGATATTTTTGTGTTTTTCCTTTACGAATATGTCTGAGGACAAGAATACCTTTTATTTTACATATATTTCTTCTGAATTTAAACTGGCCCTAACAAAATTACTCTTCTAACTTCCTCTCCAGGCTCTTTTATCCAGGTTGATTTTCTCCCAAGGTTTTCCAAGATGTTTCTTTCATGGTTCATCTTGTCAATCCACCACTACATTTGTCATCCATCACATTTTAATTTTGTAATTGGTAAGTTTACGGTCTTCTTAAAACAATTCTATTGCTCAATAATAATTTTGTTAGTTAATGAGCAGCAGATCTTTCTCTCAATCCGCTTTATGTCTTTGATTGCAGTCACATTCACAGTTCTAATTCTTGGCCTTTTCAATCATTATTTTGTTTTATTTTTTTATAGTTTCTTGCTAGTAAATGTTTGAACATCCTCCCCTCTTGAACTTTTATTTTCTTTTATTCCTCACCAAGTACATCTGTGGCAAGTGATTTTCAAAGGTTCCCTCCTCCCCATAGCTTCCTTTTTTTGGCTTGCATATATAATCCACTCTTGTACTTTTACGATCTTTCTGTGGCCTTCTTTTTGGTCTTATGTTTTAAAATTATTTTGTTTCTATCTCTAGTGCCGGTGAACAGTATACTCAGTTCGATTCTTTTTCTATCACTTTGTGGAATTAAGTCGGCGTATCGTTCTTGCCTTCTAGGTTATTACCATTGCATGTCTGTGATATCTACCCACGTTTATCTTTTGAATACTTAGTCTGATTTTTAATCTCTGAACTAAAATCGCGCATCAAATTTGATTATCTTCTCATGTACCTGTGTGCCTTCAACATATCAATTTAAACTATTCGATATTTCAAATCCGAACTGTCTTTTCCATTTATTTGAAAAAGTACGTTTTCCGCAGCTAATGTAATCGCTCCAACCCAGAATTCCAAATCGATTTCCTCTCTTTCATTAAAGAATGAACTCAGTTTTTATTAAGATATAATTTAATTTGATGTGAAAATGTGGATTGGATAGAGAGGAAAACAAGAATAGGGGGGGGGAGGAGAGAAGATTGTTGGGAGAAATTTGAGTAAGACAGGAGCGGTGGATGCATGAAATTTTGATTGGCGATTGATTGCTGAAGACTGTGATAGAGGGAAGAAAGTTAGGCAGGCAAGGTAGGAGGAGAAAATGAATAGATATATTGAACGGAATGGAGGGATGTGGAATAAATGGGAATTGAAGAAGATTTTACTTCGGTAGGGGGGTTTACGTTGTGCTTTGTTAGGCCAGGCTAATAAATGTATCAATTTCCAGTTTGCGTCCATTCAAAGCCTATATTAAAAGGTAGAGTGCCAAAAAATAATTTAAATAACTGTCCCAAGAAGACCAAAAAGGTTTCAACTCAACATGGTCAACATGAAAATCATTGATCGATATGGAAATTTCGTTGATAGGTGCACAACATGGCTCAAGTTTTCATGATATCTTAACGGGGATAATTACGGTCACAAGATGACAAATACTTTAAAATGTCAATAATAACAGAAAATCGTTAAAGATTAAAGATAGACCAAAATCCCAAACAGTAAAGAAATTATCATAAATATGCCAGAGCAAAACTTGATTTTCTGTTACCAACATTAAAAGTCTTTAGTGAATAAATTTGCTGAGGACAGCAGCCCATTTGATATTAAGATAGGCCTACAATTGTATATATTATTCATAATACCAGAATAAATAAATAAAGGGCTTACCTCTCGCACATAAATTTAAGTACTAACAAGCCAAATAATTATCATTTATTTTCGATGGGAATAGTTATGACTGAATCACGGGAAGCCTGAAGACCACATTCTTAATGGGAAAAACCAGGAGCAGTTTAACCGTGACTAATCCAGTATAAAAGAAAACAGGAAAGCACTAGGAAAGGGCTTGGAAAAACCTGCGCGATGTTTAAGATAACGAGGGCTGTAGAAGGCTCTTACCGAAACAGTTATATTCCAATATCAGAATCAATAGTGAATAGTAGAAGAAATTTGACGCTCTATCCATCAACTGTGCTGTAAGGGTACTAATTTAAGCTCCTATTACATATTTTGAAACTCTTCGGCATTAGCTAGCCACGAATTCTGTTCAATTATGTCAAATTGGAGCTGAAAACGCTTGTTATTATGTGCTATTAAGGCTTAATTTTGAGATCAAGGTCTGATCCACATGGGCAACATTCGTGGGTCACAATCGGTTGAATTTATACATGCCAAATAGCTTACCAGATATATCAACCAAAAATGTAAGGCATAAAAGGAAAAAAAATAACCACTAGTGAACATTATCAAACTCAGTCATGCATTAAAAGTATGAAGAAGTGACGATTTTCAAATTGAAAATTTCAGTATATGGTGCCGCTTCAGCATAGAATGATTTAACGCGGAATGCGAGTCTGAAGGAGGGTTCCGGGGTTCAAATCCCAGGTAATCCTTTTCAAAAACGCCAAGCAAAAATTCAAGCTTCACAAATGTCCTAGTTACTGGAACTACGAGGTAAACCGAACGGTAGCAAAAATAAAGCGAATGCATCCTGAATGTGTGAATTTGATGAACCTCGAAGATTATGATTCCAGGACTTACACTCAGCTATGTAAACCGGGCAGCAGTTTTCAAATATTAATAAAATGGGGATTTAATTCAATTAAATAATCGTAATACAATGTTAGGATGCACACATCTTGAAAACTTACGTCTTTGCTGCAAAATATCTTTGAAAAACACTCAGCCGAGGACTTAGATAATAAAAAACTAGAGAGTATGCCAATGAGACATAGTGAACGAGAAATACGTTAACGAGAAAAATCTGTAGTGTTTTAAATGATAGTGAAGCTGGTGACATACGCGCACTGTGTAATTGATAATCACTAATGGATGTGTGAAGAGGCTGCGAAGCGTAGAATACAAAATACTCCGAGGAGAAATTTTACCTAGCGCCGGAGTAATGGACGCAGAATTGAACTAAACAAATTGAGTGACTTTTATAGGCAACAAAGGATATTACCCTACGTCTGCGTCCCGACTTCATATCAATTAGAGTCTTGACAGCGTAACGGCAAGGGGTAAATTTGATATATAGCCGGTGAAGTTAGCGACGAAGATGGGCAGAGAGAGAGAGAAAGATAAAGGGATGGAGAGAGGGAGGGAGGGAAGTGTTGAGGAGAATAAAGATGGATGCGGGTAAGGCGGAGTCGGGATTAAGTGGGGAAGGTTGACGAGGGACAGAATGCAAAGAAGAGAGAGGCAAAAGGAGAAGTGAGACGGAAGGGGGTGGAGAGGGGGAGCGAGGCGCCGGGGGTGACAAATATGAGCGAGACGCGGAGCTGAGCGTTGGATATTGTCAAAAAGTTTTGGGGAAAAATGGAGAAATGCAGGAATAGGGAGGAAGAAGTATTTCGCCCGTGGAAGGTGGTCGGAGAAAGGAAGCGAATTATTACGAGGGCGTCGTGCGCAATCGCTCTCCCGTGGATTCAATTACCCCATCTCAAAAGGAGTCGACACGAAGAGAGCTCCATGCCAGGCGACTCCAGATTACCCAAAAGGATGTGTCCGTTTGCAAACGCGTACGAGTTTCTTCTATTTTATAATATTTATTTCTCCATTTATTTGTACCCTACTAACTCTCTCGACTCCCTCGCGCTGGCGTCATATCCGGCCGTCGCGAGGACTTCGTCCGGTTTTCCAGCTAGGAAACGAGCTAGCCCGCTCATCGATTGTCTCATCAAAGAACTCATAAAAGATCTGTTGTCGTATACATTGGATTGGAAAAAACAAGGAATAAAATACAGGAGTCTGAATGGCTAGAACGATGATCATGGCAGTATGGAGTCAAAAAATTAATACAAGACCATAAATTATATTATTTAATATTTATTACTATCGGTAGTCTACTGATTAAGGTAGGTATTCGATGGAAACAGTCTACACAGCGATACAACGTTATTTCCCTTGCCTCTCCCACTAAATAAAATGGACACAGTCCGCGCAATGATAGAGCATTAATTCCCTTGCTTCTCTCACAAGAAATAACCTGAAGTCTAACACTATGTTTTAAGCCCCTTTTCAACTCAGCACACTTCCTACCTCTCTTCGTCCAGAAAACTTTTATTGATTAATTAAAAGACTTTAATATCTCGAATAGATTACACTAATTACAGCTATGAAAATTTATGTGTAAATATTAAAGCCAGAGAAAACGTGATCGCATGAGCAGTAAAATTTAGGTAGGTTACGATATGGTAGGCACGAGAACTTTCAGGGGGAATAACAGCATTGAAAAACTAGCACCTTCTCAAAGAAGGTAATGCCCTTGTATCTTCTCACTACATTTTTGTTGGAGAAATGAAGAAACACTCAATTATTTCAGGAGATTATTTTGTAAAGATATAAGACCCTGTAAAGCGATGAAATGGGGTTTTCTTAAGACTATGTATCATTGTGAAATACTCGGAAAAATCTCCTTACGAGATTTGAAAAGTTTTTTTAAGATGCTTGCGGATAATTCAAAGAAGTCTAGGCAGATAAAAGACAAAAACATAACTTGCGTCAACGAAAGGCTTAAATAAATGGGGCTAAATGCGAAAACTCGGGTGTGGAAAGGTTCGAAAAGAGAAGGTGGATTGGGAGGAGGAAGACGGGTGGCCGGCAGAAGTAGATACCAATCAGAGTTGCTCTACCCACCGTGAAATAGTATCGTCCTACAGAGGTTCTTCTCTTTTTCCCAAAAAGGCGTCCTCACACACCAAAGTGCGTATTCATCCATTCCAGGCACTTAGGGCCTCTGTCTTCTCAAACGAGCCCCTAGCCAATGTGGCAGAGCTTCCGTTTCGTGTACATATTTCGGGAAACGACTCCTTTTACAGGGAATGAATTATTTGAGGAGTTTTCACGACCCTGGTTTTTATCTCGGTTTACAAAAATTCAAGTTTCATCTCCACCTTCGGAAACGAAGTCAAAGATGGATGGATCACTGACTTCCCCATTCTTCACAGGGATTATTCTAGGAAGATATTTTTATTATTCCTTTCCTATATATTGCCGAAACGATCAAGTCTTCGGATCAACACTAGATAGAACTCGCCTGCTCTTGGGGTTAATAAATTATTGGGTGCAATTCTCAGTTAGAACAAGGTGGATTGGAATGGTGTACAATATATTTGCAGCTGAAGCTTTAAAATATTTTTACGATTGAAGAATTAATACTATTTAACCCAGAGCTAAAATAGAGCAAATAAACAATCATGAAAACTTTTTGTCTTCGTCGTTATATCCAAGTTGATGGATTTGATTTTCAGACCACTATCTATATGCAGAGAGATCTTATGAAAACCGAAATGGCTGAGGTAGAAAAATGTTTGGAAATAAACATTTCATATCGTTCCTAAATTTTAATTTTCTATTATCCATTACATTTATGCTTTCTTGCAAATGATGTCGCCAGTTTTTCCTGTAGGCGTTCGGATCCGTATATTATCAATATTAATGATTAACCCTTGAGTATACTCATATATTTGCTTTCTTTCATGATGATGACATTAGAATTATGATGATGTTTTTCATTTAATTGTTAATAATAATAGCAAAGTGTACTGTGAATTGCAATGCGATAATTTTGAATGGCTAACACACCGAAATATCAAGAAGTTTTCCAATCCCTGGCAGAATTCTCGGAAATAAACAGAACTTTTAGCAGAAATTAAATTTCCACGATTCCATTTGCAGGTAAGATAGTTTCCTTGATCTTTAATTTAAACTTATTAATTAGGAATTTTCATATCCGCATTAGAGAATGGCTGTATGGCGCTTTGAGGTTTCTCCATAAATCAATGCATTCTCGTAAAGATGCTGTTTTCTTCACATCAATTTCCTTTTACATCAATTTCCTGGGTATTCAGTTGGTAGGGTACGCTTTTTTGGACTATGATACACATACAAGCACTCCCTTTAATTCGTACGGAGAAAACCGTTTGAGAGATTGGAGGCGCCTTGGAGAATACCCCTACCCAAGACGAATGTATGGAACTGCGTCATTGCATACGAAGGCGAGCCTAATTTATCCTCGCGTGTCCAACACATTTGTCCTAACGATACGCCCACTCGTCCCAATTTTTCCTCGTTTTTTACGTTTTCACATTCTCTTGTTTTCAACCATTTAAGCATGGAATTTCTGCAATGCTACTTCTTAACTGTTGAGCTCGAAACACGCATTTTTGCTATCAGCGTCATAGTCGGGACCACTGGATTATTTTTCACTTTTTCAGGAGTAATGTGAATAGATCTCATTAAATGAGGAAGTCCGAACAGGACAGCGTGAATATAGTATATATAGATGAATATATACATAATCTATATATATAAAGGAGAGTGTTTGTTTGTATGTATGTAATTTGTTTACTTTTTTGCTGTCATAGAAACACAACCACCTCCTGTAATCCATCTAACCCAAAAACATTATGGGAAAAATATAAAGAATCAATGAGTGAGGATATACTGGCTAAAGTTCGAAGTGAAAATCCTACATTGGATATTATGTTTAACTCCGACATTTTTAATAAAACTTTGATTATTTTGGAGGAAAAGTGTATCACCATGGTTAACAAGACTTTAGTGGAACTCGGTCTTTTTGCACCTGTACAAGATCAACAGGGTGTATTTTATCCAGATTATATACGTGAAACTAGCTACAATGTCTTAGACTTAGAAGCATACATCGGATAAAAAGCCACTTCTTAATTAGGATCAGAAATTCGCGTACGAAACAATAATGGATCAAGTAGATAAACAAGAAGGAGGTATTTTTTTTTTATGCTGCTGGTGGCACGGGAAAAACATTTTTAATTAATTTAGTTCTCGCTGAAATCAGGGTTCATGGAGAAATTGCACCATGGGAGGGAGGAGCTCTGGTACTCCTGTGTGGAGACTTCCGTCAAACTCTGCCTGTCATTCCAAAATCGACTCCAGCCGATGAAATTTATGCCTGTTTAAAACATTCTGTTCTATGGAATCATGTCCAAGAAATTAGCCTTAAACAAAACATGCGAATCCTCTTAAGAGATGGGAATGCTCAAAATTTTGCAAATAAACTTTTGGAGATTGGAGAAGACAGATTAGTTATTGAAGCATCTGGTATGATAAAATTGTCATCAGATTTATGTGTATCGGTGAAAACTGTCTGCGATATGATACAAGCAGTCTATCCTAACGTTAATCAATATTATAAAAATTTAGAATGGTCGCGAGAAAGAGCCATTCTTGCTCCTAAGAACGATGATGTTAATGAAATTAACAAGGAGATACTAGCCATGCTGCCAGGAGACGTGATTGAATATGAATCGGTTGATACCTTAGTGGATGCTGACGAAGCCGTCAATTATCCAACGGAATTCCTAAATTCACTTGATCCAGCTGGATTGCCACAACATCGCCTTATACTTAAAGTAGGATCTCCAATCATTTTATTGCGAAATTTAGATCCACCAATACTCTGCAATGGGACACGATTGTGTGTGACAAAATTAATGAAAAATAAAATACAGGCAGTCATTTTAACTGGAAAAGGAAAAGGTGAAATAATTTTTATTCCACGGATACCTCTAATCCCAACTGATCTTCCCTTCAACTTTAAAAGATTACAGTTTCCAGTCCAGCTAGCTTTTTCAATTACCATTAATAAATCCCAGGGACAGTCTTTAAAGTTTTGTGGTGTTGATCTAAGATCGCCATGTTTTAGCCACGGGCAACTTTATGTTGCTTGCTCCAGAGTAGGTTCGCCTAAAAATTTATATATTCTTTCTCCTGGATATGAAACAAAAAATACAGTTTATAAACAGGTGTTAAATAAAAAAAGATTCTTAAATTTGTATGAAGTAGGGTATTATTTTACTTTATAATTTGTTGTTTTTATTTATGTAGTATATTTATATTATTGTTTCTCCCTAACCCGTGCAAAGCCGGGTATTCAGCTAGTATATGATATAATAATATGAATATATATATATATATATATATATATATATATATATATATATATATATATATATAAATAAGGCTGGGAACCTCTAGAAACTAGAAGGAAAGTAAGCATACTTTGTGGAATGTTCCAAATTCTGAAGGGGGAGAAAGCTTGGGCAGATCTTAGGAAAGAGGCGGGGAACCCAAATTTTATAGGCAGAAATGATCACAAATTTAAGGTAAAATGCCGGCCACAGAGAACAAATAAAAAAAAAATTCTCTTCTAAATAGAACAATTGTTGAGTGGAACACCTTACCTGCAAAAATATTCGAGCCCTTTCCTAACAGAGTGTATACTTTTAAGAATAGATGTAAGGCATATATGTAATAATTTGATTGATGTGTGGTGTATTTTATTATATGTAATTGCTTAATTTTTTTTATTTATCTTTTTTTTCTTGCTGATTAATGGTTGTAAATGGGATGGGGATTCACTTGTTTTGTTAAAGAGATTTGTGTTTTGAAGTCTGGTTTTATGTATTATCTTTTGCGATTATTTGGGACTTGTGTGCACACGCCGTCGGGCTTAGTACTGGGTGAACTCTACCATCACCTACCAAACCGACCTTCAGGTTGATTACTGTGTTTATGGTTTATATATGTGTTTATGATATATATATGTATATATATAATATATATATATTCTATATATATATTATATATATATATATACATATATATATATATATATATATATATATATATATATATGTATATATATATCCAGGAGGTATTTGCCTGTTTCGTAGATTTCGAAAAAGCGTTTGATAGAGTGAATTGGGAAAAACTAATGAGTATATTGCAGAAAATAGGAATAGATTGGAGAGAAAGGAGGCTAATCCGCAACCTGTACATGTCTCAGACTGCTCAGGTGCGGGTGGGAAACGGGGAGTCAGGATGGGCAGTGTTAGGAAGGGGTGTAAGGCAGGGTTGCCCATTATCACCGTTGCTGTTCAACCTGTATGCAGAGGAAATGATCAAAGAGGCATGGGAAGAACTCTAGGTAGGAATGAAAGTGGGCGGGGGATTCGTAAAATCAGTTAGGTTTGCTGATGACCAAGCTTTAGTTTGTCAGTCAGCGAAGGGGCTGCAAGCATTGCTTAGTGAATTGGAAATTCAGTGCGACAGGTATGGGATGAGAATCAATATTAATAAAACAAAGGTTATGCGATTTTCTAGAAAGAAAAAGGCTACGCTTAACATTAAAACAGGAGGGCAAAAACTAGAGCAGGTAGAACAGTTTACGTATCTCGGCAGTGTTTTGGACCAACACGGTCAAAGTAGTAGGGACGTAAGGAGAATAATTGCGCTAGGCAAAGAGGCTTTTACAAGGAGGAAGGAGTTAATGACGGGGACGTTGAGTAAGGATGTTAAGAAAAGACTCGTAAAAACTTTGATATGGAGCGTAGCTATTTACGGCGCGGAAACGTGGTCATTGAAGCAGGAGGATAGACGTAGACTGGAAGCTTTTGAAATGTGGGTGTGGAGAAGAATGGAGAAGGTGAAATGGACAGAGAAGAAAACAAATGAGGAAGTACTTGGTATGGTGGGCGAAGAGAGGGGTTTGTTGGGAGCATCCTATGGAGGCAGGAAAAGTGGATGAAGGGGGTGTTGACCGGCAGTGGGATGTTGAAGACTGTGATAGAGGGTAGAATGTTGGGCAAAAGAGGAAAGGGAAGGAACAGGATAGGGATGTTGGACGGGATGAAGGGAGGAAGGAAGTACTCAGAGATGAAGAGGGGACTGATATAGAGTAGGATGATGGATTTTGTGTTTTGTTAGGAGTAATAAAATATTTGTTTGGTAGTTGTGTCCATCCAAAAACCTACCTTAACCGGTAGATTACCTAAAATATATATATATATATATATATATATATATATATATATATATATATATATATATATATATATATATATATGTATATATATATATATATTCTGAATAACACAGTGATGGCACAAATATACAAACACTTTGATTAAAACTTTTAAACACACAAACACAAAGGAAGAACACTCACATATGTTGTTTTGACGTTACGACGGCACGACCGTCATCATCAGATATAACACATCAATTATTTAATCTAATTTCTTTTATATAATGCGGCTTAAAATTAATGTTCCATCGATCTAATTTGATACTTTCCCCGATCAACAAAGCCACATAACTTTCAAATTGATGAAAAATTCGTAACTTGGAACTCCAGGAATTCCTATACTGTATCGCAGCAATGTCGTCATACGATACTTGACATTGCAGTATCGCATTTCTCTAGCAATTTACCCAGGTTATCGAGCGAATTCAGCACAGCTTGAGATGCACAAGTTGCACTTGCTTCAGCCACAGTGGAAATAGGGATGAACAGAGAAATAATCAACGGTGACGCCGGAGCGATTTGCCGCTATTTGAAGTGGAACCGCCACACCATCGAGCGCATCCCGATGTGCTCCCGGACGGTCCCTCTGGAATTCATCGGACAGCGGCTAGCATGTCCCGCCCATGTCTCGTGACGGGAACTAATTTGACCGAACAAGGAATTTGGACTACATTTCAGAGGACGATACCGCCATTGATGGGATAATTCGCCAATTAATACATTTTGGACGCTGAAGCTTCAGGATGATCTGGAAATCGATCGAAACCGGAATTCTTCATTCGTTTCTCATCGTGAAAGATTTTCGGAAGTGAAGACCAAAGAACATTTCAGTTTCATTATTAATTATTGTTTTATTTTTACGACCACTGTTTCTTGGTGAAATAAGTTCATCCAAATATGATGCGGTGTCTTGATCAAAATTTTACGCTCTGAAATTGTTGCATTGAAATGCACATTAGCGGATGACTCCGTTTAAAGTTACTGTTGCGGCATCTCCCGCAGTTTCTTTGGAATTTGTCAAAGGGAAAACACCATACGTGTTTAAAGTTGGCTTTAACCTCGTGGACAGTGGCGCCTCGCGCACGACTACGAATACATGTGACATTGTATGTACGGTATTTCGTCATAACATCTAGTTCCTTTAAAAGCCCCAAAATTTCAGAGTTTAAGAGGACGCCTCGGTAGCTTAAGTGGCTAAAGCACTCGACCGGATATTGAGGGATCTGGGTTCGAGTCCCAGTCAAGGCGAATGATTTTTACGCTCTGAAATTGTTGCATTCCTTTTTCATATTATTTTAATTATATCATAATCAAGAATCCAGTTCTAAGGTTAGTTTACCACAGCCCTGCATTCTTTCCTCTTAAGTGTTAATTCCTTCACCCAATGAAAATGTTTCTGCCTTATGTTCTTCGAAATTTGTCTTAGATACTTGCCTCTTGGTTTTCTTTGCGGGATCTTCCCTTCAAGTTTCCCTTCTTTTGTGTTTCTAACTGACCCATTGTACCTCAAGTTGTCTCAAAACCAACTAGTTCTTCTCTGACGTAAAATTACCTACATTGCCCTTTCCTCTTCTGCTTTTCTATATACTTCCTTGTTCCCCACTTTGTGTTCCCATTTAATTTTTCAAATTCTCCGCCATATTAACAATGCTTATATTCTTCGCAGGTTCACTTTATTCCATGTTCCATGCCTCTGGTTCGAGGAGTACCAGTCTCCATATTTGCGCTTTGATGAAATTTTTCATTGTTGATAACCTTAGGATCTTTGAACAAAGTAGCTGCCTCTTCTTAATAAACATCTTCTTAGTTTGAGTTATTCTTCGCTTGCGGTCGGTCGAACTTCTTCCATCTCCTGCTGCCCAGGTAGAAGAAGGGCTACACTTGTTCTAGTTTCACTCCTCAAATTGTATCAGCTTCTCTGCCCCTCACGCAACGATTTTAGCTTTCTTCTTATTGATACTCATACTATATTTCCATGCATTATTTGTATTCCCGAGTAAGTATTTGGCCCATGGTATTCAGGATTGCTTTGCAGGTCCTCTCGGGTTTATGCAACTAATGCGAAGCCGTCTGCATCATGGCTCATGTCAATTTCTTTGCCACTCCCCTTTATTCCTTTGATTCCCAATACTTTTATCGCCTCTTCTAGCTATACGTTGAATAGCGCTGGCGAGATTTTTCACCCTTGTCTCACTCATTTGTCAATTTAAGCTTCTATTTGACGTACGTATTTCATTTTCATGGTTGTTATCTAATTCTTGTAGGGATGATGGATTATTCTTGTCAGAAAAGCCGACTCGTGGCGCTTCTTGAACATCTTGTTGTCCATCAACTCCCTCCCCCTTGTGAAGGCCTCTTTGCCTAGTACAAATCTTCTCCTTACGTCCCTACTACTTTGATCGCTTTGGTCCAAAACTCTCAATATATCTATATATATAGTGTAAAAACAACATAAGAACACATAAAAAGATCACTCACACGTTATTTCTTAATAATTTCGACGGAAATTAGCTCCGTCTTCCTCGGAACATATTAAACACATTATTGAACACTTCCGTGTTACTTCGACGAAATCATCTAATATATATATATATATATATATATATATATATATATATATATATATATATATATATCTACACACACACACATATATGGAAACGGTATTGGAATGGGAAATATGTTATGCCGATCACATGAGAATCTAAAACCACCTCGTCCCTCCCGTCTCGGTTATTCTCACACTTATGATTCAGATGGAGCAAGTGCCTAAGGCCGTTATTTTTGGAATGACGCAAATCTCGGTTGGTGATGACGGTCTATCAGTATCATATTTCGCGGCAGTGTTCATGAGAGTGAATAGCAGAAGCTCCACCACGTTGTAGGTGGTAAGAGCTTGTGCATAGGAACCGTTAAAAATTTCGAAAACGAATTGAAATAACAGTTGGCATTATTTAGGATTAATATAAATTAATAGTCATGTGATGCATCGAGAAATAACTAATGGCATATTTTAGGATATGGAATTAACGTTTTAGCTGGCGATACCAATCGGTGTAATCCAGATATTCTAGTATTTCAGAATGTAGGCCATCAATATTTTGACTGCACCGTGCCGTTAATCGCAAAACTTAGACGTATAAAACAATCAAAACTTTTCACGAATATGAATTTCATAAGATCTGGCGGTTAAAATATAAAGTGATTTCGTTTTAAGATGTTTTTTTATCATTTATAAATATTGCCTCTTATTTTCTAAAATACCGTTATGAATAAGAATTAATTTTTCTTAAGGTAAATACAACTAAAATCCTTCCATGGAAAATTTGCACGTGAAATATCTTAAATTAATTTTAATTTTGTAAATATATTTTGATTTGATATAACGTCTATTCACAATTTATTAATTGTGAAACGTAATTTATAATTTAAGGTAATTAAAATCCTCTGGAATTGGATTTTGATAGTTTCATGATGGCGTTTTAATATCATTGGATTTAAAAGGAAGGAATACCAATAATTAGGCGATGACATTATTAAGAGAGGATAAAAGAATGAGAAAGACGTAGGAAGAGAAAATATATTGCGCTGATTATATCAGATAACGCCGATATGGTACGGAATTCAGATGCGGAATGAGGATGAGAAGGGCATGTACAGAATTGTATGATACGAGGTTGAAAGTCGGTACGGCAAATGAAGCAGAAAAATCATTAGGAATATTTGTATTTTTCGCGAACTTACTAAAATGCCAACGAAAAGAAGTATTTTCAGCTTACTCATAGTATTTATGAAAAAGAAGTTGGGTCTGAAGAATTCGTGCCGCCAAAATTGTCGTATTTAGAAAACTGAGTAATGCCAAAGCTCATTATCATAATGGGGTCTTACAGTTAGATCGGTAATGACAAAACTAGGCAATTTAAACAAGGCTAAGTGGGAAAACTAAAAAAAAAACTGTTTCAAGAATGGAACACTCGGTAAATTATTTAGAGATCATTTATATTCATTAAAGGGGGGATATATGAGTGTGCACGACGTTAGACTAGTAATGAGAACATTTCTAAGAAATTTTCTTCCGTGCTCATTTATTTTGAAAAGCCATTTGGGACAAATGGACACATTGGATGAAATTAATGAAGATATATCGGGAGGATAGAAGACTAATTTTAAACCTGTACCTGATTCACAGTGAAAGAGAAAGTGGATGGAGGACTGGGATGAGAAATAATTTTGCGTGGGAGTAAAATAGGGTAGGAGAATTAAGGTAGATCAGCTGTCCTTTCTCACGCTTTTTTAAATTAATACACTAAGAAAAGGCGAAATGAGGCGCATACAGATATAAGTAAGTATAAGGACGAAAACTGAAAGAAAACCGGAAAACTAATTAAGTTGAGGGAAATGAAGTCTCAATTAGCCATTCAGCTTCTTCTAGTCTTGTAATCGTTATCAATCATTAAAGGATTAATGTGAAAATGATGACAGGGAGATCAATCATTAGTAGACAAAAGCATTGCATTCCTCAAGAAAAATGAAAGCAAAGTTAGGCATCAGAGCAAGAGAAAATAAATTATAGCAAGAAAAACATTAAAACTATTCTGGCCGTATTTTAGAGGAAAGTGAGACTTTTAGTAAATAAATTTAGGAGAGGAAAAAATAGCTCAAAGTGTTTTATAAGCAGAGATCATATTGCGATGAGTGAACGTTAAAAGGTGATTTAGAATTAAAATTGCTAGTTATAATTTTACTAAGTCTTTAGTTCATGAATTTAAGAGAGACACATTTTTTCGCATCACATATAAAACTGTCCTGTTTTCACTCATTATTGAAAATACCGTGGAGAAAATCTATGCCAAAATAAAATTTTGCTGGTGACCGTAGTGGCAAATGGAAGAACCCTATTTGCAATAAGGGTGACAGGGAGGGAACCACGAAGAGAGTTATGAACCCACTATAGACATTTGAAAAATTAAACAAAGCTAGAAGAGGATGCAAAAACTTAATAGAACTGAGGTACTCTTATTTACTTCCTAAATAACTTATGACAAACAAATTTGCACTTTTCCACAGATTTATTGTAACGTACAACGCGTTTCACTTCATCGAACCATCTTCAGGTACAAGACAAGATTCAACATGCGATACATCATATTAATACCCGTTTGAGGAATTTGGGAGTGGGGGGGGAAGAAAAAAGTGAGAGGTGAGGTGAAGATGGTACAATGAACTGAAAAGCGTTGTACGTTAAAATAAATCTGTGGAAAAGTGCAAATTCGTTCCTCGTAATGGCGAACTTCCACTACATCTCTCCTAAATCTTTGGAATATATTTCTAAATAACCCTATAAATGGCACCTAATTTCGTTTAAAACCTAAAATAAATTTATGCAAACGAGAGATGTCATAATTATGGACAATAATTCCTTTCTATCTGTTCCGATGCAATAATTATGTAATGCTATATCATCGAAACTTACACTGTCAAAGAACGAATCGCAATAAACTTTGAACCTGATGAGTACTTTTGTAACTTATGTGTTGCCAAAAATATTGAGTTCTTGGAAGCAAGTTTGAGAGATGAGCTCAAAGTGAGTGGAGCTCGCACGACGGGATTTGTTTCCTGGAACGTGTGTATCTTAATGGGATACTTGTGGCAGGAAGTGGTATTCCTCGGCGGTCGCCAACAGCATGTTAAAATAGAGGCTTTTACGAGTGACTGCTTGAGGTTGCGTTGCCTCCAGGATGTGTCGTCGACTGTTATTTTCACGAAACGTTAATTAATTTTCTACTCCGCGACCAACCACGACAATTTTCTCAGCTTGTCCTTGTCTGGAAGTCAATGGCTAAGGCTAATGATTAAGACGGAAGATTTTAACCGGTAGGTTTTCTGAACAGGTAGAAATAGAAAAGGCAACATACATTCAAGGAACGAGAGTGAAACCCACAAGAAAAAACCTCCATGCAGTCGAGATAGCGTTGTGAAAGCTGTTTTTTCAGGATATTGTTCAGAGGATGTGGTCAATAGAAAATAAATTGAGGCAATCTCTGGAAAATATTTTATCTTCATTTCTCTTGAGTCCTATTTTTCACGTCCTCTAATAAATCACTCTTTATTTGAAGAATTCCTGTGCTACATATCCGTCAATTGTGAGTCGGAAATCTTGAACGGACAACTTGTGGAATTTTTCCTGTTGCAGAAGAACTTAAAAAGGAAATTTTCTTGAAAACAACAGGGAAAGTCACCCAAGAGGGTGCAATCAGTCACAATGGTGATTCGATTTCCCAAATAAAATTTGACTCGGTTCAATTGATTTTAATGGTAGAAAACGTCGATGGGATGGATAAATATGAAAATATGTTCGAAATCAGTAATAATACATGCATTGATGACGCGGAAGGGAATGAGTTAAGAGTCGTAAATTTTGGCTTTCGAGTGGAATCACCATGTGAATGGGATGGCTGGATAATTAATACGGCGGAACTGCATAGTCGACTCCATTTTCAGCTCGAGTTCCGGGGAACAACATTCTCCCACGGGTCGTGCATTAATCCACCATTCTGTGAACATGATAACGGACCTACGGCTCTACGTGCTCCACGTACCATGGAGGCTGTCTCAACTACTTTGAGCCGAGACAAGAGTGAATAAAACAGGTCACTAAACTCGCCGACCGAGGCGATATAGCATAGTCTCTGAAGTTCACCCTCAAACTTAGGCCCCCGTGTTTGTTAGTGCTCATATAATTAAATCAGTAGTTTTGTAAAAAAGTGTTAATTTACTAAATAAAGAGCGAAAAGAGCTAAAAATTCTCCGATATAGAATACACTCGAGGTCATCGAATAAACACGGGAAAGCGCTCAGTTTTTCAATGATGAATATGCATTTTCGAAGCTCAGTAAAACGCGTAGAATTTCACTGAATATTTTTATTTTATTTTTTATTTATTCTACGACTTTATTGGGGCGTGATTGAAACTTCCTAGTCCCTTATTTCATCTAACCCTTACACATTACCATTAAGACAAATACAAACATAAATGCCCAACAAATACGGTAGCGTACACAAATATTATTACTAGACGGGTCCCTTGAAAGTTTATAACTATTGATTACTGCACTGTATATGAGGACAATAACTATTTGAATCAATAGTTTATTATTATTGAACACATTTAAATATGAATACAAAGCAGCTAATATTATTTCTCGAGGATAACACTAGGAGAGGTTTTGGGTAAAAAATATTTCCCCATTTCTTCCACTCCCTCACACCATTCTCGTAATTTGAAACACCCTAACAGCATTTGAAATGCATATAAAAAGATGTTTATTCGCCAATGCGAGTACTGATAGTATTTACCTCAAAATTACAACAAACTTATCATAAACAATGCGATCTGGGAAACTTCGCATATCAAACATTAGCATTACATCGGCTCCAAAAATAATTAACACATATAGCATTCAAATAGAATATTCCATTTTCATCAAATTAGACGAAAAAAATAAAAATGCAAACGAAGGAAAATTATTTCGTATTTTTTGAGCGGAACATTTCATAGAATTCATTTAATTTTACGCCAAATGGTCAATTTCATTTGAAAATCCAACTTTCTCCGTTGCTCTTGAGCAGATTCATATTTTATGATTGCTTAACTTCGTATTTCCTTTTCTGTTTTTCTCAATAAAGCTTTCCCTAAAAAAATCATAGTATTTAGCACTGTTATTGCGATTTGACCCATTAAACATTCCTGGTCTTTGAATTTTCCAAAAAATTGTTGTATCTCCGTCACGTTTATTTCTTTTTCTTGATCTCTTTTCAATTAACCTCATTTTTCCCCGATAGTTTTAAGTCATAATCCACCCCTTTGATTTGAAATATAGTCTCCGATAGTAAGTTTGTAAGCTGTGTAAGTGATGTACTAGAATTTCGCTAAATTATGCAAGAGCTTAATTCTTTTCTAAATTTTTAGAAACACTACAAAATATTGTTGCGTTTCCGGAGTAACGAGTTTTACTGAAGCTCGGTTCCTAGGAAAACAAGTATTGTGCGCAGCAAACTGAATTCGAGTAGATGAATGAGGATTAACTGCTCTATAAAGTATAAAGATAGCTATTTAAGCTATCCATTGTTAAAAACTAATCTAGATAATAATCTACCTCATAAAGTCTTTCCTCTAACTTCAGTCTCCCTCTGAAAAAACCTTCTATATTCAGATTTCTACGTCTTTGATCGCTTCTTGGTATCTAAAGCCAATTGCATGCGCTATGTGTTGATTAAGCTCTTTTGTTGAACTTGATTAGATCTTTTCCCGTGGTTCCGGCGGGTATAATAATCACAAATTGGAGATCGTGCGATACAGATTAAAAAGCAGACTCTGTTCTCATAAGTAATTCCACACACTTAAACATTAATTTTGAAAATTGATTTATTCATTGATATATACTCGATTTCTGAAAATATCAACACTTGATTGCATACAAATATTTAATTTTACGTGAAACCAATTGAAGTTCTCATTTCACTCCGTATAATATATTTCAATGCTGTGGTTAAGGTTACCCATAGGACAGAGCGCCTGTCTGCACCCTTAAAAGAATCTTGATGAAATGCACAGAACAGGGAAAATAATAGGTTTCCTTCCTTGACATGTTTTATTTTCACGTAGCTATGAATTACTTAGGCCTGGTTCTTGTTCTCATTCGTCCTAGCCAACGTTTGGGTTGCTATGATAATAAAAGTGTGAAAAAATCAAATGAGTGGCAGAAATTATCGGAGTTTCAGAGGTGAATTCTTAAAAAAAACATTTAGGCAGGCACCAGTGGTAATAGGGTACAGATGGTAACCACGAACGTTATCCTAATATGATCACATATGTCCACGTCCAGAGGTCTTCATTATAACACGGTGGAAAATACGCGGAGAACATAAAAAGCTTATAACAAATCATCACATGCTCCTGGTTTAGTATATATATTCCGCAGCAATTGAGGTATTGAGACCTCCGCAAATAATCATCCTCACTAAATGAAGCTGGGAATGTAGACTTATTTTGAGTTACTAAGCTTAATTTAGAACAAATGATGACAAAAATTTACATTTAGAAATCGCATTGAAACTAGTTTGACTATTAATGCGACACAATAGGTTTTTTTATATGAACTAAAAGATTTTATTATGTGTTAACTGAAAAAATAATAAATGCGAAGAGTAGAACTGAGTAATGAGTTTCTAAATATTTTCTAAGGAAGACATTGATGTATTGTTAAAAGTTCATTTGCATTTCCAATAATTGTTTGCTTTAATTCATTTCAAATTTTGTTTGCCTCTGAAAATATAATATAAATGTATTTTACGGAAATGAATTTCTTAATTAATGCTGAAGGATTCCATATCAGAGATATTTTCTAATTATTAATATAAATCTTTCATATCTTTAGGGAATATTTTACGTTGCCTGTTACTTTTGAAACAAATAAAGTATTAATATTCTTAATGGACAATAAATCATGAAAATATTTAGCTTGAAACCACTTTTTATGTGATGTGACAGTAACTATTGGTGTCAATGCCAATGTAAACCAGTTAAAGTGGAGGAAATTCCCGGAAACCGCCGCGATACAAAGAACTAAGGCCATAGAAAACCTCGCAAAGGCAGGGCGTTATCTTAAGTAGTCTGTTTTTTATGAGACCTTTTGTATTTTCCTAGTTCCACTGGGCTTGTTTACCCATTTTCTTCCCCAAAACCTGCTTAGCTCCGTTTGGCTTCCGAGCTGGTCTCGCAGGAACCGAGCCATCACTGTTTGTGTAACAACTATGCCCAAAGTGAGACTCGGATAAGCTGCTTTCGGCTCAGCATGCGGGCATATTATCCATCAGTCGCAATACCCTGCTGGAAACATTAAACGGAGAAGATTTGGGACACGCAAGGTACAAACTTAGTCGTTATTAAGAAAATATTACATCAGTTAGGATATAGAACATTTGGTTAATGAGCTAGAGGAAAATGCGTTTGTATATTCGGTAATTACTAGCCTATGAAATCGGATTTTTATGCGGATCCTATCATGAATGAAATAACAAAAGATCTCGTACATGCATGCATTTTATCCTGAGTCTCTACTTCATAGTCTTTACTCTAAGTAAATCACGCCAGAATTATCACCAAGGCTGGAAGTCTGGAAAATTATTCCCCGAGAAAAGGTACTTGACACTTTTATCACGGCGTCTACTGGCAAGTACTTATATATAAAAAAAGCAGAACTTACTTCAGGAGTACGTGTCATGGAATATTAATTCATCATAAACGATGGGGAAACGACAGTAAGAAGTACCTGTTACGTAAAGAAAAAATGCAGCTTTTTTTTCAGGACCGGGTTTCAATACATAGTGACACCAATTAAAACTCGTTTCCCAAGATTAAAATATTAAGTGGCATTAACATAGTGCATTTTTTCTTTCCGCAATGGATTAGTTCCGCAAAGTCAAGCCTGAAGTAACGATTTTATCCGAGAAATATCTGTTTAGGCGCTAATTATAAGCGCTGATTAATTAATCAAAAATTACATGTTAGTATTCATTCAAGAGATCAAGCACTTAGTATAAACACTATCATACATATAGTATGCGATGATAGAGGAAGACAACCTAACCGGAAAAACAATGGATGGATGAAGTTACGGAATCCAAAGATACGGAAAAAATTAAGAAAGAATTGCTTATTTAAAAATAGTCGTCTAACATGGCATAAAATTTACCAGAGGCGTGGCTGGCTCACTTCTATTAGACACATGGGATGAAATGTAGGCTTGGAAGTGAATACTAAATTTCAGATGGAATTTTAAAAAGAAAAACGGGGAAATGGGTAAAACATATTTGACGATTTCTTTAAGGCAATCTACCGATTAAGGTAGGTTTTGGATGGACACAAATACCAAATAACTATATCCTAACCAAAGACAATACAGCATCCTAATGTACAAGTCCCTGTCAAACTCTGTGTACTTTCTTCTTCCCTTCATCCCGTCCAACATCGATATCCGGTTCCTGCCCTTTCCTGGTGTGCCTAACATTCTCCCCTCTATTACAGTCTTCAACATCCCACTGCCGGTCAATACCCCCTTCATCCACTTTTCCTACCTCCATAGGATTTCTCCCAACAAACCCCTCTCTTCGCCCACCATACCAAGTACTTCCTCATATGTTTTCTTCTCTGTCCATTTCACCTTCTCCATTCTTCTCCACACCCATATTTCAAATACCCCCAATCTATCTCCTGCCTCTAAAAGCCTCTAAGTCTATCCTCCTGCTTCAGTGACCATATTTCCGCGCCGTAAATAACTAAGCCCCATATCGAAGTTTTCAGGAACCTTTTTTTAACATCCTTACTCAACGTCCATATCATCAACTCCCTCCTACTTGTAAAAGCCTCTTTTCCAAGTGCAAATCTTCTCCTTACGTCCCTACTACTTTGACCATTTTGGTCCAAAGCACTTCCGAGATACGTTGATTTTTCCACCTGCTATAGTATTTTCTCTCCTATTTTAATGTTACGTTTAGCCTTTGTCTATCTGGGAAATCGCATAACATTTTTTTTATTAATATTGATTCACATTCCATATCTATCGCACTGAGTTTCCAAGTCACTCAGCAATGCTTGCAACCCCTTGGCTGACTGAAAAATTAGATTTTAGTCATCAGCAAACCAAATTGATTTTACTAATTCCCCGCCCACTTTCATTCCTACCTCCAGTTCTTCCCATGCCGCTTTAATCATTTCCTCCACACATATGTTGTTAAGCACCGGTGATAATGGAGAGCCCTGCCTTATACACCTCTTCCTAACCCTGCCCATCCGGACTCTCCGTTCCCCACTGGCACCTGAGCAGTCTGATTGCACTATAGGAGAGGAACATAGGAGCATATAATATGTGCACTATAAAATAAAAGCATGACATTAAGATAAAATATGAGTTAAAAGTTCAACACTATCAAGGTAATAAATTAATAAAAACCACGATGCTATAAATAAAGAATGAATAGTAAGCATTATTGTCCATTAGGCCTTAGATTATGCTAAAAAAAATTGTAAATCACGCAGAAGGAAATGAGTAAAAGCTGGGGTTTACATGAGCTTGTGTTCCAAGGGGTCGAAGTTTGGTGTGTCCTCTAGTAGCGTGCCACCAACCGGCCATTCCTTGTCGTTATTTTTTTCACATAAATGCGATTGCGTATCTCTTTGATGAAGATGGGGAGGGTTGGGAGGAAGCCTTATTTTCACGGGAAGAGATGGAATGGGGAGAGAGGTAGGGAACACGAGAGAATTTTTTGTATTCGGACATAAGGGAGAATTTTCGAGAAGGGTGAGAAATTGGTTGGCTGGTGGGGAGCGGTTGGTAGCAGGGTGGCTTTAGGAAGATCGTCCAAGGAAGAGGGAGAGAGTGTTAGTTTGATAAGAACTTCACGATAAGAGGCCTCCCCCCTCTTCCCTTTGTTTTTTTTATTAGTTCTCCGAGAAAGGGATTGAGTGGATATGTTTCAGAAAGAAAGGTTCGATGGAACTCTGTTTTGAAGCTAAGTTTGCTATTGGAAAAATTTCATTTTTCTCTTGTACCTCCGGTTCGGTTACTCTTTATCGTTTACCTGGAACTAGTTGTCGTAATTTCATAGTAGATCATTTATAGCATGAAGAATTTGAGCCAATCATTTCGACAATCTTATGGTTTAAAAAAAGTATACGAGATATTCTAGGAAAAGAGCTGTGTCAATTTGAAAGCAATAATAAAAACTGATATCGAGGTTACCGCCTAAGTTATCTGATCCAACCTCGGAGATTCAAAGAAATATTCTTGAAAAGGTTTGTATTTCAACTTTCATTCAGAGCATATCTAATCGGTAAATACGAATTGAATGGTGAATAATGTGATGATTAATAACATAATTGGTGAATTAATTTTTTCTTTAGTAAGAAGAAATCTCAATCTTTGCTATTATTGTAATTAAAAGCGAAGCAAAGCCATGTGCCGCTCTTTAATCCATATTTTGCATTTTAATAGCATTTGAGCTGTAGTAAATTGACATTTTCTGAAGGATCCCGTAGTTATCCGAGCAAATGCATTAAAGAAGAAATGAAACCACCAAGATGAAATGTGAAAATGAAAGTGAAGTACAATTTATTTCAATGTTGCTCACAAGGGACTTTTTTTCTGCATCTAAGGTTCTTGAAATCGTTTTCCCTTTGAAGGCAGCTATTTAATGCAAAAAATGTATTTCTAATAGACTATCCCTTTATCCTTATGACCTATGTTAGCGCTACGTCTTATCTATATAAACAGGATAAAGTGTAGTTGAAGTAAAAATAAAAATTGTTAATATTACAGTACCTTATATCAGAAAGTAACTAGGTTTTTGAATATAACTATTAGCATTATTCCCAGTACGATGAACCAGTAATTTTACAACACACTAAGTGGTTATAAGAGACTGTTTTAGCCGTTACTCTGTGGAATTTTTCCATCGCATAGAACGAAAGAAAATGTGTTTTCTTTCTTTCTATACACTAAGTGGTTATCATAAAGTATCTACACCAAATTGGGTAGATTAGTTACAAATGTATTCTGTTTCTTTTCAAGGATCAGATTACTCTCTTTTTCACTGTATTTTAGAAAGTGAGTGTAAGAAAAATGGAGTTAACTTTCATGTTTTCCTACAATGAGAATTCATGTCTCCGGCTATAACATCTGGAGATTTAGGTTCATGTAAAACCTGCCATAAACGATTGAAAATCAGTAATAATAAGGAAAAATAACATGGATACGTGTCGGGACAGAACAACACAAATCAATGCCACTATTTCTGTGAGGAATTTGTTGTTTGGTCTTTCCCCTGTCATATTTTTTAAAATATGAATTTTTGGCATTTTATGAATATTACTGAGAAATATATATCTTTTTACTTCACGTACAGTATGAGTCTGAGATTCCAACTGAAAAAAATATTGCCTCAAATAAAGACCCTCCGCGGCGAACATCAAGGTAAAGGTTTATTATGCAAGTAATTTTCTCCTACCAATACCAGTTTCATAAATGTACTTAAAAAATAAAAAAATGTAGTAAAAAATTTAAAATTAATAGAAAAAGTAAAACGAGGAAGTTTTGAATAAGTATTCTAATTTACTTGAAGGCCATGTTCACATTATATATTGTCAGAACTTAGTGATTAAATGTGCTACCGGGACCATCAAAATCTTTGATTTTGAGTCTTGATCCAAATAATACCCGGAAAATACTGCTCTGAATATAAAATGAAAACATAATCCAGTTATATTTGTTGCATCTACACATTCATCTATTAAAATAAAACCATGAACAAACATTTTAAATGCAAATGTCATTTTAGGATAATCATAATGGAATTTCAAATCATTATGTCCTGAGTAGACCAAAAGATAACGCAAACGATATCCGTATGCTACCTAACGGACTCCTCCTCTGACCTAATATAATATTTGTTTCTTCCATTTGATAGTAGTTAAACTGAATTTCGTTTCAATAAAAGCGCACAACAGTTAAAAATAGAAGAGCGTAATAGATTGAGTGGAATATAACAGCAAAACAACACTTCCTCTAGAAAAAAAAAATGCATTACCCAGTAATTAGGTTAGCCTCGCCATATAGAACTCACTAATCTAAATGCCACGTGATTAACGCTGGGTGAGTTCAATTTCGTCTCCCATCATTACTCTACTTCCATTTATTCCATCCATCCACTCGCTCCTTCCGTTTCGGCCATCGTGGGCGGACGGGTTAGGGGTATGAGGTGGGCATGAGGGGACCCTGAAAAGGGGAGAAGCGTTTGGTAAAAGTTTGAAAACTTTCGCTGTTTCGAACTTCCAAGTGATGGTCGTGGCGTCTGTGGGACGAGCAACGAAGGTGTGGGAAGCTGTCGGTTAAGGGAAGGAGTGAGGAGAGGGCGGGAGGGAGGGAGCAGACCGCAACAGTGAGCTTCAATCGAAAGAGCGGCTCCAAATCCTCCCGGTAGCCCTCTCTTTAGCCTCTGTCTCTCCTCCTTTCTCTCCACATCCCTCTTCTCTTCCCCCACTGCACTTTCTCCCGAGCAGCCCCGACTGTCCCCCATCTCCACGATTCCCACCCTTCTAAACCACTTCATTCCCCTCATCCCATTGCACCTCTTCCTACACCCTCCTCTTATCCCTCGGCCTCCTCTCACCTCCCTCTCGATCGCCTCCTCTAACTTCCCCAAACCGAATTTTTTTCCTCTTTACACGCCTTGAGTTTTTTTTTTTCACGAATCCCCCGATCCTCTCGGTTCTTAATGCTACCCCCTCCCCCTCTTTCTCTCCACCGCTACCCCTTCCGCTATTTGCCTCCCCCACCTCTCTTGTCTCCTTTACTTGGTTCCCAGGCCTTTAATTGGTAACCGTAGTTTAATTTCAACCTTTACCTCTTTCTAACCGTCTCTCGGTTGTGACTCAATATTATAATATGTAATAACATACATTATATAAATTTGTCAAGCCTTTCTTTTTCGTGTCTCGTCTACTTCATTTCGTTTTGGAGTCGTCTGTCACGTCGTAGGTTTTTCCCCTCGTGCTCTTTATTTCCTCTTCGCACGCGGTCGAAACGACCGTCGGATCGTGCCTAATTTTTGGCGGGTAACATTCCTTTTTCTCTATGTACGTTTTTTTATATTTATTTTGTAATACATGCCGTTGGCCATTCACCGCGGTTGCTTCGAGGTGGGTATTTTTCCAGTCATTGTTACTTGGAAACTTATCGCGGATAATAAATCTCCGTCCTACTTTTTTACGACCGCTGTGGTTTATTTTTTTTTTACTTATTCCTTTTACGTAAAATCATATTCTGCGAGTCGGGGGGAGGGGGAGGGCGGAGGTCTGGGCCATTTGCTTCCGTGTTGGTTGAAAATGTGGGCGAGGATGATTGCCCTTTTGACTTTTACGGGCAATGCGCACCTTAGATGATCTGACTTAACGGCTCTCGTTTCGTACACACCTACTTGATTATCGATTTGCAAAACTATGAACTAATAAGCTTACGCTACGGTTTTCTCTCCCTCAACTGTTTCTACACTCAAATATACACATTTATATTTTTTCATAAATATATCGGATCTGTGTTTGTCAAAGGAAAATCGCGTTTTCATTGAGTGTTTTTTGAAAACTTACGAAATAGCTGAGCATTTTTACTTCATTGAACAGAAAGCGAAACGGAATATTTTGGATATATTTTTGAGACGCCATTTAGTATTCCTGTCATGGCAAATTTCAGACTGTCCTCAGTTTTATACCTGTAGTTCATGTTCTCGGTTTAGATGAAGTTTGTCTTTTTGAATATTTATCATTTTCACAAAAATTTGTATATACAACCACAAATATTTGATTTATTCACTGATCCATTATTTCCCAAATTTTCCCGCAATCTTTTAATATTGGGGATCGGAACGGTGCGGAGGCAAACGTACAGGTCTTACACTGTGAGGACCCGGGTTCGAATTCCAGAGGCGGCAGATATTTGAGCACTTGAGAAGCTTTATGGAGAGAGTACTTTGGGTGAGTACGACGTCCGTCGGATGGGACGTTAAGTTGCGAACCCCTTGGCGCCTTTCTATATGAGTAGGCTAACGCGGACGCCGAGTTTCTCTCCACCCTTCATGCTTTTTCATCCAACCCTAATGGCGCAAAATGACTTTAGCTGTCGGTCGCCTCCCCTAAATACTACTTCTACTACTTTTCATATTTTTCAAAGCCTGCAATAATGCGAAACAAGCGGGTTAAATCACGAAGTATTTGCCCCCGTGAGTTCTATCACACTCTCTGCAGTATGATATTTGTTTTGCTATGACGCACCTATTAAACACTGGTCCAGTTGTTTAATTATTCTGGTTGCAATAAGCAACTCAAAACATATAAATGGTACATGTGAAAGGCTTCTGAGGAATTCTTAATTTGATTATAGACAAATATTGCACTCGTGAGAAGTAGATGATAATTTAGGGAAAATAAAGTATTAGCGCAGCGTTTATAGATTTCAAAAAGCAGTACACCTGTTAAAACAAACAGTAAACAAAATCCTAACCGCAGATGAAATCAATCTCTTGGATATTATCTTGATGTGGATGATGACTTAGGAAAAAACCTGTTAGAAATAGAGTCGTGCTTGTTGAAAAAAATATACAGATATCCCTATAACGCCATCTGTCCTTACCAAATCTAATCAAGCAGGAAGTTGTCGTGGAATGTTTGGGTGGTGGTTTATCCAGGACTAATTTCGGAAACCAGAAATCCAAGAACAGATAGAGAACTCACTCGATCCGGAAAAACCAACCTCCAATGTCGAACGACTGCCAAATTTTGGATACCCAACCCACATGCAAACGTAGGGAAATTCAAGTTGTCATCCAATCACCGATTAAGTAAATGATATTTTGATCGTGATGCGTATAAAAACATGGGCTTCAGTTATCAAATATCATAAAGAAAGAGTAAGGCCATAATAGTAGAAGGGAAAATGGTGAATGGGTGAGGTGTAAGAAGAAAGAGAAGAGGAATATTTGGACAGCATGAAGGCAAGTAAAATGTTCATAGAACTGGAGGAAAAATATAAGTTAAACAAAAAGGAAACATTAAACATAGTACATAATTGCTATTGAGATAGCATCCGACTGAAAATACTGCTGCAATATCACATGTACCGGCTAAGAACTTGTACAAATAACTGAATACCTATGAATACTTATGTTAATGGATTCATATCTTTAAATATGTGCTGCCAGCAAGTTATCTGTCTTTTCGACCGTGAGACAGGATCGGGAAAAGTAATATTTGGGAAGATAGGGTCACAGGAAGCGTCAAATTCTTTTGCATTATATGCGCAAAAAACATAAACATTATTTGTTATCATGCTACTAAGCATGGAAAAAACGATGGCCACTTCTGAGTTTCTTAAAATGTGAAGAATTACTGGGTAAGAGGAGGAGAGTGACACAAATACTGTTTGTGGTGCCTCAAAATTGTTACGCATTAAATTAATGAGCAACTTCTTAATCATTCAAACATGATCGACGTGAGAAGAGGATGGGCAAAGTGGAATGTAGGGACAGGATAACAAAACAATAAGCAATATGCAATGTGGAGAAGGAGAACTAATGGGAAAGTAGACGGAGATCATTTTGATTGAAGTTGGAATGTTGAAGACGGCGTCAGAGGGGTTGATGTTAGCCAAGCGAGGTAGATGGAGTAAGAAAATAGGAATTCTGTACGGGATGACGGGAGGCAGTAGCCGGAGCATGCAAAATTGAAGGATTTGCTATAGTCCTGGGTGTCAGGTTGTGCAGTGTAGATAAATTTTAAAAGGGCATTCTTTTTCCATCCAATAGAAACCTTAAATGGGAGACTACCATTATTAATAATTAATGTAATTATCATATCAAAAGTATAATCATTAATGTAGATATCCTATTTCGTATCAATAATTAATTGTTCTTATGTGCTGCCAATTAAATGATAGGACATTTCTGATAGAAATAAATTAATAAAATTGATAATATTTAGCTGATGAACTAAATTTATTAACAAGGGGATAACAAAATTAAATCGAATGTTACATTTTTTAATGAAAATTTCAAAATTCTTAGGTCCATGACTTTAAAAAATTTTCAAGGTTCCATATGATAAACAAAGATCGAAGCGGGAAAGGGGCATTTGGGGAAGGAGTGGATTAGGATTAACTAAAACTTCTTGCGACCTGATTTAAATGGACTACACAAGCGGTACGCATTCGTTCCAGCTCCACCTCGACCAATCCATCCGCTCAAACCCTCAGGCCTTCCTACCTCCTACCCTTTCTCTCTCTCCGCCCTTATATTTCTCCTCCTTTCTAGTCTACTGTCTCTCTCTCTCTGGAGTGTCCCTCCTCCCCCCTAACTCCACCGTTCCCCCGATCTCACCCCCCGTCTCGGGCGAACGGAGCAAGCCCGCCCCACCCCTCTCCTCCGCACCAATTTCCCCTGCGCTCATTTCTCTTTCTCACGCCCTCCCCCATGCACACAAGTTCCTCCTCCTACCCCCCAAAACACTCTCGCCGCCACCTCCACCATCTACTTATACCCACGCGCCGCATGTTCCCATCGCACTTCCCCACGTCTCTTCGCGCGCCGCTCCCCACAGACTCGGCGGGCGGGCGGCCCCGAGGGGGGCGGCGAATGGTTGCAATGCCACTCCAACCCCGCGGTGAACACTAATTTTGCCGTTTTAAAGATCCTTTCCCCCTGCCTCCTCAGGGTTGACTCCGGGGCGGCAGCGAGAAGCTCGCTTCCGTCGAACCGTCAGGGTCGGGTGAAAGCGACGCCAGGGGGAAAGGCGGCCTTAAAGGACTTCCCGAGTGAGAGAGAACAACACTTAACGTCTTAACCCTTTGAGAATTAATCCGTAAAAATACAGCAAAAGTGAAAATACAATCGCTAAGGTCTGACTCGACGAAATATTACGTGAACTAACGTGGGTTACATACGTATTAGTAACTTATGTTACTCACACACACACGAGTATATTCAAACACGAAAACCCGCCATATGCACATACACACGAACATATATAATAATATATATATATATATATATATATATATATATATATATATATATATATATATATATATATATATATGTGTGTGTGTGTGTGAATATATATATATATATTTATACATATGAGATAGATACGGAGAATAGGTAATGTAATTGTTTCACTTACTTTTATGAAAATGAAACACAGAAAACAAAGTGATGAAATACAAATCTTGAAATTCTCACTACCTGTTTCTCCGCTGGGCATAATATTTGTGAACTAGAGCGGAATGGATGTCATTCATATGGAATACAAATGAATGCCATCCTCTTAATTTCTGACTGAGCATATTTAGAAGTAAACATTACTTCGGAGGAATTACAAATAAATCCCATGCAAGCATTAATAATAAAAGTGTGACTCTGCAAAAACTTTAACTCAAACTGGCTTCGTACTATATTGTATCACACTGATTTTATTTCGCTCATAATCAACAACCTATACAATTCTGAGATCGGTAAATGATTATCATAAAAGTAATTGCAGTGGCGTGTCATTGCATTTTAGGTAAATTCAACTTGATACCTCATTAATACATGAAGGTTTAAGCATCTGAGCAGTCGCCTCGATAAAATTCTCGTGGATTCGATGACGTGATTTTTTTATCCACTTTTCATTTTTTGTCGAACTCTGTGGAATTTTGTTCTTTTTATTCCTTGAAACAGGGAAATCATTTCAAGAGCAAAAGTGCTCCCTTTCGAAAGTTTCTATATGGTCTCAAATCAGTGACAGAATGCTTTCGACCTTTTTGTTGGACTTGTGTGAACATGAAAAAACTCGTTCGTTGTAAAACTTTAGTTCAGATTTGCAGTGACTCAGGCACTCATTTACTTCTGAATTATGCTCTCTAATATTATCACCATACTATTGCAGTGTTGTTAAGATTAGTTCAGAACGTAACCTGAGTACCTCTAATTATTGGAAGAAAACTTGGAGAGAGAAGGCAAAAACTTAGTTTGATTTTTTGATAAGCTAAATTGTTAATATTCTGGAGGAAAAGGCAAAGTAGTATCTCTATCACTACCCTTTCGATACGTTTTATTAACAGGAAGAATAATTCAAAAAATAAATTCGAAAGAGGAAAATGCATGCAAAGCATACGGTTTCATTGGAGATGAATCATTCGGAGGATTTTCCTGGTACAATAAAGTGAAGTTGAATGACTCTGATTTACAGATCAAATTATGACGCCAAATATAATTAGCATAGCGTTAGCTCTAAAATAGATGATGCGGTTTCTTTGAATAATGTCTTCAGACTCCTGAAACTTCGTAACGAAGAATTTCAGTGTATTGAAATGTGTAAAAAGAAAATAAAACTTAAAAGTCCATAACCTGTTTTGTAACTAAGTTTGAATATTAATATCTCGGATCTGGGCCTATATCTGCTTTAAATAAACCAATCGATTGTATCAATAGAATGAATTCATCATATATGAGGTGAAAATTGATATTTATTGAAGTATTCAAATACTAATTTTGAAACATTTTTCCTTAAGTTGTCTACAGGAGGAAAACGTCCAATAAAATACAGCCATAATTGCTTTTATATTTTTATGTATCTTTTTTTTAGATATAGTGGCATATAGCCCAAGTGACTGCCCTGATATTCCCTTAATAGGGGAATTCGCGGAGTGTACGTAGCTCGACTTGTTTTGCAAAATTATTGACGATTAGTTTCTTCGAATGAGTATGTTGCTCTGAAATCCCTGAGCCATTGGTTCAAGTAAGCGAGAAAACAAGATCGTACCTATGCATGAATTTAAAGCAAAAAATACAGACCCTCTCAAGGGTCCCCCTTCGTATAAAGTCTCGAATGTATTTGACTCTCATTACGCATCCACGACCTTGAATGGATTTCACCGTAATATCCAGAAGGGAAAGAGAGAGAGAGAGAGGGGGGGAGGGATTGTATTTTTTTTGCATTCATTTTATCCTCATCTTCCCCCGAAAATAAACGTTTAGGACTTCACTCGTTACTCGCATTTCTCTCGTCTCGACAAGTTTCTCCCCGCTGCCACCCTGCCCCCCTCCCCCGTCCCAACCTCCTTTCCCCCAACCCATTCGGTTCGCCTATGCGGAAACGCGAACTCGCCTGCCGGTGTTGCCCTCCCCCTCTTAGTCTCGGCGTCCCCATTGCGTGCCGGCAATCTACATCTCTCCAAAACGAAACGATATCCCTCATTTTTCTCTCGTTTTTTCTTCAAGTTTCTCCCTCTCTCCTCCCAAGCCCTCTCTCCCCCACCGCCACCCCTTGGGCTTCTCCCACGGCCAAACGAGGCGGGAATGACGTGAGAGAGATGACCCGGGGCAAATCGCGGGCGGCAACGAAAGATGTCTTATTTTTTCACTCTCTCCTTAATTGTTTTTGTTGGATTACTCGTGAGGACATGGACCTCTTGGGAGCTAATGCCGTATCTTTTTATCCGATTATTGCGCGCACCCATGTTTTTGTCTTGAAATCGGTTCGATCACAAGTCATACTTATTGTCCAGCCGAATTTTTTTCACGTATCAAATTAATTTTTTGTCAAGATCTTGGGAAATTTGATTTATTTTTACTTTTTTGTCAATTTTTAGGGCCTGTCTGGAGGAGAGATTGTACAAAAATTCAAAATTAGATCGCAATTCGTTTAATTAGGACCGAGAAAAAGTAATTACATTTAAATTCCATGGGAAAGCACCTTCAAAATTAAATAGAAAACTGTATCCATATTATTTATTAGTTATTATTAAACATTTTATGTTCTATACAAGAAATTCAAAAGTTACATTAATGGTAAAATTGTATTATCTGGGCAATAATTCATTTGTATGATGGTAAAATTGTATTATCTTGAGTACTAATCGAGTACTAAGAATAACTAATGATTAGGAAAGGAATTACATCAGCAGAAATTATGCGATATCAGATAAAGTACGGGGGTGATCCGAAATATTCTCGGCCTAGTGATGAAAATGACAATTTTTATTTTTAATTTGTACTTCAAATCTTTATTGCTAAATAATTACTTTTTACTCCCCGAGCACCTAATTTTTCTCTTTACATGACTGTCCCTACCGGAAATGAAATCTGTCGCAGTGAAACCTAAGGGAAAGTTATTAAATAATGAAAAAAGCACACTCTATTTTTTCTTAAATTAATTAATAATAATCGTATGTGAACGCAGGATTGCCCAGTAGGTACTTTGTTGAATAACGTTTGGAAGTTGAATGACTGAAATAATTATCCTCCTCACCACGGTTTGACATTACATTTTTTGCAATACGTACAAAGATTCGAACTCTAGACCCTCTGGTTAAATAGCTAGAGAGTAAGTAATCCACCAAAGTAAAAGACACCGGTATTTTGCCTCATTGACGAAATATTACTAGATGAATGGTGAACCAACAAGAAAAATAGGGTTTTCGCAACATCCTCTTTTAAACATAGTTTAACTGGTTTAATTAAATAATTGGTTTTAAATGAATCCCAAAACTCAAGTACATCATTAACATACATTGAGTATAAATAAAAGTCTGTGACCATGGGAAGCAAATGAGTGGTGATAATCATGACTGAGCGAGTGGTTAACATCCGCTAACTGCAACAGCCGGGTTTCAATTAGAACCGCAGCCATAAAGGTGATGAAATCGTTAAAAATTCAAGCTCAAAAAGATTTTTAAAAAAGTGCACTCAAAAATTGATGAAAAGAAGAATGAAGTTTCATCGTTGCATTGTATTTATCTCTGCGTCATGCTTGCAGCTGATCTCCTACGTATTTCAATGAGCCCTACATGTATTTTCTCATGCTTTTTCATTGAAGAAAAAAGATTACGGAGCCTCAAGCCCGAGTCACTTTAAGAGCTTTCTCGTTGGCTTTTACACTCAAACTACCTTCATGCCTATTTGTTGCTTACCACATCATTAGGATATATATTATTATTTTTTATTTTTATGAATCAGTGATGTGGAGGAGTGCAGAGCGTTCGCGATAACGGGGTCAATTACAACACTCGTATTGGGAAATAAGTGCTGGAGAGGACGGAAGTGTTATGGATAGCATAATAAGTGTAAATGTGTTCGTTACCTCGGGTGGGAGGAGGGAAAATAGCACAGTTACCACTCCCCCGTCCCTTTACTCCGAGATGGATCAGATCCACATGCGCAGTAGATTATCGAGTTTTAATCAGGTTATTCCGAAATCCTTGCAGCCTCATAGATATAAGAGGGTAAGTTTATAAACAAATTGGATAGAGACAATAAAAATTCAAGAAACTTCCTGCAAAATATTTCAATTTTCTAAATATTCACCCTGTGTATTCAGATTGTTATCCCATCTGTTTACAAGTCCTCGACAACCGTGCAGCAAACTAGTCTTCTGCTTGCTGTGACAACCAACGAGTAACCTATTGGACTACGGCATCATAATTTTCAAAATGTTGTCAAACCAAATGATTTGCTATGGGCACGAAAAGATGAAAATCACTGGCAGCTAAGTCGGAACTGTACGTTGGTTGCTCCAAGCGTTCCCAATGAAATGTTTGTAACAGCTCCTACGCTTATCTTGCGACTTTTTGCGACCTATTTATTGCCTTACCACCGTTTTAAATAGTAAAAATGATGCGGTTACGAGAGAATATAAAACCTTGAGGGTCCATAAGTTCGCGTGTGGCACGTAATTTTTTTCAATCGAACGAATTATTTCTCCATTCGCAAGAGTTTTGCAAGCAAGTCGGAGCGATGACTTGAATTGCAAGAATAATATTTGAGTGAAACTTCATTTTCCTTGTGTCTTGGTCGTCAATTGTACAATAGGTAAAATCGAACCATTGAATCTACATATACTTGTTTTCTCGTGGTTTGTGACATATATAATTTCTCCTTTTCGTCGTCAAAATACAACGGTTGATGCACTTTCAATAATAAGTATAAATTTAGTTTTAACAGAAGCTAATCCTTCGTGGTCACAAAGGGTGTCTATTACAGATTTTGTGGCTGTTGTCTGTCACTTCGTTTTCTACCGTACCACTTAGAACTTTGAAACATTAGATGACACCAGAAAACTGAGAGGAAATAAAATTGCGTGACATTCGTTAGAAAACGGAATTTTTAACATAAAAATGCGGGAAAATTGAGCTGGCTTCCTATCTTGACGTGACTCAGGCATTCGCAAACGTCATATTAAATTGATTGCTTTCTCAAACGTCGCAGTTGGATTAAATTCTGGAAATCCACGATAAAATTTTCTTTCTCAAGACGTCATCTACGACTATTTTACCCTCTTATTTTATTTCTAGAACATATTTTTGAACCTTGAAGAATGGTAAAATAAAGTTTGAGCAGTGCCGATAATGTAATTTTGATGTTTTTATATGTTCACAGTTAAAATGACCACTTTGAAAAAATACGCATGAAAGGGTAAACCTTTCACTTACGGTCCCGCTATCTAATGAATTGTCTTTGTCACACAGTGTAGTCGCAATATTTTGCTTAAATGTCTCACAAATTGCAGTAAATAAATTGCAGTTCGGATAAGAGCGTAAAAACTATTAATTTTGGATAAAATATGTGAAACTTTCTCCAAATGAATTATTTCTCAACTAATGCGGCATTCAAGGTCTACAGCTCATTCTAAAAAAACTGGTTCTTCACTTGCCATATGAGATCATGAATACCGCTGCTATGCCTATTCAAATAAAACTGTAATCAATCAAAGGTTGGTATTGGATCCAAGCCATGGCGAAATATTTAAAATTTTTGCACTAGGAATCGGTACCTAGGATTATTTCTTAACTATAGATACCGAGCTACCGGTGACAAGTTTTCTTGTCCTAGGTGCCGATCCTTAGAGCCTTATATAATATAGTTAAGTACATAGTACGGATGTGTACCATGGCTGGTCCTTAAGTAACGAGAAATATCTTTTTTTTGGAGTTCTTACTCCAGATACCAGTATCTAGGAATGTTGCCCTTCGTACTAGTGTCAGGGTTTCAGTGCTTAATTTTATTGCGGTATTGGCTCATGAAACCTGCAATTAGTCCGTTTCAAGCCGAAGCACAATTAGTGCCTATCCACAAGGAAAGAGACCAAGCGTTCAGTTCCACTAAGATGTAAGAGAAGAATGTATCCACTTACAGGAAACTTCGAGCGATGGACGCCTCTTCACTGTCACCTGATGGCTCTGCGGCAGGGGAGAGGTATGCCGCAGGGCACGCCCGTGGGCGGCAGCGTTCTGGGACTCTGCAGCAGCAAGCGAAAGGGCGGGCAGGTGAGGTTCTCCCCGGATCAGACCACGGCCCTGGAGAGGAGGTTCGGGGGACATAAGTATTTGAGCCCGGAGGAAAGGAGGATACTCGCGCAGGACCTCAAGCTCACGGACAGGCAGGTGAGAGAGAGTGTCCCGGACTGTGGACGACGACAAATATTCCACGTCTACATTTATACATAAAGCCCTGCATTCCGCCACAAGGGAGAGCTGAGGTGGGTTCTAGACCATGAGAAAATGAGGTCATAGGCGATTTGTAGCATTAGGTAGCATTTAATTTTCGGGAATTTCGAATTACCGTTCGGGGTAATTTGTAATGTGGAAGGGAAAAAGAATTTCTTTCGTTCTTTACGCGAGACAGTTATCCTTCGCGCTGTGTTCTCGCTTACCAATTTATTACTCGGCAAGAATTATTCCCTTTTGTGCTAGCGTTAAATGAATACGATTTGTACTTTAAGGAAAATCGTATGCATTTAACGCTAGTCAAATCGTATGCGTTGAGAGTAGGTTAGTTTGTGGATATAACCTTCACGTGGCCAGTGACTCCCAATCCAGAATTTCCAACAATAGTGTGACGAATTTTGTTCAGTCATAATGAATAAAACAAACGACAGACTTCCTCAGTGTTGTTTGATTAAGGAATCAGACTTTTCTGTTAAAGCTACTCTCCATTTATGACCAGTTTGGGGTAATAGTCATAAAAAATGTTTCTTTGATTTATCTCGATAATGGTTTAACACTGTCACTAGCGAAAATAACTTTGCGTTAATTAAGTCATATATATATATATATATATATATATATATATATGTATATATATATACACACACACATAGTTTGTATATGTACATATAAATATATACATATACAAACTTATATGTATACGACGTCCGACTAGAAGGTGCAATACTTTTAATAAAATAGCCTATCTAGAACAATTAAGTATTAAAGCCCTTCGAAGTACTCCCCTTAGGACCCTACGCACTTATCCCAGCGTCTTCCACTTTTCAAAACAATCGGCAAAGTATTTTTCAAAATAGGTCTCAGCTACCTCGTTGAATTCTCTTTTATCTGGTCAACGTCAAGACTTTTGTGCTGCAGTTGTAGGGGACTTGCTTGAAGCCGCAAACGATGACCCAGGTTCTTTAAAAAAGGACCAACTTAGAAACGAGTCATCCGGTACGACCCTGAAAAAAAGCCCAGTCTTCCCAATGGTCGAAAGTAAGTGGGACTGTCTATAGGTACTTCATATGTATAAGGTGATTATTTATGCGAAGAAAAATCAACTTCATTCAAGTTAAATTGTTATATTATTCTTCGTTGAGTTTAAATCTTTACAATAGCACAGATACATATTTTTTCATAGATTCTTATCTTTAGAGGCTGAAGCACCATCTTCCTTATATTGTTTTTATTAAATTGAGGGAAAATGGAAATGTATTAATGCTTTAATAAAAATGTTTCTCAGAACAACCAGTCATCACAAGCGCATAGTCCAAATTATATTCTACCGGACCATAACCATTGCTTACAATTATCAAACAGGTTCAGCATATTTTTACATTAATAACTTTCTTACTCCTAAATCCACATATTTTAAGGCAGAACATCTAGTAGATGAAGGTTGAAGAACTTTTCTATTAAATAATGGCGGTATATTATCTTATATATGATTAGCCATTTGATACGTTTTTTTTTTAATTTTCATGCCGCAAAAGAATTTAATGCAAATCTTTGAGCCGCGTGGGTTCAAGTTACTTCATTGATGTGAAATTTGTATGAGGTTCCAAAAAAATAGACTTATCTGACTGTGAAGACCTGATTGAATTTATTTACGAGCTTCATGGTCATTGGAGGAACCATTGCTAGGTGTGGCGCTCATAATTGTTGTCCGGTAAATGGGGGGATTTTTACGCAAACGAATGCAGGCATATGCGTGGGGAACGTAAAATAGGCGCGGCTGTAATTCTCCTTGAGCGGGCGGAGAATGAAACATTGGAGCAGGCTGCCATTTGTAATGCGTGTCCTTGTCTCCACAACATTTTTGCCCTGGAACTGTGCATTTTGGTCCCCCATCCATTCGTTTTATTCAAGTCCAAGGTTTGCATGTCAAGTACTCGTTTTTCAAAATGATACGATTAGGACAAGACAGAGAATAAAAAAGGGTAAAGGGGGATGAATTTGAAGCACAATACACGTTATGAAAGGAGAAAAAAAATACTCGAAATTCTCTCGGATTCGATGGAGGTTTCTCGGGAGCACACGTTATTTTTCTTCTCGAGAATATGCTTTAAGTCGGGCATTGTTGCATCGGTATTTTTACGAAAGCACTCGAACTAAACTCAAGGTTATGAGTAATTTCTTACCACACAAAACATGGAAGTGGCGCTAAAAAATATTGAATGAACATGAAATTTGTCTCTGTATTAAGGAAATACTTTTAGCGTAATAACAATCACATTTTTTATCAGAAAATTTTCAAACTCAAAAATGTAGACAGAAATAATTTCTTCTATACAATGGATTGCGCCTTGGGAAAGTATTTTAAGGACTTCAATACAATTAATTATTAAGAAAGTATGTAGCTTTGCCTATCATGACGTGAATTTAGGAGTGAGCTCTTCATTTAATGCTAAAGAGTATTGAATCGCAGGAGAACAAAAAGTATCTTTAAGGTAAACGATAAAATCGATCGTTGGTCATCAAGCACTCGTTCAACACAATTTATTTGAAAAATTAATATATAGACTCGATTGTTCCCAAACCATTTTTTAAGCCTCTTGCGTATTTTAACTCTTTTGTTTTCCCAAGAATTTGAAGAAAAAAGTTAAAATAACGTTCAGAGATCTTAGAATTTCTTTTTATCATAAAGGGAATCACTTCCGTTCAACCTCAGTGAACAGTCTAACTTTCCGTCGCTGCAATGCATTAGATTGTCCGGATAATAGCTTCGGACTTTGAAAGTTTTTTTGAAAAAAAAAAGAGAATAGTTTCGAAAGCCTTCATTCTCACGGAAAATTTTTAAGGGACTTTACGTGTATGAAACGTCGAGTAAGTTTCTACCCTCTACATCTTGCAGGAACATGTCCATGGAAATATAAAAAATAAAGTTTACATGATTAAAACTTTAATTTATGCTCTGGACTTGGAAAGTTAGATTTTCATTCGGCATTAAATTATGCATGCGTGCTGCATAGGCAATGAGAATGAAGGGCATAAGAGAATTTCGTGCTGAAATAATGCTATAAAAATTTAAAGTTAACTATCTACGACTCGAGAATATTTATAGCCCTTGTCCAATTTTGAAAGCCATTCCAAAGTGTTCTCGAAGAAAAAAATAAGTGACAAGAGTGTTTTATTTTGATGCGGTCAGCTGAGGGGCATCACTATGCATATATTTCACAGTTTATGAACAAATGGGAAAAGTCACATGGGGCCACCGATGTGTATACCAACAAAGATTCATGGAAACACTTTTTCTGCAAAATTTCACGACTTATGTTAGTCTGGGGTCCATGAAGGAGCCAACTGGAACAGGAAGACATTTTAAAGGGAGTGACTTTGCTATTATGCGCGAAACATAAAGAGTCATTGTGATCCGCGAAATATGAGGTGCAAAAAAATTCACCTTGAACTTTGAATCCCTCCACCGCGAAAACCCCTCCATGAGACGAGCTTGAAAATTCTCCCTTGGAATTATTATTAAATTTCTTTGAATATTTTTTCATCGCCGTTGAGGGGAGGGGGTGGTGGTGGCAGTGGGAAGATCAATATCCTTTTTAACTTCTGATGCCGTGACTGAAAGAATAACACTTTGTTGTTTTCTTTTTTCTTTCAAATATAAGAGCATGGAAAAGCTTTCAGGGCTCGGATATGTTTTCAGAGGTAGTACTCAAAAAGCATTCTATTGCTGGATAGCGAGATGAAAAGATCGAATTTTGAGGAATTTTTTATATTTAAAAAAATTAATGGTGGAGCAGCGTACTAGTGTCGCCTCTATTGGAACGTCAGATCAACTATAACTCTATCCAAACCCCACAAATGGGTGGTCTCCGACAATATTCATACTTTGACGTTTTTATTTTGGTTTTCGTTTTAAATCACGAGTCGATGACATGTCCGGAAATTGAGGTATTGAGCCCACATACCATTTAGGGAACGGACGTCGAATGAAGTGACGAAAATGAGCTTCGAAGGATTCGGAACTTTTAAGTTGAATTTGTTTCGTTCTTGGAGTCCGGAATAATTTTACATTGTCCTTCGATCATCTGATCTTGAATACAAGATCGAAACGCTGTCTGGCACTATTAGCTCCAGTTTCGTCCCAAACGTGGATATGGGGATTGTTATGGAGTAACTGACCACGGATAATTGGTGAAAAGTTCTTTTCCGTGTTTCACCACGTTTCCGAGCAAAGTGACAGAGGAGAGGGAGTCGTGAGCCCATTCGAGAATGCATGGGTCTGACTCGACTTCGAGTTAAAATCCTCCCGCATCCACTCAGTCAATGACTTACCGAATTTATATCGATATATGTCCAGTCTACGTTAGAGGTTCATTACATTCCTCATGCAAAGGAAACTAACTGATTTTGGGACTACTATTATTTTTTATAGTCCATTGTCAAGAAATAGGCTTTAGATTGTCTCGAAAAATCACTTATTACCTCCTAAAGGACTTCTAAAACAATTTTAGACGACAGACATACATTTTTCTCGGCGCTATATTTACCTCCAGTTCTCCAGTTGTTACCCCGCCCCTCTAAAAATATCCCGAAAATTTATTATTCTTTCTCCTTGCTGTAAATTATTTTTTCTCTCTGCCTGGATCATATTCTCCATTCTTCTCCGCTAACTTAATTTAATGGACTTCAATATTTACTCATCGGTTTTCTTCCACAACCACAAACTGTTAAAATTTAACTTAGGAAAAACCACGTATTAAATTTACATCATGTACTTGATTGAGGGGAAACAACTTATAATTCGTATTCAATGCTTAATTAGTGAAATGAAATTCATAACGCGACATACGACCACTTTGCTTGACATTGGTTTTTCTTCGTGGGTTTTATTCAGGATGTAATATACTCGTAAGTATTTATTTCGGTGGAAAAAGGGTTATCTATCTCCAATGAGAATCGAAGGAGTAAGTTGGAGCAAAGTCAGGTTTGGAGTTCTTTGGAGTATTGACTCTATTTTATCTATAGTTAAATTACGGGACTAAAAATACAGAACCCTTTCCTTATTTACATAAATATCATATAGATTAACTTAGCTAAATAGCAATAGGATGAACGGACTTTGATGTTGGATTAGTGATTAATTTGTCTGTTTTTCAAATTCTTATCTGGTGCTACTTTCATTAAACATGTAGATCTTTTATAAATATAATGTTAATCCAAATATATGTTATTATAAATAGAAAAATAAAATTACAATAATCTCAATTTTAAATGTTAAAAGATAAACTATATCTATTTATTTGGAAAATATTTTTTTCCAGTAATTCCTGTTTCTTCACTTTCGACTTAATTTCAAGATTAGGTTTAAATAAAAATTTGGTCTAATTCATGACACATTTTAATACTTACTGTGGTTATCAAAAGCTAAGCATTCTACTATAATGATAGCAGCGAAAAATGACAATTAAGCTTCCATTTGATGTAAATTAAACTGTTTACAAAAGATTAAATTTTAAAACTTAAAAAAATTTCAAACTTTCAAAGAAATTACTTCTTATTACAGGTGAAAACATGGTTTCAAAATCGTCGCGCCAAGTGGAGAAGATCAAGTCAGGTAAGTTTCGACAACCGATATTTTCAAGTTAATTTTAAAATCAAAATTTGCAGACTCAATGGTATTATATTTCGCCTATTATTTTCCACATACTTTTTTATATCCTCAAGTGATGTCAACACAAAATAAATGAAAATGATTACTTTACTATGAAAAAAGCTCATTCATTTCAAACACAGCAAAGGAGAATATTGAATTTCTCACTGCTACTCTCCCAAGCGTTAAACGGAGGTTTCTACTGTGCATTTTGACTCGGTTGTTCGTTGCCATTATGAATCCATGCCACAAAGTGAAGCGAAATATCATCAAAGGATGTGCAACGTTTCATAATCAGTGACATAAATGAACTTTGCTCTAGCAAAAGCAACTCTAATGTTGTTGCTTGAACTTTTGCAAGTACAGTCTACGGGTTATTACAAGTGAATTACGTGTTTGAAATGAATGCATAAAGCCACACTCAGTCTTTACAATTTCATGTTTTTTTTTCACTTTTTCAATTGTGTGTTTATTTATAAATGTCATATTTTACATTTTATAGTGTTAATATTAAGGTTTAAAAAGTTTCTAAATTCATGAACATTATATCTGAAGGGAACGTTGGAAATCTGGGTCGGTGGAATTATATAAAGGAATTTTCTCAAATACCGTAACATAAATATATTTTAATCGTAACGCGTTCAAAGTTTAGATTAAGTCACTACCTCGGAGAATATTAATCAATTTCAGTATGATTCAAGAACTGTTAAGAGCTTGAATTAAAATATTGATAGAGCATTTCGAGAAATGATAAAACAAATGCTATCTTTCTTAAATATTTTTCTTGACAAAGAATTTTCGTAAGAGGCTCGGAAAAATATCAAATGAAGAACGTTTATGTGGAAATAATCAGAATTAAATGGGATATTTCCTGTTATTTTTTTAACCATCTAAGCCGTATGTAAGTAGAAATAATTAATAAAAAATTATGAAATTATTATAAAACTATACTTAAATACAAATTATTAAAAAACGATGATATATACTAAAACTGAATTTTCATGTACCTTGAAAAACACGTGTTTCCATGTTTCATCGATTCTGCATGAGCACTCTTTGAGACTCAGACGACTCGTGAACTATATGGATAATGAAGAGTGGGAAAACGCGTCCTGGTACTCCCATGAGCATGAGTACCAATAGCATGTGACGTTATGAACTCGTGGCAGCACAATGGGACTCTTTTAGCGAACGTGACGTGGGTATTTAGTCGGCAAATCTGCATGCAATGATGTGGCCTGTTTTCAATGGTGAATTTTTAGAGGGAGAATTACGGGGATTCCGCAACACTTCATTTATTATGAAATGTAGTAAGCTACCCCAAAGTTTAGTCCTCGCTCTGCATTCATACCCACGCTAACGGAAAAGATAATTTGCCTAACCGTCTTCCACGAGTTTTCTAAGGAATTACCGATTGGTAGAGCTTAATCGTAATAATCGATTATCTGGGAGAGTTTTATTAAAAAGCCACTCGCGCATCCCTAATTCTTGAATCTGTAACATAACGGAACCCTGTTCTGTTTCTCGGTTGTCGTGATTTCTTAAAAAAATATCCTGCTTCCATTTTTTAACATGTCACATGCTATTTTCAAACCCCACCTGACCAATAAACACCTGAGGCCACACATTATTTTTTAGTTTCTTAGCGTTTGCCTAAGTAATTCATATCACTATGAAACCAAGATTTTCTTCTTCGAAACTGATCTGGATTGGCTGTGGTGGATCCAATATTTGACTGTAGTTTTAATCTTTATAGTACTCGGAGAAGTCCTCTAGTGATACTTTAATTGTTTGTACAGTGCATTTACCTCTCATTTTGTTTCTTTGAAGTGTTACTCACATTTTCTTTCACCCTCCATACTATTCATGCTCTAAGGTTTGCAAATATTTTTCTAACATTTCTTGTTTATTTTTCCTATTTTTTAATTTACCTGGTTGCGGTGATTTTCGTACAGTATTCAATTATCGCGATTTCCTTTGTAGAAATTAAAAAACGTTTTATTTTTGATTTTTTAGACAATTCTTTAGCACGTTTGTAAACCAAGACGTCTCGTTTGTGCCATTTACTTTTTTCCTTAAGTCCCAAAGCCTCCTTAGCTGTTTTCAAAATATCTCTGCTCGGAATGTTCATTTCTTCGTTCTCCTTGTCTGTGCTTTGAATGAATTTTTCTGTCAGACACTTTTTGGGCAATATTTTTTAAAATTTTTTAAATACTGATTTCGTTTTATTAAGTGAAACTAGTTTCACCAATATGCCTCGTATGATGAATGATGAATCATGTATATTTAGATTAAATAAAACTCCTAGATAACGATATTATACATAAAACTTCTTAATTATCAAATTTATGTTATTGTAATTACCTTAAACTCTTTGGTATCTTAAATAAGTTGCAGTAAGGTTAATGTTTTATAACACGATTTCACTTAAAACCTAATAATGCTAACATTTTTCCTGAAAGATAAAGCGTTCTATCGATTATAATATTTTAAAATTAAACATGAATACTTTTGTATATTTGACGAAGAATGGAATTCAATTTTTAAAGTAAAAAAAAGTAAATGATGTTTAATATCTAGCCAAATAAAAGTGCAAACATTTTGGTGCCCAAACACTTTTTATTACACTTATGAAGAAGAAATTATTTTAAAAAGCTTTAGTTTCCCATTGAAATGACTTTCCACAATGGTCGAATGAAGTTTTGGCAAACGATGATGTGAGAAATGGCATGAATATTCTTTATTCATGAGGTCAGTCACTTCATTACACGTTAAGCTTAGAGCTCACAAACAAATATAATAAATTATAAATAAATAAAGTCAAAGTGCTAAAACATAATTTGTAATAAACAACGGAATCCATATTTCAAAGACCAAGTCTGATTTATTCATTGATCCCTCCGCTTGGTGAGGTACAAATAAAAGCACGGATGGATATCGCGAGTTAAAATTTATGATATTAGCGGCGTCATTTTGTTTAGAATTTGTTTTCACGATGATAGGCACTACGTACTTTAAAATGACGAACAGAAGCTAAAATTGGACCAACGAAGCAAAAATATCTTATTTCGTCATAGGGAAAACTCTTTTCGAAAAAAAGAGTACCAAAACGAATAAGATTGGCAAAACTGATGAGGAATCCACAGAATTTACTGAAGAATTTTTCACCTCATTCATTCTGTGAGATCAATCTTTGGGGAACTTTCGAATTCTTATTAATATTATTGCACCAACTGTTTCATGAGCTAGAAATGGAATATTGAAGTGCAGTAGTAATTTTTGGAAAAAGAAATAAACCATATACGCGGAAGATAAAAATGTAAACATTTCGCTACCTCCTGCATCGCTAAAAGCAGAATAGCGAAAATTTCGTGCGCCTATGTGGAAATTCGTAGATCTCGGTTTGAGGTTAACAGAAGAATAATGAAACCATCGAAGAACACATAGCCTGAAAACATTAGAATGAATTTTTCAAGTTACCTACGATGTAAAACATTAAATATAAACAAATTAGATAGTTGTTTTCACAACTTTTTTTGAGTTTTGTACACGGCAGTTTTAATGCATTTGCATCATCTCCAGGTGCACACAAGAACTCTGAAGCTTTGATATGCGTTTTACAGTGATGAAAAAAGAAGTTAAAAGAACGATTGCTAATTTACGTCACGGTTTCATTATCGTGGTAACGTCCCACGACATTAAATCATAGTAATATTACTTTCCTAATTATGCTCTCCATCAAATTATTTTTCGACATATACCTCAGGGTTTGGGTGTCCTTCATGCATATCCTTCCGCTTTCATTGCGTTCGTATATTTCTTTGATGAACGGGATCAAAGCAAACGAAATGCGAATGCTTGGCCGCGTGAAACGTCTCACAGCGACACTCCTCCTCGCAAAAAAAATCACCCAGAGTACATAACGAAGCGGAAGGCTCAAAGAAATCCCGCGCGTCAGGGCTCAGGAGGTGGATGGGGAGAGGGGGGTGGTGCGGACTTCTCCGAATCACCGGGCGTTGCACGTCTCTCGCGACGGGACGAGGGAACGTACCCCGCCCCCTACGTCCCACTCGTGTAAAAATCATCACGGGGGCTGGATGCTTCGCCCGTCGCGGAGGAGAAGGCGACCAAACGGGTCGCTCTCCATGCGGGGTAAAATTATATTTAAAATACGCGACGGCGACAGATCTTAAAAAATTCCATTTGAAATCATCCAACGAAGAAAACAAAAATAAAACAAAATTATGTCGATGAAGGAAGCGACTTCGCTTTGACAACGGTTTAAACGCTGTCTCTCAACCAACCTTCCCGCCCACCTCACTCACCTCTTCGGCATATGAACCTGCCTCCATCTCTCGTTTTTCCTCTTCTCCCCCCGGCTTTCTGCTACAACATTCGCTTCCTTCCCGACCCCGCACAAGCCCCCTCTCCACCGCCTTCATTACAGACCTCGCGCTCGATACTCTGCAGCAAAGATCCCCCTTCCCACCCCACCCCAAAGCACCAACCCACTCACCCGACCAAACCTCACTCCCTCATACCTCTCTCACCCTCTGCCTCTCGCCAACACTTACTTTTTTTTTGCCCTCCCACTTTTGCTCCTTCTCTCTCTCTGCTTACGTCCCTCCCCTCCCCCCACATCCCACCCTCGAGCACCATTCCACTTGTTTCTCCCCCAAGTGATGCTAATAAACCCAACTCGGGGAGTACTTCCTACCTTTTGTCCGCTGAAATGACGAGACCTATCTCAGAAATGCACGAGATGAAAAAACAGTGGTAGAGGATAGGAAAGCCTCCTCCCTCCTCCTCCAACCTTGTTAAGGCCTGGATAAGCAATGTCTGTGTCTTTGTGCGTGTGTGTATGTGTGTGTGTGTGTGTGTGTACGGCTGCCGTAATTTCGCCAAACCTCGGGTCGGAGACGGCAAAGTTGAATTATTTTTTTTCTCGCTTCTTTTTTTATTATTATTTGGGTGGGACGCTGGGAAAAAATGTGTCTAACTTAATCATTCGGCAGGCTTCTTGACGTGATTTCGATTAAGTTGAGGCAGACAGGAACAGTATTAAAAATGCTCATATCATCGCGCTAGTGTTTTAAGCCTCGCCGATTGCCTTTCTCCTCCGCATGATGGTTCAATCCCTTGCGAGATGTTATTGCTGTTTCCACTCTGTGATCCTACATCATCATTGGACGATGCTGTACTGGTTATTTTTACTTATGAATCCTATTTAAATGATTTTAACTTCTCTTTGCCATCTACAGAGTTCGACAGAAGGTCTGGGTATTGATAACAAGTGATGATGCTTCGTTATGTTTTTCATCAAAATAGAATAATAATAATTGTCACAATTCGAACTAACCCATTAATTATCTACATACATCAGAGAATTTTAACTTTTGATAAAATTATCCTCTAAATGCGAACATTAGTAACTATCATAATTTTGTAAGTGTTGTTTTATTTAAGATTTCCACAATTTAAAACAAAAATATACCCGATTCTCTTGATTCTGTTCATCATTAAATAATTAAGAGAGCAGTTTTTTTCAGAGCAAAAACACTGTATTTGTACAGCTCTTGACGAAATACACAGCTCAAGTATCAGAAAAATTAGTCCTGTTTTCATTGTTTAAATTGGGCATTAAATTTATGCGTGGTTGCATATATTTTCCGCATAATATGTGCAATACAATTTTTCGTCCAGTAATATTTATACATTTGCAAACATGATCAACATATATCAATTCAAATAAAGCACAGGAATTTTTTAAGCTGCAACGCTTGAACTTTAAATTAGGCTCAACATTTAGAACTCTTGAAATTAGGAAAAAATTTTACAATTTTCATGAAATTCTAGTTTCCAAATGAATTGATCAAGTTTAACATTATATAACACCATTAGCTCGGGCATAACAGTTTAAAAAGTGAAAACAGGAGGAACAATTAGAAATTAAGAACAAAAATTGAGTAAACAAAATAATTAAAATAGTGAAAAAATCGTGTCCTGCACTCAAAACCGAAAAGAATTCCAACTTTTCAAATTGGAGACCCACTAAAAATAATTAGAATATAGGTGTAGGTGTATAATCGGAAGCGCCGTTGGTGTGAAAAGCTCTTCAAGAGACAGTCATGCGGGAGAACGAAATTTCGATGGTTTAGATACCAGAGCTCGCGAGGGCCAAGTCAATTCCGTAACAGCACCTGCAGGCGGTGTATTGCTATTTCAGGCCCTCCCGCCCGCTAAAGGTCCGACTTATCTCCTTTGGCTCCCTTTCCTTATGGCGGTGGGTAGTCGACGGGAAAACCAGTCACTGCAGACACCCCGCTCCCTTTCACCCTCCCAATCTCCGTTCGCCCGCCAATTCGGGGTGGACGGCGTGGGGCTTTCGACTCGCCGCCGTCCCGTCCCGGTCGTTTGGACCCAAAACGCGCGTAGGTCTAATGTGGCGTGACCATACCCTTTGATCTGCGTGAGAGCGGAACGGGTCCGATTGTGTCAAAGGAGAGGAGACGCGTTTGTGGACGAGAGATCGAGCGTACGGCGAGAGGAAGGGACAACCGGTCGCAAACGCTCCTGTCCCGAGGTCATTAATTATTACTATTATTGCCATTACAGTCGATCCACACTCATACACCAGACATCGTTGCCCAATGCAGCAAGGAATGAAAAGCGAACCGACGAAAATGGGATTGACATCCCCATTGATGCGATGCTAAGTATTTGAGGTGTGAATTCCCTGGGGAGAGGGTGGAGTAATTCTCATTCACTTCCTGAAATAGGAGAGCGTAATAACCAGCAACCACCCTATATCAATCAAGCAGAAGGTTGGTTTGATAGGTGTGGATAGAGCTCACCTAATACTAAGCTTAAAAGCGGGCGAATTTCACGCACCAACTGAGTAGGGTCCCTTTCCTTGGGTCGTCTGCGGTTTTTCAAAAAGATCCAAGACCCCAAAAAAATACGGCTTCGATGATGGTGCTCAGATGCATCAACCGGAGTCGAACCCTAGACTCCCTGTCAGCAGTCTATCGCTTCTCCCGCTAGTTATACACTCTACTTTGGGAGAAGGGTATTTTTTATCGTGGAGTATTTCAATTAAAAATAATAATATTTTCAAATTTTATTTGGAACCGGCGTCATTGAATGATTCGCGTTTATGAAATGGAGCATATTATGGATAAGTGATGAATGGAAAACTTTGGAAAAAAGGAGAAATTCGCCATTGAGCGCATAGGTAGACCGGGACTATTAAAACATGTTGTGGTTCCACGTTGCGCATGATAGTATAGAGGAATAAGAAAACGGAATGATTGAAAATTAAGGGCTCATCATATGGATTAAGTTAGACAGTTTGCCACAAGAGATAAATGTCTTCTTGGACTTTTCAAGCATCACTGCAGGCCTTAATGGAGTTTTCGCCGAAAACGATTCCCCTCATCAGTCTATCATACTTTACCGTTGTAGCTTTCAAAACAGTGCATACCGACCTCCTATCACGGCATGAAGCTGTCCGATACCAAATTTATACCGCATCGGATTGCCAAAGCAAATGAAAAATGGGAAAATTGTCAATTTACATTGACTTTGAATTTACAAGGACAGCATCGCTTTTAGTACTCGTACGGGTATTGCGCGTACTGCTTTCGTTTTTCATAATTTTCATCGAGGCTACGCAAATGTTGACATTTTTATGTTCATTCTATTTCTGTGCAGTCATTCAATACTCATTGTGAATCGCGTCATTGGCTATAATTGATTGCCTTATAGTGTTAATATATTTTTTGGGTTCTTGAACGTAATTCAAGAACCGCTGCATATCGCGCGAACCTCGAAAAAAACTTGAGCTCTCGTTTCCTCTACATTATTCCCGTTACCTATTCGTAAATACCTCTTCTAACATTAACAAGTGGTCAAAAATACCTCCTTTGTTCCTTCCTCTTTCCCTCCTATCGCGGCCTGACCTTTGATCCTGATCAGGTGTGCGTTCACAAGTCTGCCTCCATGGTTCCATATCGCGGGTAGATTTTTAAATAGTACCTTTTAAATGATAATCCACAAGATTGATGACGATATGGTGACGTGATGATGATATGATGACGAATAACCGTTGAAAATTTTGAGATCGTGTTGAGCTCCGAGCCCAAAACATTTCTTGCAAAAACATCTCATTTGCAACGCAAATCGCTGCCGATGCAACGCAATATCGCACGGGACTCCAAAGATGCCGCTGGCGCGCATGCCCCCCACGTATTTATCCTCGCTAAGCTCGCAGGCGCGTGTTTATGCGACTCGAAACTAGCTTGCCGGCTTCGCAAAGTTTGCCCCCCGGCGTCTCTCTCACTTCATCCCACCCCGGTGCCACTCAGCCGGCGAAAATAATCCAGTTGAGTAGTTGCGCTCACGACCAAGCCCCGTAAAGCTTGAATTGTTTTAACAGCCATCAACGCACGGCAGCCAAAGTTTTAACCTCGATATTCACGGCGGTGATGAGATTGCACGGAAATTACTCAATGGTAGGGAGACGAGACGTCTGTGAAGCTCTCCGTGGAGTAATAACGAATATGGAACTGGCGACGTTGTAGCTTGGGGAGGAAAATTATATTAACGTGCCGGGCCATGGAAAAGTCCTCAATTACTAGGTAAAAATCGTGCCCGTCCTAATTCGTCTCATTTAACTTTCGAGGATGATGTGAAACGAAATTTAATCTGCGAGAGAAAAGTATTTTTTTTACCCCTTACGACAGGAAAACGAGATCTCCTGTAATGAGGAAGGGTTTGAATTAAAATTCAAACCATTCGACTAATGTGTAATATGCCCTGATGCCAAAATTCAACATTTACGTAGGAAATAGAGAAACAGCTAGAATCCTTAGTTTGCATTTATATTCTGAAGAAGCAGGAAACTAATGATTTGGCTCACGAGTTAATATGGATGTGCCAAATTAAATAGCGTAATGAATACGCATAGTAACTGTGATAATAATGATAAATCAGAATCAAAAGATTATTAGCAAAAAGAATTTTACCATTCCTTCTACATACGACACGAGAATGTAGACTAGAGTGAAGTCGTATGCGAAAATTTTCTCGTTTTTTTTGAGTGTGTTATAGAATCCATCATTTTATGGGCAAGGAAATAGAATGAGATAAAATTAGGATTTTGGAGCAGAAGAAGGAGAGGAATTTTATCTAGGTCGGCAGGTGATTTTATTATTCAGGGTACATAAGTATATATCTATAGTAGAAACCCAAAAGGGCAAATGGTATAAGTTAATTATTCATCACCATTTTTCTCAATGCAGTTTGATAAGGAGAAGTTCAAGGGCGTCTTACCCATGAGCCGAGCGAAAGAAGCACGACCTACATTCATCTCCCGATAAGAAATTCTCAAGCTTTTCCCGAGTCGTAACATGATTCCGCTGGCTACTGATTTTTTGCATTTTTTCCTTTGCTTTGTCCATACAATCAGAGAACATTTTTATTTCATATCTACCGGGTCAATGTTTCTCCTTTCAGTTTTTCACAGCGCCAAAAGCCAAAGAAACACAAATTGTAGAGGTCACTTTAAAGATAAGAGAGCTTTTCTCCTTCTAGCCTCATTCAGGTAACGGAAATCTCACAATAAGACTCGAATGTTTAATTTTTCATTTAAATTGTTTGTACTCTGGGATACTCCATGCTAATTTTCAGATATAAAGAACGTGGATAAACCTTGGTTTATGAACTGATGAGGAGGATCCGCGAAATTAAGCAAGAATGACCAATTAATTTTATTTATTCATTATGTAACTTTAAGTAAATCGATCTTATCGGTTGGCATAAAATTATAATTCGAGTATGCCTTTAACATGCATCGATTTTTCATATAATGCCGTGTCAAACTGAGTTATCGTTTTCTAATTTTTGCATACGGATTCGTATTTTTAATAAAAGTTGTCTAAGTTTAGTAAAATATGAATAGTTCATTAATATAAACATGAACTATATTCCCATACATAATATTCCGTTACTTATATACGTATATAATGAATGATAAACCCTTATATCTTTTATAAATGTGTAAAGTGTTTTAACAGGTATTTTCAATACGCTGCTAAGTTTGTCATAGCAAAGTTTTAAAACTCTCTAGCTCCTCTAGGCTTCACGCGATACGATTCGGCAATCAATCCAACTTCGAATCCCATATAATGGCAGTATATTCTAAATGGGGCCTAACCGGCGGAAGAAAATATTTCTCTTTGATCTTTTCGTCACATATACCCAGTACTCTTCTAATAAATCCTAATTTTTTGTTAGCTTGTCCATATATTCCCCGTATTTGTCTCACCCAGGATATGTCGTGAGTGAGGGTAACGCCTGTTTATTTAAATGAGTCTATACATTCCATTTCGGTGTTCCCGATGCAGTAGGTGCTCTGGAGGGAATTATTCTTTTTCCAAAAATTCATCATGATGCACTTTATAAAGTTTAATTGTAATTTCCAAGTTTCGCACCAGCGTTGTATAGTATTAAGGTCATCTGTTAAAGCTGCTGTGTCCTCAGGACCACGGTATTAACCCCGTGTCCCACACCCTAGCAGTGACTTTCAGGGTACTTAAATTACTAATAACAGGTATGTATGCAATATTTACATTGTACAATACAACAATTTCGAAGTGTATTGATCATGATCGTTCAACTTGACTGGGATTCGAACCCAGACCCCTTGATGACCGGCCGAGTGCTTTAGCCAATTAAGCTGTCGAGGAGCCTTAATGGTTTTAGTGTCTATAAAGGAACAATATGAAGAAATACCGTGCATACAATGTCATAAGTATTCTTAGTCATGCGCGTTGCGCAACAGTCTAAGAGACCAAAGTCAACGTTTAAACACAAAGATGTTTCCCTTTGTAAAATTCAAATAAACTGCAGGAGATGCCAAGACAGTATCTCCAACGAAGTCATTTGCTTATGTGCATTATAATGCAACAATTTCAAAGTGTAACAACTTGTACTTGGTAGGTATTAACTGCTTTTGTACGCAGACATTAGTGTGTATATACCTTCCACATAATAGTTTTTAGCTCGATATTTCCAATCTTATTGTTTCTGGATTCAAGTTTAATGTAAAGGGAACAGGAAGTTGGAATGCGTTGTTTAGACTTCATTTAAAATATAATACTTTCCTTTAATTTCTTAAGACACAGTAAAATATGGAGTAATGAGGAGTAAAAAAACGACAAAGGAACTATGCAATAATGGTGAAAGGTGTTATTCTCTTGACGCAACCCCCGAGTGCTTTTGTTTGACTCTCTCCTACTTCGTCTGCAGACATCTGCTTCGTCCACCTTGCTGGGAGGCGTGGACGGGAGCCGGGCGGCGAGCTTCTCGGACGGCGGCGGAACGAATGTTTCCTCAAGGACATCGACCGAATCTTCCGGCAAGGGAAATGAACCAAAGGGCGGTGAGAGTGACGTCGAGGACGAGGTATTCCAGGAGGAGCACGCGGGAGCAGCCGGGTGACCCAAGCGACACGGGGAGTACCGCCTGTATGGGCTGGTAAGTAGGCAGGAATGTTGCTGGAAATTACGTTGAAAATTTTGAGGCTCTATTGAGCTTATATATCCATTGCGTGGATGAGCGTGCCTCCGAATTTGACTTCGTGTGGGGAAAATTTCTCAATCCAACGTATCTCTCGTTGTTATTTCATCTCCTTCGGGAGTGGAATCTCCTTCCTAATGACTGTCGCTGCGACGCCACGAGTGAACCTTGGAGCAAGATTGTATTCATGAAGCCAAAGTTGTCTGCATTATCGGATCGCTGTAAAAGTTTACGATCGAAAACCATGGCCCATTTCACATTAAGATACCAGCACGGAGATCCTTCACCACTTGTAGAGATACCAGATGTTTCCCATGCAATGTACCAGTGCTAACGTCTCGTTCAAGTGTAATTCAAAGCATTCAGCTACGGTTATGCATGTAACGATACTATTAATGCCATACGCGTATCTTCGTCTCGACAACAATAGTCGTATCGTTTGGACTCCTTCATTGAACTATGAGAACCCATCGACGTAGGGGAAAGCAGAAATAGCTTGGGTTACGTTAACTGCGTTTTGACGGTTGTGGGTTTCAAAGGATACATTTATGTACTATTAGCATAAAAATAATGTCATTTGACTCATGCAAAATTATATGAAATACTGGAAAAAATTGAGAAAATTTATCTACCATCACGCCTTCCTTTTCAATGTGGGCGTTACTTGATCCCTTTTAACAATATTTTTTTTCGAAATTTAATGAGATTCGATAAAAGTTATTGGTTGGTAAAAACGAAGAGACAAAACATTGTTCAATTCAAATTTCTGATTCATGGTGTGTAAGTCTTGATCAGAATTATTTGTTAGAATATTGCGAACAACTTTATGTTTTACATGAATATTTTAGATGTAATGGCCGCAGGGAATCGACGAAAATAAAGTGAGTGCAATGAATTTTTTAAGAAATCGACAAAATTGAGGTGTATGAACAAAGACACAAGCACAATAGTTCTTTTTGGTAAATATTTTAGAAAAAGATGGATGAAGTAGTGGAGACAATAATATAAGGCATACAAAATAAAGACGGTTTTACGCTGAGCATAGAGTAAGTGACAGGTACCCTAAATAATAATAAAGAGGTAAATGTGGAGTGTATTATTGTGCCGTGTGGAAACTACGAGAGAATGCGCCTAGATTATAGTTTTATTGAAATTTGGTTGTGGGGGAGGATGGAGAATTTGAAGAGAACGAAGAGAAAAATGAACGAAAAAGTACCAGGCATGGTAGTGGAAGGGAGAGTTTTTGGAAACTATGCAAAGAAGGCAAGAAAAGTGAATGCACAATATGTCGGGAGGAAATAGAATGACCTCAAGTGCTTTAGTTTAAATGCTGCACCTTCCCGCCTTCTTCCAAATATTGCTCCCCGAACACTCAACTTTAGTTGACCCCCTTATGACCTACACCCTCCCGCCTGCAAGACTGTCTCATCTCCCACCCACGTCCACGTTTTCTCATCCAGCCATTACCGGTTTTCTCAACATACATGCATACCGATTTTTTTGCCAATTACGTCAAAATAATGTAAAACATTCCCACCCCATACAACCCATACGTATCCCAAATTAATGCATGATTTTTGTGCCCAATGATGCCATAATACCGACAAGATATCAGTGGAAAAGTATTTTTGTTTTAATATTAATATGGAAGGAGATTGTTGAAAACTGTTTAAGTTGCAAGAATGTTGGCATGAAAAGAGGAAGATGCAGGAAAGGTTTTAGAAAGTAGAATAAAATTAAAGGAAACAGGAAGTATGTAGATTGGAAAAATGGTTTATTTTAATGCATAATTATAGAGTTTAGGGTCGTGTTGGGTGGGGGTTATAATTTATGCATTGCTTGGTTGATGTATAACTAAAAATCTACCTTGACCGATATTTATTCTTAAAAATAATAAAAAAATAATGGTCGCAGGTGGCGCTATGTCTCAAAGGCGCGGTTCGTTTTACGTTTGTGTAGAAACTGGCCTTAAAATTAAAATTGTGTAATAAAATATCACGCAATGGGACCTATGTAGAATGGTAAACAAAATATTCAACGAAGTATGAATTCCCAATTTAATGTTGACTGGAGTTTCAATGGAAAAATAGGGAGAGAAAAAAATTCGGAAAAATAAATTTGTCAGCAGAAGAAACGAATACCAGAAAAAGGGTATTATTATTATTATTATTATTATTATTAGGCTCTTGCTAAACAAAGAAAAGAGGGATTGCGTATTGTTCCTTGGGGCTGAACAGTTCATATAAGTGGTCCCTCAGATAGAGTGAAGCAGGAAGAATTAAGGAAATTTGGTGAAGGATACAAAATTTAATATCGCTTTGAGTAATGAAGTTAGTAAAGAAATAGTTTATTCAGAAGAAGTAATAGGTAATTTCCGCACGAAATTATCACACAGAATAAGTAGGTCAAAGAATTAGTATGCATGCATAGGGAATTATTAAAATCTCTAATGGGAGGACGAATTTGACTCGGAACGTGAGGAATTAAAAGACAATAGGGAATTCTGGGTCGCATGGAGTGCGGAATTAAATATTAATAAACTGAAGAGAGAAGAAACGGTGTTCTTATTGCTTGTGAAGTTTCTAAAGTCTTGCATTAATTTTCGTGAAACTAACTTTCAAAATGGAGAATGACTTATTACGATGAGATTTCAAGGAGAATTTCAGCTGAGCGCAGCAAGTGGAGGAAGACAATAGACATATAAGATTACATGAGTTGCGATGATAACAATGGAGGGATGAAGGAAGAAACGTTGTGTGGAAAGTGCGTGCATTGTTTGAAAAGTACTGCAAAGCATTAGTTTTCGAGCGCACCCCAAAGCCAGCCACTAAACAGTAGAATAACTCATAGCCGCACAAAAGCTTCTCAGGGGCGTTTTATTGGAGAGAGCTTTGGAGAAATAGGATTCAAACAAATTTTGAGCCCTTGCCTAGTCATTTACTCCCTCTTTGAAAATTATTACTATAATCTGAACCCTAAAATCTCTGTCATAATTTTGAGGATGCTGTGAAAGTGGCACGCTTAATTACTGAACACAGTCAACTTTCAGCCTCTTGGAATAAAAAGAGTAGTCAGTTCATTTCTCAGGAATGGATTAATATATTTACTCCTTTCTGCTGGCTTTCCTTAAATTTTTTTCGAAGAAACAGTAAGACTGTGAAAAGGGCCGCTCTCTCCTTTTATTGCCATACGTTGATACAATGAATACATAAAAGAAGTATCCTTAACCACATAAGCCTTATTACTGATTAGAAATCATTTCGTAAAAAAATTGAATGCTCGCAATTACCAACAAAAAGAATTGCTTTAATGTTTTTTAGTGGAAATTGGAGAAATTTAAAAAAAAGAGACCCAAATGTAGAGATATTAACGCCCAAAAACAATACTAACTGAGCTAGAGAATCAGATTGAACGTAGAAATCTCCGATGAATTTTAGTTGTATTTTTTTCCGTTAAAACCACATCCGTCAACCGCCGTATAGCTTGACTATTAGTTCGTACTCTATGTTCAACCAATAACGCGAACGTCAATTAATGCAAGGCTAAAAATTAGCCCTAGACAAACAAAGGTTACGGTCAGATATTCATCCTAAGCGGTCAGATATTATCTAAACATGGGCGAAAGAATTTCAGGATTACCAGATGTTTTCTTACGGCAAGAAAAAATCCTTTTTAGAACGCGGAAGAAGAGTTTCACTTCGCCCTACCATAAACGATGTTAAAATATAGAAATATTCATGACATTACACTATGGAGCTCGATGATTGTTAACGACAAGCAATTTTAATTGACTAGCTGTTTATGACAAGTACTAGCTACTCGTATGTGGTGTTAAATACGTAGGTGAAGGACATATATTTCGCGTCAACAATTCTATTAGTTAAAAAAAAATTAACTGCCAAAACACTAAGAGTGGCGATGAAATCAAAACCTAAATTTTGTCTGGTAAAATTACGTATGCAATGTTATGCTTAATATTTCTATTTTCACCATCCAAATGAGCTTTTCCTCTAAATATTAAAATAAATTTTAAATATTAGCACAAAAAACCTTAACTTGGGCCTCTATATTTTTTTCAAAAATGTGATTGCAAATGATTAAATTGAGGACTGAGCAACTTTCATCTAGTTAAGGATGCATCCCGATGTGCGCAAAGAATTATGATGGTGATCCGTAAAGAGTCGACATCCAACTTGGTGATGCTTACAATGAAGGTCCGACCAGATTGATATCATTGACGGACCAGAGACCACCCATTGGGCTACCGAACATTGTGCTCGGTGAGTGAACTGCTATTTTGCTTAGCGGTTGGGTTTTTAGCTGGTATCACACGGGGTCTTAATGACAGGAAGTAGAGCTAACACGGGCCTTTAATCGACCGAAATACTCAGAGGGAGGGGCAAAAATGTTTTGTCCACGGAAGTTGCGATGGGCGTGTGAAGGGGAAGTGAACCACTAATACGGGATCTATGCATCCAAGCCTCCTTTCTTCACCGTTCACCGCTCCCGATGCCATCGGGACTTGACACCCTTCCTGAAATCTGCTTTAAACCGTCGACCCCTCCCCGAATCTCCCGTCCCGCGCACTAGTCTAACCTACCCATATCCTTCTTCCACACCGTCCCTCCTTCGTAGCAAAAAAGGACAGACAAAGGGGTTGATGAAAATTTGGATGATTGATATGAACATTTTGTTTCGACGTGATCAAATTTTTCAGAAAAAAATTTTCCCTTCTATCCATGTCTACATATGTTGTAAAAATTGCGCGGTTGTAATCAATAGAGACTCATGGCATTGTCTCATAAATGCATTTCATACGAATATTAAAGGCGAAAAAGGATATAAGAATGCTCTCTCTCCCTCGATTTTTAGTAAATATAATTTTCCTCGATGAAGATCGGGGTGCCAATTAGAATCGGCGGTCAAACTGATAATTTATTTCAAACTCTAATAAGTTGATGCTAAGAACATATTTAGATAAAATGTTATGAACTTATATAAACCTTAGAAAATACAGTGAGACAGGCAAAGCTTAAGGCAAAGAATCAAATTTATTGTTTTGTGAGTTCATATGAAAAGGACGTAGGAGGTCATTTATTAAAATACTGCATAATCTCTCTTCTTTCCACAGTTGATGCCTTAAATGTACGCCTGATGTATATACATGCCATACATACATATAAGATACAAAAATTGCAAACATTTTAGGGGCAGAGAGCGCTCTGCTCTTTGAAGCCATAGGGTCGATTACTCATGTTATTTCTTTATTTTAAATTAGCCCGAGAACAGCACTTCTGCTTTTACATTGTATTTAGAACAATGACATAGAAATTTAAGAATAATATACACCGATTCCCGCCTAAGTGAAGAAAATATCACCAAGGGGGGAATCGAACCCGCTACCTCTAGGTTGGCAGGTGAGGAGGACCTTTCCCCGCCGCCACAGGGCCCGGAACGATGATATCACGATGGAAATCATGAAAAAGAGACATTTGAACTTGCTACTAAAATTTAAATGATTATGAGTTCCTATTAATTTATGGCTGTTAAAACTGATATGCCTTAAGAAATTTGTCCTCCATATACTTGTCTTGCGAAGTATATTAGTATACACCACTCTACAAATTGCTATGGCAAAGAAATACAGAAGGATTCTCCCTATTCCCAGATGGGTGACTCCAAGCACAAACACGCGGCAATTATATTTAATGAAATTAACGTCTAACCTTATCAGATTCATTCCTCACGGCGTAGTTCAAATTTCAAAGGGCTCTGTACGTTCATCCTTCAGTCAACTGTAGAGTTTACTTTAAGCCAGAAGGGACTTCCAAAAAAATGAGAATGGAATAGCTAGACGCTTAATCCGCTGCTTCGTTTTTGTACTCGTAAAAAAAATAAAACGTGTCGATTGAGTCACTTAAAATGATTAATGTATTAACTTTCCGCACACCATTCGAGTGAATGATTCCCCTCCTTATCTCACCTGACACCATTCCCGCTGGGATTGATATGATTTATCAGAATCGCCACTTTCTTCTATGGATCTTAACGAGAGTAATTTCTCCTTTGGATTTTCAGGGACCACAAGCCGGCGATGCACCGTCCAAATCCAATTTGAAGGATGGGCGGAAAGGACGTCGCTTCCAGTGATTCCCCGGTCCTGCCCCGCCCGGTGGAGAGAGATCCGGGGCGCGGGGCGAATGACTTGGTTCAAAACGACTAAGAGCGGAGTGATCGAAGATTGGGGGAAAGAGGGAGGGGCCAATGGGGTCACCCCAAAACTTGTGGCCGTGAAATGACGCGCACGGACCTGCGAGCTTCCTTCTTGACGACATCAGGCCCGGACTTCGCTTCCACTATGACCCCTTCCATCACGCTCGTCATGTGTTGAACTCTGAATATCTGTACTCTTTCTTCTCGAAATACGAGTGATGTGATTTTCATATGTGTGCGATGAGAGATATGTAGCTATAGTATATGTACATAAAATACCAATCATTATTATTTTATGTAAAAAAAAACGTTTTTGTCGTTCGCAATGCCGAATTTTGTAATTGCAACAGGTATAAAATGATGGTATTTAGCACAGCATTGGTGAAGACTACAATAAAAATTTCTTTGTTACAAAGCAAATATATCAACAACGTCTTTTGCAACTATTATATTTCCCAATTTGAAATAATTACATTATTTCCCCATATTGAAAATAACTCACACGTAAATGATTTAATAAATTTATCATGGAGTACACCAAAGGACGTATTTAAGCTATTTGTTATTTTCTTATGAATATCATGAAATATGATGCTAAAAGATTCCGTTTTAGACATAAAAACAATATTTATATTATGTTTGTTTCCATCATCCAATAGGCTGCAGATACCTAGAACATTTGAATTATTATTCCAGTAGATATATGAAAATATTTAGAAAGTCACCATGCTGAAGTTCACAAAAAAATTAATTAATCAATAAATCTCAGATTCACGCAGTGAAATACAGTATAGAAGTTTATATCGTGTAATAATTTGGTATTACATCGTTTAAAGTAGGTTTTGATGGACAATATCTATAAAAAATTGCATCGACACATTTATTTGTAACCGTTATAAAAATAAAACCTGATATTTAACACTACAACAAGCCTCTTTTCAATTCCACAAAACTTCTTTCTCCCTTCATTTCGCACAACATGCCTAACCTCTACATCTTCCTCGTCGTGTGCCTAACGTTCTTTCCTTTATTACAATCTTAAAACATCTCATTGCCAATGAAAATCCTCTGCACGAATATTTCCTGCCGTCTTTGAATTTTTCCCAACATTCCCCTCTCCTCCCCTCTTACCATGCTTCGCACTTACTCGCTCGTTTCCCTTTCTCTCCATTTGACTTGTTCCATTCTTCTCCAAACCAACATTTCAAAAGTTTCCATATTCAAACGTATCACCTTACTTCAGTGATCATGTTTCCGCACCCTACAAAAAACCACGCTCCATATCAAGGTTTTGGAGAACCGTTTATTAACATCCTTATTCAACTTCCATCATAAATCTCCCTCTCATTAAAAGAACTTCTTTGCCTAACGTAATTCTTCGTCTTATGCCCCTTCTACTTTAACCATTTCGGCCCAAAACACTTTCGAGATAAGTGAACTGTTTCACCTGCTCTAGTTTATGCTATTATTTTAAGGTTTAAATTTGCATTTATGTTTCTAGAAAACTGCAAAATCTTACTATTTTTACATTTTGATTCCATAACAATTGCACTGATTTTTCAATGCGCTCAAAATGTTGGCAAATCCTTAGTTTACTGGCAAACTAAAGCTTGATCATTTGCAAACCTAACTTAGTTTAACTAACCTCATCAACTTTCATTCCTACCTCCAGTTTTTCCCATGCCTCTTTGACCATTTCCTTTATATAGATACAGGGTTCGTCCGGAAAATAAGTGTACTGATTTTTTCCCGCCGCTCCAGGCCCATCAACGACATTCAACGACACTCACCGACGAAAATGTGCGAAAAGTTCGCGATGTACTGAACTCTGATCGTCGTCTTAGTGTTCGGATGATAGCAGAGCAGTGTAATATGCCAAAAACAATAGTGCACGAGATTATTAGGGAGCAATTACAGATGCGAAAAATTTGTGCAAAGTTGGTGCCGAAAGTACTCAGTGATGATCAAAGACTCAATCGTTTGGAAATCTGCTCGCTCGCGGATCGCTGCCGCACCCGCCCTACAGCCCGGACTTGGCACCACCGGACTTCTTTCTGTTCCCGAAGATAAATAGGAGTTTGAAAGGAACGCGATACGGGACTTTGGACGCCGTCAAAGAGGCCGTGACGACGTGTCTTCGAGAGGTTCCCGATGATGCCTTCGCGGGAGCGTTCCAAGAATGGGAACGCCGCTGGAACAAGTGTATCGACTCACAAGGGTCCTATTTTGAGGAATATTAGCTTAAGATATGTAAAAGTGTAATACACTTTTTTTCCTGAGCTCAGTACACTTATTTTCCGGACGAACCCTGTATACGTACGTTGAACAGCACAGGTAATATGGACAACCTAGGCTTATATCTCTTTTTAACACTGTCCATTAGGACTCTTTATCTCCCACTTGCTGAGATGAAGAGTCCTGATGCGGCTGTTCTGCTTTTATTTCTAGTAATAATATTCTATCACTCGCCAGCTCCATGTTTACTACGCTTCTTCTCACCTTATTTTTCAGTATTATAGAACCGCGCAGCGCTGACGTTCTTCTCCTTGTATATTACTAAATAAATATCACTTCAGTAATCCCCGCTATCCTTACATCTCACCTTGCACAGCCCATTAATATCTACATTTACTCTCTGCATTTAAGTCTATATATTTTCTAATTTCCCTGTCCCTAGCATCGTTAAAATATTTCAAGTCCCTATTCTAATATGTTTGGACATATTTTATGTGCTTTCGCTTTGAAAGGATTTCGTGAGATGAGGATTACAGAATCCTTGCCGCTCCCGCTGCCATGCACGACACATGTCCACAGCGGTCCGACATCCGTGGTTGCCAGTATTCTTACTCAGATTCACAATCCATTATTGTTTCGTGGGATAATTAATTTGGTTAGTTTTCCTTTGCCTCCCTCAATAGGGATTATAATGCGACGTCATTACCCTAATGGCGGCCCCACTGAGATCTTACACCTTTGTTGTGGTCTCACTCTGCTCTGTGGAAAATGCTCGCACAATATGCGAACTAACCTTCGTCTATTTCCTACCCTTCGACATATCTCTGGTATGGGGGACTCAATGAGGAGCAGTTATCATCACTTTCGCCTCCACAACTGTAAGAATCATCAAAACGTGGCAGCATAGCATCACGTCAAGGTTTATTTGATGGGAATAGATATGCTTAATATACTTTCGATGATGAAATACTACTATTATTATTCTACCATAAATTCCTATTGTAATCTTCAGTAGAATACGTGGCGAAGTATTGCTGATCCTTTCCACCAGAATAAAATATTTTTTATTTAAAGATATCTCCAAGTTTTTTCCCATAATTTAAGAGAAAGTTTGACGTAAAGTAGCTCGGTTATGTCACGTGCGTTGAGTTTTCCACCAGGGGAAAATATTTTTTGCCAATAAAATTTGAACGTGTCGCGCTATATATTTTAAGTAAAAAATGGAAAACATAGAGTTGAGTTAACTTCAAAATGGACTAAATTAAATAAGAATCTCGTGGTCCAGAAATTGATGTCATCTTTTTGGGCACATTTTCAATTGCCATTTAACGATACTATTATCTCATTTGGAATTCCGAATTAAAATAAAACAGAATTGGATATCCTGCTGGTCACAACTTTAATTTTGGAATCTGATCCAGGAAAATGTATTGATTGCGAATTTGTTATTGACCACAAGGTTAACCGCATTAATAAATACTCAGGGCAGTGAATAATGGAATATGTTTCCCATCACATAGAAGATAAGATAGGAATAAAAATACCAAAGAGAGCTGGTCAATAGCAAATAGAGCTAGAAAAAAATATGAGCTAGAGCATCATATATACAACATATACAGGAATGTATGTAAAGTTATCAGATAAAAACACATGATAGGGGTAAAATAAAATTGCATTAATTTTTGAGCAAAAATAGCCAAAATACCCTAATTAACATTGAAATGATGAAAATAAACAGAAAAAAAACGGAATAAGAAAAATACGAAAGGAAAGTGGATCTTTTAACCACAAGAAGAACGAGAAATAATCGTCAAATACGGCAAAAAGAAGACCGTTACAAAAGGTAATGGTTTAGGTATGAGATTATACGGGAGAAAAACTAAAAAAAAATGTGCTCATCATATTAATTCAATATTTGCGGGTCATATTCACAAAGGACATTAATCTGCCAAAATTCGCCATAGTTCAGCGTGGAAGAGTTCCGAGGGAAAAATGTTTCCAGTGAATCGCGTGAAAAAAGTTTTCTCAGTGTCACCGATTTCTCATATTCGCTCCAACACCGAAGTAAACATAAATCCGTGAGCGGGCAGTGCTTGCGTACTTCCCATTCGCATCGAGATCGATTCCCTCCGCGGGAAACAAATCCCGTCTCCTCACGCGTTGAATCAGGCCGTCCGGGTTGATTAGAGAGCGAAGATCTCTTTGATTTCCGGCGGCCGCAAGCGACAAGCGGGGAAGAGGCACGGTGGGAGGGTAGGGAGGGGAGGGAGGGAAAGGAATGCGAGTGGGGAGATGAGGACGTGGGTGGGGAGGATAGGGCTTCTCACGGCAGGGTGTGGGAGGAGTAGTGTGGAGAGAAGTGGCGTGGGGGGCAAAAGGAGGTCATGGGGACACGAAAGCGTTCCGACCGGAGGAGGTGGGGTGGGGAGGGAGGTGGAGACGATTCGAAAAATAAGGGGGAAATAATGATAAAAAATATAAGTTACCTTCACGTATGAAATGGGGCTTGGGAAAGGGTGAGTGCGGGGGACCAAGTTCTGTCCAGTCACATTTTTCTGTGGGCTTCAGGGAGTATTTTTTTTCTTCCGAACAACGGCCACACCTCATCCCAGAAGCCCATATAACCCTGATCGACCCTCTTCATACCTCCTCCCCTTTTCCATTGTGGAGTGAGGGGAAGGGAGAGATTGGAGGTGGGGCTGTCAACGGTTGATGATTGAAGTATGGTGAGCGTCGGGAGTTATTGCCGGAAGGTTGGGCATTGTATTGAGAAATATATCGATGTGCATAAAACAATTATTCTAAATTAATACACCATCCGACTCTTATCTATCATGCGTATATTTTGTAGCTAGGAAAAACTAAATTTCATATGGACGCCAAACATATATGTTGCGAATTCCTCTTTATCTTAAATAATATTAGCTATTGAAAAAAATTACGAGAGAAAAACCGATGTCATTTTAAATATATCAGAATCGGTGATGATGGAAAGAAATAAACATTATTAATGGTCACATATTTACAAATGTTAATTAAATATCCGGTTCTCTAAGATGGAATTGCCAAACGCTGAATGTTTATCTTATTGGCTCTTTAGTTTAAAATTGTCTAAAACTAGTAAATACTTTGGCGAGTTATTTTTCACTGGAAGGAATCATGCTTTTACTGTAAAATAACATACCAAGTAAAGATTTCTTTATAAATATATTTAAAATGTTTTAATAGAATTAAAATTACTTTGGCTAATAATTAAGAGCTCATTAACTCTCAGTATTTGGCGCACCTTCGTCCCATAGGATCAAGTTTTATTCAGAGAGAGATTCTCAAACTTACTCGGATGTTATCCAGTCACAAACATAATATAAGTACCAACATATCATAATAGTGCCAAGAGTAGAAATGTGTTGGCTAATTTATTCCCTCTGAATAAAAGAGGAAAGGAATCGTTTCTGTCTTTATTCTATGGAATGATTTCACGGTTCACCTCGATTGCACATGAAATTCTATATTCATATGGACATGGTTGACTTTATTATACTTATGTTTAAATAGTAGTGGTTTTTAACTGTACCTTGATACTGGAGTCTAGCAGCAAATTATGATCATGTAAATAAAAAAATTCACAATGGTATAATTACTTTCGAGATGTAGGAGTTGCGAAAAAAGAAAATGGACGAAACCTAGCCGAACAAATACCATGAGTTCTAGGGGAGGAGAGACGTTTGCTGGGAGAAATCCAAAAGAGGCAGGATAGGTGGACGTGTATGGTAAACGGTGGCATAGGTAGTAGTGAGAATGCGATAGAGGGGAGAACGTTCGGTAAGCAAAGTAGGGGGGGAGAAGAACAGGAATTTCGGACGGAATAAAAGGAAGTAGAGTGTATTTGGAGTTAACTAAGGGTTTAATTTTTGTCGTAGAGTACAAGGTTGTTCTTGGGGTTGAAAAATAGTAACAGAAACTTTACACTTCCACACACACTTTTAATGCCCTACGACCATGTTTTCGATGCTGCGCATCATCATCAAGGTTGTGTTTTGTTAGGCGAGGCTTAAAACGGTGTTTGGTCTGTATTCGACGAAATATTACCATAAAGGTTAGCCTACCTGAAATACATAATAATAGTATGGCTTCGTGTTCCCCTTTCAATCACGAAAGAGCAGATAATGCATTCTTGAAAACATGGGAATTATCGATTCCATCGATGCATTTACAGACACATCGCCAATACATTGATAGAGAGCGTTGTGTCGTGGAATATCAAGGGGAGGTCGGCGAAAGAGAGAGAGAGAGAGAGAAAGAGAGCTTAGATAGATATTTGCGGAGCGTGGAGGGGACGGAAAACAATGGATGGGTTTTAGATGGACCGCGAGAAGGGAACGGGCGAGTGGGAGAGGCGGAAGGAGGAGGCGGAGAGAGGCGGTAGGACCGAGCGCTGGCGGGAAAGTGAAAGAGCGGAGTTCGTCGGGGCGAGAGGGGGATATATAATGGATGGGGCGTTGCGAGACGTGGAGCGGATCGAATGGGAAGGGAATCGAATTGATGTGAGTGCGGGGTGCGAGTCGAATGGACCCGGGGACGGAATGGGGGTGTCGTCGAAGGAAAGGACAAATGGATGGGTGGACACAGTCGATCGACTTTATGTGAGGACGTGTGGTCGACTGGTATTTGCTTTTTACGTGCTGCGCTCGCTGAGGTCATTTCACATCGTAAATAGTAGAGGTTGTGTGCCCTTAACTCTCCAACCTCCCGATGTGGCGTCCGGCCCAATTCCGCAAAAGGAAGATTGCAGAGGAATAACATTTTGTCGGTGAAATCAACACGCTGCTCGATCAACAGGCCACGCTGCTGTAACGATGTTACACTTTGAGAGCAGAATTGGCAGACACAGAAAACAAATTTGTTGCGTTAGCCTCGTTTAATTCGCAGGCTGCGTAAAAAAAACAATTGATGATTGAGTACTGATCATTCTCCGGATGTTGCTACTGTTTGCGTTCCGCTGGCGAGAACAAAGAGAAAACGTTATCGGATTGTCAATTTGGCAAAGAGACAGTTCATCAAGGAAAGGAACAGTAAATGCGGCCGACGATAGTATATAATTACGGTATTTAGTTGACTGACAATTGAGAAAGTTTTATTGGCCAAGAGAAATGAGATGAACCGATTCGATCGTCTTATGAGACACCAAATTCCACGGGGATAATAATTGCAGTGGCATTGAACATAGTCAGCAAATGTGATTTGTGTGCCTTCACTAAGGTAATGAAATAAAATATGTTCCGTGACATTACAATAAATACGTTAGATATCACCATCGCTTCGAAAAAGGATAATTAAGACGTAGGAAGTGGTGAAAAGCTATACATTACCAATGACAAATCATCAGCCAACAGTGAAGGATCCAAAATGGTCTAAAATATCGTTTTTCTCATTGAAAATTTTGATATATCAGGCCTAATGTTTGATCACGTGATCCAAAAAAAGAATATAATTTATTTCAAGTGATATATTTTTCCAAACTGAATAATTTCTATCCGACCAAGATACTATGAATGCATCTAAGAATAACTTTTAAAACTGGCAAAGGAATATTTAATTTTGGTACATGCCAACAATGCATGGCCAGCCCCAGTGGTGGCTTTTTTTCACCCAGGGTTTAGGTGTGCGTAATCGTCTATTGTTGAATGGCCGAACTGCTTTTTTGGATTAAAGTGAAATAAATCATAATTACTAGAGTACATGTCAACGAATTAGTCTGTAAATGTAATAAAAAAAGCAATTAGGAAGTGCATTTTGTTAAAAAATTAGCACAATTTAAATAGGCACAGAAGAGACTCAATCATTAGTTCTTAACGATGAAAGAGAATGGATGAGTTGCAAACTAATAGCTTTTTACATCATAATATTAAAAATGCTCAAAACGCACATTTGCGTGGACTACACTGAAAAATAATAAAGATGTGTCAATAAATACGCAAATTTTTAGATTCTAGAAAATAACTGACTTCAAAGAGAAGTTTGGATAAGTCCTTCCCTCCACATGGAAGAAGGTTTTTCGTCCTCAAAGGGAAAGTGCAACGCAGAGAGCTCGGACAGTTGACGCCCAGGCAGGCACTCCGGCTAAGGCCACTAATACGCATCAAACCAGGGAATACCTCCAGAACAGGTGATGAAACAGTTGTCCACATTTCTTCTAGCGAACTGAATCCCAGGATTCTCCGTCAGGGATCCTGATAGTGCGGTTTACTGGCTTCTCAGCCCGAGAGACCGTGTTCGAATCCCGGAGGTGATAGAATTTTTCAGATGCATCCCGATCCTTGCATGGGGTGCTATGCGTAAAGCGCTTCAAGTGGATTAGGCCATCAGTCGGATAGGACTTTAAATTATGGAAAACTTTAGCACTTATCTTTAAGAGTTTAAAAAATGTTTACTTAAATTATTTCCTGAAGATGTGAAAACTTGTGTCCAATTTTTAATATCCTATCAACGGTAAGTGCTAGTTTTTAATTCTGTAAACTGGTCTTTCGTTGAAAAGTTTGTACCGCAGTTTTCTGAAGATTTCCTCGAGGGGTTGGCGTATTAACGAACCGGCATCAAGATTTTCTTGTAGGTATCAATGACTGAGATAATCAACGCCTTACTTCACAGGTTCCAAAATTCACTTTTATCCAGACAGCATCAGATTACAAGTCTGCAATATTTGTGCTCAGCCGTCAAGCACTCAACGGTCCGATCTTGCCCGACCATGTCCATCTATTTAAAGAAATTCCAAGATATTGAGCTTGTTTTCTTTAAATGCTATATTTTAATCTGTGAGGGGCCTTGAAAACAAGCCCTCGGAATAATTTGGTAAAATATTGGAAAGCGGTACGTTCATTTCCCGTTAGACCGTGTCACTAAGGCTGAGCGGAAAATTTGTGAATTTCACAGATTGAGAAACATTAGAAAGAAGTGTGCCATGGGAAATGACTACAGGGTTCGTCCGGAAAATAAGTGTACTGACTCCTGGGCTGGGCGCGCCGCTCCAGGTGCGCCCAGCACCGCTCTGACGGGCTGCGATTGGAGGGGGGTATGTTGGCAAGCGACGCTGAAAAAGGCAGTCGGCTCTGAGCTGCGGTGTAGTGAGGAGCTCTGTTAACGCACAGCTCCACGCTCGACCCACGTCACGGAACGCGATGCCGAAGTTTTTGGAGCAGCGTTATTCCATCAAATTTGCGGTAAAGCTTGGGAAATCGTCTACCGAAACTGTCGGTATGATTTACCAGGCTTACGGGGAGTCAGCCATGTCCAGAAACATGATCTTTCGGTGGCACAGGATGTTCGTGGAGGGCAGAGAAGAGGTCGACGACGAGTCTTCGAGAGGTTCCCGATGATGCCTTCGCGGGAGCGTTCCAGGAATGGGAACGCCGCTGGAACAAGTGTATCGACTCACAAGGGTCCTATTTTGAGGAATATTAGCTTAAGATATGTAAAAGTGTAATATAATTTTTTTCCTGAGCTCATTACACTTATTTTCCGGACGAACCCTGTATTCTCTCTTTCAATTCATTCTGACGGTTTTCTGTTTTGAATTAATCCTGGCTTATTTACTGTGTGCATATTAGATCTTCGAATATCACATTTTGGTATACACCAAATATGTGTATATATGTGCATAAAGACACTTTCGCATACATATATGCAAAAATAGGGGATTATGTAACATTTTAAATAAAAATACATTATGAGTGAATAACTGATCGTAGCACTTTTCCACTTGATATATTTTCCACGTGATATCAAGTGGAAAAGTGTTACGATCAGTTATTCATGATGTTCGAGTTCCACCACATCATGCCTGAAGCTACTAAATTTGCATTATGAGTGAATTGAATAAAAATAAAAAAAATAAAAGGAATGATAAATCACTCTGGAGACGTCAAGAAAAATAATACGATATAATTTTCATAATTAATATAAATGCAGCACATTGATGTATATAACTGAGCTAGAGCTTAAAAGACTATAACATTCAGCTTTGAAAAAATATTCCACTCATGTTCATTTCGATAATTTACAGTTTTATTACATTATATATGCGCAAATGCAAAATTATAAGGGTACGCAACACGTACCCTTATAATTAGGCCAAAGAAATATTTTCATCTGCTCGATTGTAAAATAATTGGGTCACATGCATGCATTTGGGGACCATCAGCAAAACTACTAATCAAAGGAAGTGGTAATTAGGTGCTAAAAAGCAAAGCTGACGAGAATATTGCAGAAACTAGGTTGGAAGCCGTGTGGGACGCAACGAGAGAAATTCGGACTGACACATTCAGCACATTAGGGGACACTCGAGATTATTTCTTCCACCGAGACAATTATTAAAACAACACCATATCAAAATCGACTGAATAGACAAATAAGTGGAAAAATACACTCACTAATGCACCTTAATCTCTCTCGCTGGCAATCCGTGAAAAAAACAAAGCAAAAGTATTTTCTATGCACATATTTTTTTAACGGACACTTCGTAAAAAATGAATACTTCGCTGCAGCCGCAAAATCAAAGGTTCTTTCGCCAACACCTGTCACCCCAAGTTCACGTGATGGATCGTGGCATATAATGCACGCGCAGATGAGATTTTTCATGCTTTACTAACTAAAAACATACTCCACTGTTCCCCAGGGCTGCACTGGCGATGGGAAAAAATTCTCATGTTTTTCAGAATCACGATTCCGACACAGAATTCGAACGAGAGATTTGAAGCGAGGGAGATTGATCAGATGTTTTCCACTGACAGCCAGAGAATGGATCACAAAACTGATCGATGAAAGCTTTTCGTTATAAACAGGGATTTTCTTTTTAAACAATGAAAGGATTAATGGAACGTTCTCCGAAAAGTCATCTCCCATTTTTTTTAGGAGTAAATTATCCAACGCGTCGTTTTTTTTCAGCCCTCGGCACCGTTGGTTGTTTTTTCAAAGCCATCACGTTTCATTATTGAGAGCTAAGAGCGTCTATTAACAATTCCGTTCAATTGTAGGCTAAATCTAGGTAATGAATATTCGATGCGAAAGCACTTTGCTCTGTTTAGTCCTCACCTACATGCTGGCGATAATCTGTCAGGAAGGAAGAACATGGTATTTTCAATAAATGATAGCTGCTAGGACATTATGAAAGAAATCACAAAACAAATACATAGAGAGCAACAAAAAATACTCAAAACAGACCCCGTTTTTCCCTTCCTCGCTAACTAACCTTTAACAAATCTAATTTGGTTAAATTAATGTGTAATGTCATATCATATCTTATTCACAGGTGCATCTTTAATTCCATGACAACTTTCAATATTGATTTTACCTCCCAAAGTTAACGGTCTTCTAAAATAAACACCTTATAATAATGATTATAGTCTTTTGAAACAGAACAAATGTACAATGAATACATAAAAGGATAAGAGAAGAGTGTTGGATGCTTCAATTAAATTGGATAAAGAAAAGGTTAATGACTGAAAGTGAAACTGGATTTTTCATCCTGTCAAATAAAATGTGGGCAATGCATAACTTAAATTTATAGTTACATTACATAATTTACACAAAGTAAAGTACAGCCTAAATTTACCTTTGTATATTGATTTAATTCACTCAATTGATAGCCGAACAATCTTTCAACAGCATGAAGAATGGTACGTCTAACCTAGACATAAAAAAATTTAGTCTACGTTAGTGTCTTTTGATATAAATTTAGGATCAAATCCATAATTTGCAGTAATCAATTATACTGTAGTGGAAAAATGCTATGAGATGTTTCGTCACCTGGCTTTTCCAACGTCGAACGAGAGGAGAAGTTAAAATGATGAAAATATTTTAACTGGAATAAAGAGGCAATAGAAAAATCCAGCAGCACTTAAACCATGATGCGATGCAAATGGGGATCGAGATGGTGCGGGGGCTAACGTACTGGCTTCCCACCCTGAGGGCGCGGGTTCAAATCCCGGCGGTGTTGAATATTTTTCAGAGGTATCTCGATCCCTACTTGAGGTGATTTGTGGAGGGCACTTTGAGTGAGTACGGCGTCCGTCGGATGGGACGTTAAGCTGCGGACCCCTTGGCGTCTTTCGTAAAGAGTAGGCTAATGCCGACGCCGGGTTTCTCTCCACCCTTCATCCTTTCCTGTCCATCCCCTATGGCGCAAATGACCTTAGCTGTCGGTCGCCTCCCCTAAAAACTACTACTACTACTGCGATGCAAATATAAGATGGGAGAAAAAATACAAAATAAGGTATAGAAACGAGCTAAAAAGTATATATTCTCCTATCGTCACAGTTCAACATATTTTATAGAAATAAAACAATTGCTATCATGTTATCCTTTGATTAATTTCATTGAGGAAAAAATTGACATTATTATTTTGCATATGACACTTAGTAGTATGTTCGCATAAGAGAGATATTAGAGCTGAAGTGAATAGGAAAGAAATAATCAATGCAGATAACCAGAATTTGAATTTAGACAGACGCAAATTATTTCATTCATGTATTATTCACAGTATGCCTACATAAGAAGATTACCTCCTAGAAAAAATTTTTAAACATATTTTAATGATAAAATAAATAATACAAACGTAATATAAAAAATCTATTGACTACTTTTCTTTCATCAATGTTAACTCAAGTAACAGCTCAAAACACAAGACCACATGCCCCAGCTCAAATGACGTGGCATCTATGACTTAAAATAAAATAAAATCTGATAATTTGAAGAATAATTACCAATAAGTTTAATTATATGCACATTTGAACGAAAAAAACAAGTTGTGACATCAGAATATCTAACTTCATTAAAGGAATTCTCATTAATTTGCATCCAAAAAACTTCCAAAAAAACGTAAAATAATAAAGATATTAGTTTAAAGTACAGTAAGGTTTTATGAAAACCCATTTAAAATAAAATATTGGTGTCAAAGCTTTCTGCAAATATTCACTTTGCCTCAGAGAAAGTTTTTTTTTGAACAATTTTAAATGAATATTAATTTCGTATCCGTTTTTTGTGTGCATATAATGGTGGGGGTTACAATATATCCTACTACACGCCTCTGTGGTTTCGCTCGGAATATCAAGCAGATGTATGCATATAAGATGGGAAGTATACGCTGTTGAGTTTAATATTTTGCCTCATCCATAGTTATATCCTGAAGATAGGATGTTGTGCCCCTGAGGAGATATCAACATATCGTCTCTCTGCTAGATATTATGTAGTTTATAAAGCATGCTCCCCCATTCACTCATATGACTCATTCGAACCTATACTAATACCAAAAAAGTGGTAACTTTACAAATTTAACGTTATTCAATGATCAAGGTGAACTGCAATAAAATTTAATGTCTTTCAGTGCTATATACCTGTATTCGTAAACAGGCGTCTCACTAAATATTTACTTATCAATGAGTTGATATTGAGACGTTTTCAAAATGATTCATATAAATAGGAAGTCAATTATTCAAATACGAATCAATATATGTGTATTAAATGCCTCCAATTTTATTTTAGAAGGTAATTGAGTTTTCTAAAATACACTTAAATATCTATCATAGCTTCAACACTACAGCTGAACAACTTTTGGATGGAATAATAATAACATTTTTAACAAATAAGTTTTTTAAATTTCAATTATTATCTTAATGAGATTGATTCA